>NC_091504.1:8028036-8348233 GCF_947461875.1 Haliaeetus albicilla | reverse complement strand
TTTGCATTTTCTGCTGGACATCTCTCTGCCCCCGTGTTGACCATGTGGTGCCAACACTCCCAATGACATGAAAACCAGGACCTCCACCTATTGTGGACCCAGCGCTGTTTGCTTGTAGTCTGGGTAGGAAGGGCAAGGGGAGACTTGAATGATGAGGAAAAAAATAACTTTACTGTTGGTTGTGCTTGTTTCAGCCATCCTCTTCCCCTCGTTTCTTTCTGAAACCCAGACAAATACATTGCCACCGTCTTTTCCACCTGCTTCTTCTTGGTGGTGGTCAAAGTTTGGTGGTTTGGAGAAGGTGCAATGCCCTGGAGGAGGCAGGATGGTGTGTAGGGCACAGCCAGCCCCAGTAAGAGCCTGCTTTGCCTCCTTGCTCCTCGGCAGGGAGCAGCAGCTCAGCCGGCTGCTGCGGGATGGGGGAAGAGCACTGACACAGTCGCTGGTACGTAACCCGCTCCCTTTCCGTGCCTCCTCCCAGAGCTCCCAGTTTCTCTCTCCCCCAGTTTCCCCTTCACGATCTCTTAGAAAAACGTATTGGAAATGCATCTGACATGCTATATTTTGCTGTCGGCATTTTTTTACCTTTGATCCTGCTCTAAGACTTATTTTGATTCCACTCGTAGCTTCACCCATCCTCGCTTATACATGCTAGTGCTAAGTAAAGCTGACTGATATACTTTCACTCAACTTTTTGTATTAAAAATTTTTTTCGAGCAAAAAAAACTTTTTACATAGAAAAAAATAATTTTTTTCAATGAGTTTTCAAATTCATTTTTCTAGCAGTCAACGAAAATGTGGACATGCAAGTTAAGCACATGTTTATACGCTGTCCAGCCCTGTGGTGTTAATTCGTGCTCCTTCCATTCACCCATCTATTTAAAAATGTCAAGTCTTGCTGGCAGTTCCCTGGGGTAAGAAGCCTGGGCTTTCCAGCTGGATTTACTGTAAGTAAATTGCTCAGCTAGGTCTCCGCTCAGTAAAGAGCTTGAGCATATGGCGTATCTCCTTTGCCAGTGGGATGTTTGCCTTCAACACTGGTTACGCAGAGCAGGACTGGAACCCTCAGGCAGGTTATATGTGGCTATAAATCCTTCCTGAATGTGAGCCTGAGTTTTAAAACACTGAAAAACTTCTGCAATTATTTTCCTGAAACTTTCTCTAAATAAGACAGGTGTTAATCGGCAGGAGCAGCATCAGCATCTGATGCTTTTGCCAGGGTCAGCCTGTGTTTTGGAAGATGGAGTTGAGGCTCTGAGAGTTTGGAGATCACCTTGGCCCTGCTCCTCTTCCCTGAGGGCCTCTTCGATTCGATTTTCATTTACTTCACCACCTCACAGACAAACGTGTGGTTTATTGCAACATCCCACCCAGCCGGTATGAAGCATCAGCACACGAGAAGGGCAAGCATCGCTCTGGGCGCCGCTGGCAGCGGTTGGACAGACCATGGTTGGTGGGACTGTGGTTGGGCTGCTGAAGGATTTGGTTTTGAAGGTGCTGAGCCCCAAACAAACATGTCCGCTTAATGTTGAGTGTGGAAATTGTTCCCTGAGATGCAGAAACCTGTATGGATGAATTACTGAATTGCCAGGCAGGGAAATTCTCCCGTTTGCCTGCACTTTTTGGGTTGGGCTGGCCTGGCTCCAGCAAGCTCTCCTGCAGCCCCTCTGAAGCTGGTCAGAGAGGTCACCTTGTCCTGTTGACATTGCCTCCAGCGCTTGTGCTATCCCTTCCCTTCAGCAGCACTGATTTGTTCCAGCCAAGGCCCATGACTCAAAGGGGTACTTCTGTAAATTAATTTATTAACAGAGTCTCAGAGGACCTCGGAAGGTTGTACGCTGAATTTTGGTGGTGGGACAGGAATCGCCAGGTGCTTGGATCCTCCTGCCTTAATGGAGCATGATGTTCAGCTCTCTGTACCCTGAACATTGTCTGCGGGATGACAGGAGAAAGAGCATCTCCCTGCCATTTTGTTGCTGCGAGGAGTACCTTTGTGAGGCTCTTGGTGCAGAGAAGGCTGCAGCCATGCAGCAGACTGGGAAGTGGCCCCATGTACAACTCCTCGTGCTTAGCCTGGTTTGGCCAAAGCCTTTATGCAGATGCGGACTAGGTGCTGGGCATGCCTTGCTTTGGTGGAGTGCGCATACTGTATCGCCTGATGCAGCTACGTTTGATGTCTAGTTGGCAATATTTATCCAAATTTTGATCTTGTAGCTAAAAGAATTCAGTTTTTAGAAGCATTTTGGCTACCTAAAGGTCTAGTCTGCTTGGGGTTTTAATATTTCATCTGAATGCCCTCAAATGGAAGTAACTTTAAAAAAAAGCAATTAAAATACAGGAAAACTTTTCAGATTTGTCATTGTTTTAAAGCATCTTGCACTTGTCCAGCAAAGCTTCACATGGCCATTGGGGAAGCTCTTGCTAATAGTTGTTCACACATGGGAAAAGTAATATCCAACAGCATCAGATTCAAGGAAATATTTGGCAAAGAGTTTGCTGTCCCAAGCAAGCACGTCTGTTTCTGATCCCCAGCTGAGCTGGACTGATGTACACTGATGCTCAGCTAACGAGGTGTGGTACCACTAATAGGGTTCGTCCAGGAGCTTGCAGAGAGATGCTGTGGGAACAGTACGAGGAAGACACCGTTGATGAAGTCAGGGCCAAGAGCCTACCTGTGACCTTAGCTGTCTCCCAGAGCTGGCAGGGATGCAGGACCAATGTCATCTCACTGCCTCCAGCTCCAGGGGAGCATGTTCCCTGGGAATTTCTCTTCATTTTACACCATGCCCACCAAGATCACAGCCCTGCTCCTGCCAAGCCCCAAGGTGGCTTGCTCCAGCTCTGTCCCTGCTCACTGGCCAACCTTGGATAATCTCATTTGATGCCTCCAGCCCCACATCCCACAAACTGGGGGTCACAGTGCTTCTGCAGCAAGGTGATGGGTGTCAAGACGGGGGTGGAAGATGCTGTTTCAAGGCAAATCATATTTCTGACCTCGCAACAGATAGTGGAACAGCTGAACTTGCTTTGTATTGAGGAGGAAATGCTGTGGGCTGGAAAAGAAGTTAAAAGAAAAAAAAAAACAAAAACCCCTAAGTGCTACAGTCTGTTATTACTTCCAAAGCTTTGCTACGGATTTTAAGCCTTTAGGGATGGTGAGCACACATCTTGCACCAAATGCTGTCCTCCATCCCTGGAGGGGCTGTTCCCAAAGACACACAATAGGATGCATCCAAATAATTACCCTGCTGTGTTAATGATGAGTGCGACAGCCCTGCTGGGGGGGCTGGCGGATCTCCCTCCCAGCTTGTTCAGGAAGGCACTTGCGATGGGCCATGTTGGCTTGCGTAAGCTTTAATCTAAAGTTGGAGATGTTTTTATCTGATCTGTGTTAATGTTGGGTGGAATTAACATGCATACGGGGAGACCACGTGACCCCCTCCGACCTCCCCCTTTTTTTTCTTTTTTTTTTTTTTTTCCCCCATCGTTTTAACGGATTCCTGCCAAATCAGAGTGACTGGTGCCCGGCAGGTCTGGGCTGCCGCCACCAGCAAGATGCCTGCTGTCTCTGTCCTTTACAAGGGAGCCATCATCATCAGCAGGTAATCCCCCTGCAGCTAGGGCAGGAATCGGGGAGGGGGAACGGGGCAGCCCTGGGGGTCCCGGTGGCCACCTCACTCTAGAGAGCCAAGGGTGGTCTGCTGTGGCTTCTCCAGGACCAGGGTTCGGTGGCAGGGATGGCTCGCATGCAGCAGAAATAGCCGAGGCCCTTGTAACTAGTGTCTGTTGTTGGTTTTCTTGCATCTCTAGCGTTAGCAAAGCTCACTTCTGCTCCGCTGTGTGTGCATTGGATCGGGGATAAAAGTTGATCATATCAAGTAGGCATCTGCTTTACCGAAACCTCTGTCCTTATGTTGTGTTTCAGCCCGGTTTGAGCTATTTCTGTTTACTCGTGGGGGAGTTGCCTCAGCAATTTACTCAAAATACTCTCAAAATCCTGGATGGTAAATTGAAGCAGTCTGGGCCCAGGGCTGCTCTGGCTTCCTGGGATACCTTCAGGCTCTGCTTTCTGACAGCCAGATGTGGCCAGTTGTTTGTCCAGTTTCTTGAATACATGAAACATTGCAAGAATATCAAGGGGGGGTATTTAAAATTACAGGGAGAAAAAGCTTCCGGTCTGAATCTTAGACGTGGGTGTTACTGACTTTGCAGAATAGCTTGATATTTTGAGAGGTATTTTGGATGCCTGAAAAGAGAAGTCCCTGAGGTTTATTCCTCTCCTGCATCCTGCTGAACTCGGAGGAGCCTGTCATGCCCACGGTGTTGTCCTTCCTCAGCTGCGTCCAGATTTGGGATCCGATATTGATTCAGAAACATCTTTTCTCTTGCAACTTAAATCCTGGGAATTGGCGTGTTTTGGGAGCCCCTCACCCCTGGTTTCCCACCTGGCATGCCTGGCTCTGGGCTTCTCAGATCAAGGTCCACCCATCCTCATGGCCACCCATCCTCACAGGGGTGACCACCACAGACCACCCACAGAGGAGAAGCGCCGGTGGTCCTGGGTTTGGAGTCCGGGGTCCCAAGCTAGGGCAGGGTGGAGCTGGGTGCTTTTGGTGTCATTTATTTGGGACACCCACCTTGCCAGAGGGTGTTTAGGGGGAGACTGTGGGGTGGTTGGGAGAATTACTTGGCACGGGGCAAACGCAGGTGTACGATGCTCTTGCACCTGCTTTGGCTTGCGATAAGAAGCTCCCACCCTTGACCTCGCAAGGCAGGGACTTGAAGCGGCTCGGCAGATCTAGCATCCCCTTTTTCCAGACCCCCCTGTCAGAGGGATGGAGACTGCCTGCATTACAAAACCTCGGGAGCGGATCGCGCCCAGCTGTCTTCATTACAGGCTGTCTGTATTTGTGAAACTGGTTTATTCCCGGAACATTGGTCTGAGCTCTGATCTCATTTCCCGGGAGCTAGACAGCTGTCCAACCCCGTTAATCTGGGGTAATGAATCACAGACAGGTCCATCAGATTTGCTGGGTGGGGAGGATGATGTCCAGCCCTGCACATATTCTCTCATTTATCTGTATAAACTTCAGGGGGGTGGAAGGGGGTTGATTTTTGCCAGTGGAGGCTTAATATGCGGGGCTGTGTCCCTCAACCTGTTTGTCTACATCATTTCGTGGGCAACGTCTGGGGTAGTGGGAAGGATGTGCTTGTGTGCATGTTGGCTGGGCACCTGTGCATCTATTTATTTTAGCCCGTGAAAGAAAGATGCTTCTCTTCTTTCTCCCAGGACACTCATGGGACCATATGGGATGGATCGAACTGTGCATTGCTTTGATTTCTACGACTGTGCAAATGGGCTGGGTGAGTACTGAACCTCTGCAGGGGACATCAGGGTGGGCTGGGGCAGCTCGAACATCTCCCCAGTCCCTAGCACCTGTGTCGTGGTGTGCCTCCCTATGTGAAGTCTGATATCTCACAGAAATTCTGGGGTTTGTGTCTGCCTGTGTTGAGCATCTGATAGCACCTTTTGCGGCTGGGAAGTTAAAATAAAGTCAAAACCCCAACTAATTCCCGGTTGATGGTGAGCAGCCGCAGTGCTGACAGCTGTGCAGGAGCCCTGGGGCCAGAGCCCCTCCCCTGAGCAGGACAGCAGAAAAAAAAGGCTTTTTAAAATTTTCTGAATTAATTAAATTAAAATTTAAAATTAAAAAAATTAAAAACTTAAAAAGCTACAATAATAAAAAATAAATAAAATCCCAAGCACTTCCCAGCTGCCTGCCCCTGCCAGCTGCCCCTGCCCTGCTGCAGGCAGGGTCCCCCAGGAAGCCACCCCGACGGGTGATGCAGGGTGTTGCAGCTCTCCTGGGAACTGGGCTGTATGAGTTGGTTTTTGGAAACTTTGGCCCACGGGTAAGGGTATGAGCACTGAGCGAGTCAGGCGTCCTTCCACAGTGCTCTGAACATCAAAGCATGGAAGAGAAGGGAAAGGAGATGGTCATAGCCACCAGAACGTGAGAAAGAGCCGCAGGTTCATGAAACTTAGCTCAAAAGGATCCAGCATAGCATCTCATCTGACCTCTGTGTATCCAGCAGCATAAATACTGGTTCCGTTCCATGGACTTTATAAAAAACTGTGATCCTGCATCAGGATTTCTTGGGGTCCACCACGTAGTCTCCTCCATAATTTTTAATTGCGAGTGCAGCCCATCACCCTGCAGAGCAGCTATGGGCCCCTTGGTGAGGTCCCTGGGTGACCATTTGGGGACCCCTCCTGAGAAGTCAAACTCACCAGAGAAACGTTAGGTTTCCTGAGACCTGAGATTAATTATGGATTCATTATTGGCTGTTTCCAGCTCTTGGGTAACAGGGCTTTCTGCGGTGGAGGAACGGCTTTGCTGACTCTTCCCCCGATCTTCTGTTCAGGAAGTTCATGGGAGCTCAGAGAAATGTCTTTGCTCGGTGAATATGATATTTTAATCTCTAGAGGTGGATTTGGTTGAGTTGATGGGATTTTAGCTGGTGGGTTAGATTAGTTCATTAAAGAAGGAGACCCAGAAAAGCCTGACTGGGCTGTCGCTGACCTCTGAAGAAGTGCACAAATGTTGCAGCCCACTGCGAGCCACTTTGCTGGGTCCCAATACTCCTCCTTTCCCCCAGTCTGTGGCCAGAGGGTCTTTGCAGGGTCTTGCAGACCCTCTATAGGGTCTTGTGATGTGCTGCAGGAAGGTATAATCATGTGGATTTTCTAATGCTGTCATCAGCTTTCTTCATCCTCTCTTGGGAGGCTTGAAACACCCAAGACAACCGGTCGTCCTCCAGAAATCATCCCTCTCTGCCAAGGACCAAGCGGTGCTTTCAAGAGCCCCGTGTCTGCTATAGGTGTAGCTACTCAGAGTATATTTTGCGGGGGAAAAAATGTACCTCCATGAGTTTCTTATGTTCAGATGTGGCTGTTATTCCAGCAGAGTTTCTTTAGAGGAACATCAGCCCGCTCAGTGCCGGCGTGGCAGGTCAGCGTTTGGCCCCAGGTCTGTTGCTCTGTGGCTTGAGGGAAACCCACATGTGAACCTCAGCAGAAGTTCAAAGGGGTTACCTGGCAGCTCCTAAAACCTGAACTTTCAATTAAAGAATAGCCATCAAAGGGAAGTGCTCATTAAGAAGCATTTCTCAGAAACACTGAGATCCCATTATCTTGACCTTCATCTTCTCAGGACAGGGCAGCGAGTGATTCACCTCCAATCTGTCCCTTCCTCCAGACAGAAAAAGCTGGCCGGGGCTGCAAGATCAACAGAGCGATTAAGGGGAATGTAATTGAACATTGCTAGCTTAGGCGCAAAGCGGGTGGCCTCTCTCCATTCGGACTGCCAGCAGTGCGAACGGCGGCTGGTGGGGTCAGGATGCGCCGGAGATGATTACAGTTGGGCTAAACAACCAGATTAGCCAGGACACCCCTTGACCCATGGTACAGAGAGCTGGGAGCAGGTGAGATTATAGCCTGAGAAGTTGAGAACTGTGACACTGGCATTAGTGGGAGCAGGATTAGATGCACCAGAGAAGCTTGAGGGTCTTGAAGAAATTTATAGGATCGCTAAGAATCTAAAGAAAATGCCCTCTCAGTCAGTCTAACCTGTATGCCCACCTGGAATTTCCCCGTAAACATTTATTCTGCAAAAGAGAAAATACTGGGGATGTGGGCATCAGGTCCAGGACCTTTGCCAGAAGGGGAAGATTAAACAGAGGGATCCAAAATAGGCTAGATTATCTGGCCCTAAGTATGACTTAATAAGCATTATACTGGGACTTTGATGCTGTGATAATTAAAGAGCCATTATTTACCTACACTGGGCCCCAAATATAAATTTGATTGAAGTAATTGTTTATAAAATATGAAGACTCCCAGGAATGCTACCACCACAATCTTTGATAATTTGTGTGTGTTGCTCTGAGTCCTGGGTTGTCCCAAGGCTCGGTCTGAGCCCTGGCAGGGGTAACCCCTTCCTCCTCTTCCTCCTCCTCACCCCCACACTGGTGGGGACTCCCCGGTGCATCTCTTGGGGGGCAGGACTGACATCTGCAGTGCCTTCATGGTGAGGTGATGGGTAGGAGGGCAGCACGGGCAGAGCCTGGCAGCACCCAGCTTGTTTGCCAACAAGGGAGTTAAAAGTCAGGGGTTTTTTCCTCCCCCTTGTCAAAGTTTGAGTGTGTCTGGGAGCAATACTGTGAGTAATCACTGATTTTAATAACAAGATCGGATTTTCTCCTGACATTGTTGGGGATAAAGGAGGATTTGTAGATACTTCAGCTATATTAAGCCATTATTACAATTGATTTGCGGACACAAAAGGGAAATGAGTCATTATTGATGTGATACCTCGGCAGAGGAGCCTGTCACAAGCAGGTCCCATTGGGTGATGCTACAGTTGAGCCTCTTCTGAGATGTAGATTTTTTACATGATTTGTCTAATGCATTTTATCATTCCTAACTACTTCATGCTCTGGTGTGAAGAAAGATGTAGGACAACTTCTTGAGTCATCACCTTGGCTTAAGCTGGACTTCTAGTGTCCCCCCCATCCAGGGGAACTGATGGGGCTTTGCCTCTGCAGGACCCCCCCCCCATGCCAGGGGTTTCCCAAACCCATCCCAAATGCAAGCCTGCTCCCAAGGGTCTCTCTGCCAGCTGGTGGCAAAGCCCACCAGCAGCCACCCCAGCCCAGTCGGGAGCTGAGAAGCTTTCCAGTTGAGCATCCTTGGTGATGAGCAGGTTTTACCTTCTGTCAACGGGCTTTGGGGCTGCAGCATCTCTTCCCTGCTTTGGTTTACAGGTGCTTGACGTGCCTCCATGCCTTGGTGAGGCTTGTGCCACTCAGATACCTCTTTTGGGCAATGTTTCTAATTTTAGGGAATTTCTTTAAAAATGCAATGGACAACAGCATTGGTGCCTGTTCCTGAGGTGTTCTGCTGTGAGTTCCCAGAGCCATCGGTGAAATGGCTCCTCACAGACACCTGGGTATTGTACGGTTAATGCATCAAGCCTAGGGAATAAACTGCAGCACTCAAACAGGGCTGGGGTTTTGTGCTTGGGAGAAGCGGCAATTGGTGCATATAGGAATGAAATGAAAAATTGTAATAATCTGGGTTTAATCACAATTTTAATGTGAAGGTGACTTGAGAGACAAGGTCTTTCCCTACAGGTAGCTGAAAACTGCGAGGGTCCTTAGAGCAGAGCTTGAGTTATAAAAGGAAGGGAACTAGGGATGGAAATAGCACTGTTATCCCAAGTAATCCCAATCCAGGGTCCACTCCTCTTCCCTCCTGCTTGTTTCAGAAAGATGGTCTCGTGTCTGGGGGAAGAAGCTGTGCTCTGCTCCCCCAGACAGAGGAGTTTCTTGCAATGGGTCACTCCGTGCATCCCAGGACCTCTCCCAGGCTCGGAGCAGCTCATCACCCCAGGGCAGCAGCCAGACGATGAAGCCGGCTTGATGCTGGCAGTGCCCCTCTCTCTGGTGCCGCCTGTCCTCAGCGTTCCCTCCTGTCCAGAGCAGCAAAATGCCCGACCAGAGGCTCTCAGGAGAGATTTGTTAATTAAAGCTGGGCTTTCTAATCCTTCTGTCCGCAGCCTGGATCTTCAAAGCAGGACTTAATGAGCCCTGGACAAATAAGTCTCTTGAGCCTTTTCCTGCCAGCCTGCTTACGCATGCCAGCAGGGACAGGTCCTGTGGCTGGAGAGGTGGTCGTGCAGAGCACGAGCCCTTTGCCAAGGTGCTGCAGGGCACCCGACCCACGCTGCCACAACGGGGGGGTTCAGAGCCTCAGCAAAGGTCGTCTCTGCACCCTGGCTCCTGCCTCTGGGCTGCTCCTCCCGGTCCAAACACTGATAAAAAGTGGCTGCTCCTGATGTGCGGCTCTACCATTGGTGGCAGCTTCAAAGGCTGCGGTGGAGATGCTGCTGGCGCCCAGCAGGCAGGCAAGCTTGCAGTGGGGATGTTCTCACCACTGTATGGAACCTGGGGCTTGTCCAGATGTTGCACCTTGAAGGGGGTCTCCTGGGGGAAACGCTTGTCTCCAGTAGTGTTTCCTATGCCAAATCTTATCAGAGACATCAGCACAGGCTGAGGCGTCCACAGCAGAATCCGATCCTTTCCCATCAGTGATGAACTTGGACTTGCTGGAGCAGGACCAGAGGCCACAAAAATGATCAGAGGATTGGAACTCCTTTCCCATGAGGACAGGCTGAGAGAGTTGGGGTTGTTCAGCCTGGGGAGACCTTATTACGGCCTTTCAGTACTCAAAGGGGGCTTACAAGAAAGATAGGGACAAACTTTTTAGCAGGGCCCATTGTGATAATTTGAAACCATTACCCCTTGTCCTAAAAGACAGTAGATTTAGACTAGATATAAGGTAGGAATTTTTTACGCTGAGGGTGATTAGACACTGGCATGGGTTGCCCAGAGAGGTGGTTGGTGCTCCATCCCTGGAAACATTCAAGGTCAGGTTGGACGGGGCTCTGAGCAACCTGATCTAGTTGAAGATGTCCCTGCTGATTGCAGGGGGTTCAACTAGATGACCTTTAAAGGTCCCTTCCAGCCCAAACCAGCCTATGATTCTATGAATTTGGGGTTGGGTAAGGTGGTTGCTCCTTGCCTATGCCTTTCTGAGGAGCCTTGTCTTCACAGCTGGTGCTATCAGATGCCTTTAGCCTTTGTGTTGTGTCAGCGGCTGCATCCTCTTGCTTCTGCTGCTGCTTGTGTAGTGCAGGGGATACATGGGGCTTTCCACAAATGGCTTTTAACAGGGGTGTCAGGGGGTGCCAGGGTGCCTGGGAGCTGTACCTGAGGCTGCATCCCTCCAAGACACCCTGTGGAAATTGCGATTTTTCTGCCTTTGTGTCACGGGTACCTCTTTTCCTCCAGGTATTAAGGTCATCGGTGGCATCAAGGAACTCACGGGGGAAGAATATGGAGTTTATGTCAAGAGGATCCTTCCGGGGGGTGTTGCTTACGCAGACGGTGAGTTAAATATGGTGCAGAGTACCAAAAAGTCTGAGAAAAGCCAAAATCCAGTGTTCTTATTGTATATGTTGCCTTATTAGACATTTCAGGTGCTTCTTCCCAGATTTTCCAGCAGTCGGGGGTATTTTTGTACTGTGGCAATCATTGTAACACCCAACGGCAGCCTTGCCTTGGCTTCTGCAGCATGTATATGATTGCTTCGTGTCTTTAAAGCAAGATCCATCTCTGCCACACAAAGAACTTCACTTTGCTGCCTGTCCTTTCCCACGTGCCACTGACTGCCTGTAGCCCCAAAATGACCTGAGATCCTTTTGCAAATTCAGCTCTGCTCTAGGCCACTGATTTCATCCTGAGTATCTTCAAATAAGTAGGTATTATGCAGGGGTCTACAGAGTTCACCTTTCATAACTTAAGCCAAAAAGATTTTTTTTTTCCCCAAATATTACAACATCAATTTTCCATCTAATAAAGAAAAATAAATCCAGAACAGGTGGAAGTGCCGCTTGTGGTTTTCTACCTGACCTCAAACTGAATTAAGTAAAAGCTGTATTGCATTTTTTGGTATTTACTTTCGTAACTTCCTACAGCAGAGGAAGTGCTGCGATGTTGGCATCGGTTGTTCAGGGAGGTTGCAGAAACTTCATCTATGGACGTCTTGAAAAACAGGTTGGAGGAGCATCTCAGGAACGACCTATGCATATTTCATCCTGTCTCTGGGCAAAGGGAGGAACTGCCCAACCTCTCCCAGTCCCTTCAAGCTGTATTTTCTGCAGTTTCTATCCATTAGTTTTCTTTTCTAGGGCGCCTGCAGCCAGGAGACCAGATCCTGGAGGTCAATGGAGATTCCTTAATTGGGGTTACAAGCGAGAGGTACCATATCCAAACGGAAATTTTGCATTCCTGTTGCTTTTGTATAATTCTGTGAAGTGGTTTAAATTGCAGGTTGCACAGAGGACACCAGGGCATCGCTCTGTCTGTACTCTGACGCAGCCAGAGCTGTTCCTGAGAGCCAGCCTGGGAACTATCAAACAAAAATTTTCTATATAAAAATAGACCAGTGAACCCAAACTGTATTTGTGAGATATTCAGACATTTCCCCCAAATGCTGGCTTTTTAACAGCTCCTGGCACCCCCACTCCATCTGCTGCAGCTTCCCAGCAAGCCCTGCAGCTCCCAGCGCCGGAGATTAGCCAGTGCCTAAGCCCGCCAGCGCTGCTCTGCATGTGGGATTCCCTCTGGAGCTGCAATCCAGCCCCTCAGCTCCCTGACAAGGAAACAATTAACTGATCCAGAGGAGTACCGCACTTTTGGGGGACCCCTTTTCCATTAAATGTGGTGCTAGCCCGCTGGCTGCCTTGCATTCCTGCATGGCATGCTTAGGCTGGATGGATCCTTGGGAAGCAGCACAAGGAGCTTCTCCTGCTCCCAAGCCCCCAGGCTGGCGGGGTTTGGTGAAGGAGGTCCCCGAGGACATCTCTGCAGCTGCAGGGAGGCTGCGTCTGGCTCCCAGCATGCTGGCCTGACTCCCACGAGGATGCGTGTATTTTGAACTGGAAAGCGGTCGTCCCCAAGATGGAAACTTCCCGAGGGAGGAGATGTGCTGGGAGGTATTTGCTCACCACCTCCTGCGTCTTCTGGGTCTGCTTTGTTATCAGGGACTTCTAATTTATTGCAGAAGTGGGAAAATCAGGCTGCGACTCGGCTGCCCTCTGGCCCTGCTGCCAGGGCAGGAAACAGGGGTGTTCCACAGGCATCCAGCCGAAAAAGGTCACTTCGTTGCTGATGGGGTTTGCCCAGGCTATGGGTCTCTGCCCAATTTGCTGTGAGCTTTGATACATGGCTGGGCAAGCTCGGTGGAGCATCACTGCGAGCTGGCGTTGACGTGTTGCGGTCCTTGTCTCGCAGGGCTGTGGACATCCTGAGGACAGCATCGGCCACCAGCCACATGCACCTTCTTATAGCCCGCGATGACGATGCCAGGTAAGGGGTGTCATCTCGTGCCGGGAAGGGGGATCCCGTCAGCACCGTAGCTGGACTGCCTTTGAGCTAACCAGGCTTAAAGCCCATGGTGAAGACTGAGGTGGCCAAGGGTCTCTGATAACTGTACGCTGGTGGGAACGTGCTGGAGCTGTAATGGGAAGTAAAGCAAAGCTGGTGGCTCCCAGCTGCAGACCTGGCTGCAGCCTACCCTGCGCTGGGTCTGTGGGGCATTCTGGCACGGAGCAGATTTCTGCAGGTGTTTCCCCAGTGAGGACCAGGGCAGCTCCAGCCTTGGCTGTAGGGTGGCACGGGCTCCTTCAGCTCTGCCGTGCAGTGCTGAGCTGCCTACGGCTTATCATGTCCTGCACAGAGCTTTGGATGAAGACACAGAGGGACAGCAAGATCTTCCCTTTCCTTTCCAGTTGGACATGTTGAGTTAAGGTCTTCCTTCCCCAGAGGATTCCTCCTTCTCAGGGAGGATGAGTGGTTTCTCCCTGAAAGCTCTCCCCTCGCCACTCCCTGGAAAACCTTGCTTTCTCTAGAGAGACTTGGAGGATTCAAAAGGAGAAGGACAGAGTTCAGTTTTGTCTTGGCTGGATTTAAGCTGTGTGGGGCAATGAAGGTGTCATGAGAGAGGGCAGAGTTCTGGAAACCGAGGTATGGGATTAGTGGGGTCCTTTGCTCGCATCCCTTGGGAGATCCAGCGCAATGTGCCAGAGCATCCTCTGCCTGTCGAATAGAAACAGGTCTGGAAACTTGAGGTGCACCAGGAACCACCGAAATGAGAGTGGGTTTAGGCAGAGCGTGGTCATGGGCAAGAAGGCTGGTGGCGCCAAGGCTTTGCACTGCGTGTGGGTGGCTGAAGATCAACAGAGTCATTTGCTCAACGTACCCGCATTCCGTTAGCGTCTGAGATGATGGTTTAATTCCTTATCCATCAGCAGCTGGGGAGTGTTACTGCCTTAGCAGAATAGTGAGAGTGCTGTAATGACAGGGATGAGACTAATTTTGACACAGTAATACACTGGTGGAAGAATTATTTGCTATTAATGACAGACTGCTTTTTACCTCCGCTCTTCCGGTGAATATAACATCTCAAATTATTATATTAACTGCAAGTCCTTTAGCGGCTGCTGAGGAAGCAGTGGGTGAAGCGAGCAGGTCAGCAGAACTAGACTCGAGATTTTGACCCTCTTTTGCTCAGAGTAAGGATGCACTTCCATGCCGCAGCCGTCCCCTGCGCTTGCCTTAGGGGAGGGGAAGTGGCCGTGGACACCTCGCACTGTCCCCTCTGGGTGGCTGCTGCCGGGGCTGGTTCCCAGCAGGAGGGATGGGTTCCTGCAGCTAAGCAGCTCACTGTGCCCATCAAGCAGGTTTTCTGCTTTCACCCATGCTGATCTGTTCCAAGCTGTTTGGGCATCTCGATGTGGCTCCTAATATCTTAAATTGCAGCAGATGTTTCTTAAAACATACGCACGCGTGGCTTTGTCGGCAGCTCCAGCTCCTTCGTGCATCTGTTGGCAGTCCCCAATCGCCCTGCGAGGGAGCTGCTGGAAAACCAACTGAGGGAGACTGGGAGGGCAATGAAACTTTAAGCAATTTATTTGGCCTCTGTTTGCTCTTGGTTATCTGTTAAATCTGCAAAAGGTTAGCCAGCGGGAGAGTGGGGAAGTAATCAGTTTATTTATTTTTTTTTAAAAGATTTGCAGAGATTTCACTTACATAATCATCTCCCAAACTGTTTAATACAGGAATACACATCTCCAGGATTAAGGGCTGTGGAAACAGAGAAAGGATTTTTCTGCTTTCAACTTTTTTTTTTTTCCTTAGTTTTGTCTTTATTTTATTGATGCCCTATTATCTTTTAAGTCTGTCCTCAAGCATGGGCGAGCAGACAGCCCTCCGTCTGGGTTGAAACGGGCTCTCTGACTTCCCAGGGACCGCCAGCTCTGGAGGTGATACCCACAGAGATGCTGTGCCGTGAACTCCCATGAGTCCAGGGCAGCTTTGCACCTTCCCACTGCCCAGCAAAGTGGCTCACGAGACATGAAAGCTGAAGGAAGACACGGGGAGGAGTGTAATTCAGTCTATTTGCAGATACTCGCATGCAGGTCGTCTTCCTAAACCCTGAGCATACAAGGCATGCTGGAGGAGGAAACGTAATGGCTCTGGGTTTGGAAGACAATCCAACCCGCCTGCCAATTTTCCCAATGACTCAGCTGAGTAGCATTTTGTTGTGGTTGCCTTCGGGTGAATTTGACTCATAAACGCTATTATTTGTCCCTGGAGTTAATTATAGGCCCAAATTACCTGTGCTCTTAATAGAACTCAGTCCTGGCGCGTATAAGATGCATGTTTTCAGCCTGTCGCATCAGATGTGCTGCAGAGAGTGGCAGTAATGCTAGGGCTTAAAGCAGAAAATTCAGATTTAGAGCTGGACACGCTGGGTTTGGATGACGGTTGGATCTGATTTTCGTTTGTGCTCATCTTTATCTAATGAGGATAATTTTATTGCATACATATAATTATTGTTTATTCATCCTCAGCCTGAAAGTTACAATAGTTCCTTGCTTCTAAGCATTGCACAGATATCATCCTGGTCTTTCAAGTTTACCACTGTGAGAAAGCCAGTTTATGCCGCACCTCCTAGTACTTGCATGATAAAATGCTAAATGCATTGCATCTCCGCATGATATGCACAGTCATCTCGGTGAAAATGGGTTATTGTATAAATAGGGCTTGCACAACAAGCAGTAAGGGAAGTAGTCTGCTTTTCTGCAAGTGCACAACCAATAACCAGGAATGAGCAGAGAGACTGTTGCTGGAGTTCGTGCCCAGCCTGGTGCGAATGCAAGGTAATCCCTTTCTTCCTGCAAGCCCTGCGTGTGACAGCGACGTGTCAGCCCACGGGTTTGTTGCTCTGAGCACTTGGTGCTAAACTGGAAGGCAGTGCTGGGGCTGATTCCAGCAAGCCTGGGGTGTCCCACGGCCATTGGCTGCTCTTTGGGGAAAAACACATGTCCTTTAACACAGAAGCGGAGAGGCAGCTGCGCATGTCACCACTTCCTAGGCATTAATGGAAAAGCAAAGCCCTGCAGCGGCGCGATGTGCTGCCCTGCGCAGCCAGTGCGGGAGGGCTCACCGGTCAGGATGTGCTGGCTCTGTGCAGCTCTGTCCCCGGCAGGACTCTGCCAGGATGGACCTGGGCTCCGTGCCGGAGCTGCTCCTCCAGAGCATCATCCCGCCTGGAGAGCGGTGGAAATGCTGTAGCTGCTGTGAGCTGGGTGCGAGAAAATCTGCTTTTGTGATGCTTTTGCAGTGCTTCGGGTTCACGGTTCCCACTGACCTGCAGGCTTTGGGGTTTTTTTGAGACAAGCTATTAATTTATCTGCTGTCACAGGCTCCTCCTTCTCCCCCAGCTGTGGTGCAGAGCTGAGGTTTCCAGACGCTGTGCTCTCACATAACCTTTGATGTAGGATTCACCCTTTGTTCTCCCAAGAACAAAAGGGCAGGACAAAAAGGTATTATGAGATAAACCAACAATATTCTGCAGGAAGATTGACCCCCAGCTGCTTAATCTGTAGCAAAGTCGGCCTACAGCTGGCTGCTGCTGGCAAACCCCATTATCCCACTCCATGCTGTGGGGCTGGCTGAAGGCTGTGCGGGTCCGAGCTCTGTTACAGGGATCCTCCAGACCTCAGATGTCTGCATCTGAATGAAAAAGAGCTGGAGAAGGGATTGTTAAAATGAACTTTCCACCTAATACAATGCCATGATTTTTTTTTTTTTAATAAAGCTGGGCATTTTAGTCCTGCAAGCACCTGACAATTCTGAATGTTTTAGTAAGGGTCAAATTTTAAAGACATCTTCTGAAGTCTCTTGGTGTCTGAAAGCACAAAGCAAGACCTGTTGGCATTCCTTCAGTGTACGTGTTCATTAATTGGCAATGTTTGGGCATCTGCCTGCTTGCAAATTCCTTCAAATACAGCACTGAGCACAAAATTAATTCTCAGGAGATTGACACCAGAAAGTTTATTGCTTGCTCCTGGGGTAAGCGTATGCTTCAAGTTAGTCATGTGTTTATGTCCTTGGTGCAACTGGGGCTTGCAGTATTGACCAACAAAGCAGGAGCTGGGACAGTGGCGTGTGACGTTGCATTTAGTCACATCGTCCCTACAGCAAACGGCTGGGCTGGACCCAGGGCTTGCAGAGCAACCCTGGGCTCAGAGCTTGTTGTTCAGGCTCCTGAGCAAATAATGATAAATACTCCTTTGTGGATGAACTTAACGACATAAAATTAACAACAACAAAGAATGCTCAAGTCATACCTGCCCTTGCTTATAACAGAGTTTGACAGCATGGATTGGTGATTGGGTTTGCATTGTTTAGCAGGGTTTAAAGAGCATAAGAGCTGCCAGACTAGTTGCATTTGCATTGACTAAGAGTTTTTTAGCCATTGTTTTAAGTTCATAACCTGTTCTGTGCTCTGATGGATTATTATCTGAGGAAAATGTAACAATAGATGACCACAGAAACACCCAGCCCAAAACAAAAACCCAACTGCTGATGGCTTGGTAACCACTGGAAATAATATGTTAGCTTCCAGCATGGTAGACCTGCCATTGCAATAGGTCAGGGAGGGACAAGGCCATCAGTGCATGAGTTACCAGTGCAATGGGAGTGTGAATCACCTATAGAAATACAGAGGCTTTATTGGGAAGTTGGCAAAATCCTGCTGAGGTAAGATCCATCCAAGGCTTAACCCAGGGAACCAAAGAACAGCAAACCACTGTCCTACTGCTATAGGATCTAAGTTGTCCTTCCACTTTCTTAGTGCTTTTACATATATTTCAGTGTCTAACGCTATGTTAGAACAGTTTTGTGGAAGGGGGGTTTCTGAACAAAGTAGTTGTCTTTTTTTAAGGTCATGGGTTTAGTTGATAAAGACAATAGTGTTGAGGCAAAGTATTGGGATTCACCAAGGCATTCCACTAAGTATTGTGTGACACTTGGATTTAAAATTAGCATTAAATGGAATGAATAAGGCATACATTTGATGGCAATATTAGATAAGGCAGGCACTGCTCTTTGAAGTTTCTTAATGAGCTGGTTGTTAATGGGAAGATGTAAATTACTGAGAGCATTTCCAGCAGGAACCTAAGGAGCTGATGATTCATTCATCATTTAATATTGTTGACTCTAATCTAGCCAATAATGTATAACATCTGTCCCGGTAAAGTATGCAGATGACACAATGTCTGCTTGTGTGTAAGAGCAGTCTCCTCGCTGAGGAAACTTTGCTGTGGCTTGTTTCCTACAGATTTATGTCTTGAGCTTGTCTGACTGTCAAGTCTGAGAGCTAGCCACTCATAACCAGGCTTTTCCTGTGGCTATAGCATCAAAAAGGCACCTTCCCATGGGGATTCCCTCACGCCTTCAAAGTCGACATCTAATGTTGTTACTGTGGCCACAGAAACAATAGTTTCAGGGTCTCTCCCCATTGCCTGGCTGCTTATTTAATGACACATGTAAGAAACTAGTCATCCTTGAGGCTTTTCTCTCTGCCGAAAGGTTGGATTGATCAGGCAGTTTGGGGTTATGAAGGGAGAGGACCACACAGTTGTGGAGGGACAGTGTGCTCCTGGGACCCAAGACCCAGCGTGGCAGGGATGGGCACAGGAGGCTGATGCTTGAACGTGGCATCCCCTTCCTGCGCCTCCTCATCCAAAAGGATGCGAGGCTCATGACAGCTCAAGGAAGGGTTACAGAAATTATGCAGGAGCTGGTAAACATGGTTAATGGTGGTTCTTAATGGGGTTTAAAAACTCAATATGTTAACACTTAGCAAAAGGAAGGTCACGAAGCAATTCACCTGTTGTGTACAAGTAGTTACAGCTCATCAAGGACTCAACACACTGGGGTAGTTATATGGTGGTCAAACTCAGCTGAGAAGGAAAGCAATAATGAAGGCACTTGGACACCAAGCCAGCTTTCCAGGGGATGTTTTGGATGAGATTGCCTTGCGGAGAGGTCATACAGGAAGCAGGGGGGGTTGCCTCAAGACAAAGGGATCATGCTAAATGTTTGTGGGCTGCCATTCCTCCCTGCTCTTGAACTCACCAACAAGCCTTTCTGATCCTGATATCTGTAAATTTAGCACGTGCCTGCTGGTTCAGCATCTTCAGCCATGAACTGCTGGGAAGAGTACAGAAGCCTGCGCTAACCCAGCATGCTTTATGCATGCAGGTCTTTGTTAAGGTCTTGTGCTCCAGGAGTTTATCCTGTGATGTTCATGGAGCATATCACCATGGATAGATTCAGAGAGTGGGATGCTTCTTTTGCATACGCTCCAGAAGCAATCTGCTGTCTTTACCCCACCAAGAGCTAGCAGGAACTGCCTTCTGTCTAGGAAAGGAGGAGAAAAAAACAGAGAATAATCTACGTTTAACTATTCTGGAAGTAGTCACAAATAGGCCAAGCATTTTTGGTTTATGTTTGTATAGTTCCAGCTCCTTCTGACAGTCTGTTTAACTTGTGTGGTGTGTTAGCAAAACTTCTGAGCGTTATAGTAGGGAGTGAAATTATTCCAGCTGATTCCCAGGAGGGTCCATGCGGCGGGGTGCAAGGCAGGGGTGCAAGGCAGGGGTGCAAGGCAGGGCTCCTGTGTTCATCTGCCATCTCTCAGACAGGACAGTCCCCAGCACCAGTGCTTGTCCATACGTCCCTTTCTGGCTCCTCTTGCTCACGTTCACCCTGAACTCTTTCCAGGGTGGGGAAGGAGCACACTGAAGCTCCAGCCCATCACAGGAAAGCTGCACTGCCATGAGATTGATTTTTGGCCTTAAGCTTTGCACAACCTCTTGAAACCAGGGGGGTTACTGTTATGCATGAGGAAGCTCTGCCTGCTCCCCATTGCTGGAGGGAATCGGCCTTATAGACGTGGTAGTAAGTCACTGCCATCAGAGGCACCGTTGTCATATAATCAGGTGGGGAATAGTTTTGAGCAGCAGCTGACTATACTGTGTTTTAATTTCCAGGAGAGAGTTCTCTGAGCTTCTGGAGAAGTTCGGCTCCCAGAGCAATACGGGCTCAGCGCGGAGCTCACCAATCCTGCACGGTGGCAGTGAGTAGCTCAGCACACCATTGGAGGGGGAGAGCAAAAGCGCCTCTCTCTGCTGAGAGTTTTCTTTATCCCAGTCTTATTTTGGCAGAGTTTTGATTGGATTTGTGTGGGTGGACATTTGAAGGAAGAGTAGTCCTGCTCATCCTTATTGCAAGCACTTAGTGCATCCCCGGGTGCAGAGCAGCAGGCATGGCCGGTCCTGCCTGCACAGAGCAAGCACAAAGCGAGGCAGCAAGCCAGCCTCCACAGGTGAACTAGAGAAAATTGAGTTGGGGTCGTAACCGCTTCCGAGATGCCCAGACTTGGCTTAACTGACGTGCTGGGCAGCAACCCCAGCAATACCCATCTCTGTAGGTGCAGCTTTCTACTATGGAATTCAAAGCATTTCAGCAATCATTCATTCAATGATCATTATTTTTCATTTGCAAATGGGAAATGTTTAATGAGATGCAACAAGGTTAACCTAAGTGAGGTGCCAGCACATCAAATCACATGTGAATGGGGAAAGAAGCTGTCCCTCTGGCTTGGCATCCCACCAGAAGGCTGCCAACCCTTCCCTTATGGCAGAGGTATGTAGGGCTGGCAGAGGGGTGACGGTCTCATGCTGGAATTGTGCCGAGGAGCCTTGATGTTTCCTCTCCATGAGTGATATACTGATGTCTCTAACTACCACGTGGTTTTCGCCAAAAAGCTAGGAAAACGATGTCAGCTCTCAGCAGTAGAGATGGGGAGGAGGGTGATGCTGGAGTATTTGTGTTCCCTGGGCTGACTCTGACTTTGCTGTTCAGGTCGATACCTGGAAAGTACATCCTCGGGCTCCTCCTCACGCTCCCAGAGCCCACTGCTGCTGAGCCCCGCCAATTCCCAGGGCCCCTGCATCGGGAACCCGGCGCACCCCCCTCACGCACAGTACGTACGGGTCACACAGGGCCGTGTCATGTCATGAAGATATCACCGAATGTCTAACACTGTCTTAGGGGTAGATCCAGTAAATAATTCCAGTGCTTGAAGAATGGTTTTGTTCATCCTTCTGTCCTCTATACTGTTGTGGCTAGGAGACCACAGCATCTTCTAGAAGTCCTTGTCACGGTGGCATCTTGACTGTTCCTAGGAAGCCGGTGCCCAAGAGCTGAAAAGCTTCCTTGTTGAGGCAGTCAATATGTCTGCAATATGGTTAACCATGCAACTGCTCCTCTTCCTTCCCTCTGAAACCTGGGGATAAGCCGTGGCTTACAGCCTGCACATCACCTTTATAAACCATCTCATGAGCGGAGTGTTTCTGCAAGGCCAGTGGTGCTTTTGGAAGGTGTTTCAGGAGCTTGTTTTCTGTTGCCCTGCTTCTGGCATGTTGCCGTCGTGCAACAAGAGCGCAGCCACTGCCCTCTTGATACAAACACTCCTGACGCCCTTTGCTTTGGTGTCAACAGCGGTTGCCTACAGACACCGCATCCTTTTGTCTCCAGAGCATCTCCTGGAGCGTGTGTTTTCATGTGGTCATCTGTCCCTTTCATATTTCGCAGGGTCAGAGGTTTGGACAGGCAGAGCTTGTTTTTCTGCGGAGTCTCGTCTCCAGGGTGCTCGGGGTTGCCCTTCTCAAGAGGGACAGCTCGAAGGGTGTTAACAGTCATGGAATTGGGACCATTCGTCCCCAGGGCTTGCAGCTTCTCTTCCTTTGCCAGCATAAACAAGCCAAGTCACTGGTAAAGAGAATCAGCCCTCACTGCAGAACCAGTAAATCCTCTTGCTAAATACCAGCTTATTAGGGATTTGCAGAGGACAAATATTTGGCACCAGAGGTTTAAGCTGCTTGCATGGAGTGAAAGACCCTTACAGAGGAGAGGCCAGCTCATCTACTTGGCAGCTGGTTTGGACAAACTAGACAATCCTTGCTCTGCTGTTAACCCACTCCAGGCTGCGATATAGGCTAGAGGGGACCTGGTTTGGTGGCCTCCTCGCTCAGCGCTGCCATGCTGTGGCATGTTCTGCTTGTCTCTGTGCTGGTGCCAGGCCCCAGTGGTCTTCTCCCAGGAGCGGCATGAGCCATTTGAAATCACAGACCATTGATTGCAGCTGAGCATTGGTGGTCAGCTGCAGAGATGTAATTTGGGCCACGGGTCTTTTCATGCATGTGGCTGCCAACCCTTCTGCTCACCGCAGGTTGTCCCCAGGCTATGGCCTCTCATCATGGTGTCATCTGAGGTCCTGCCACCCCATTGAGCAATAGGACTCAGATATGATTGAGTCTCACCACAGACAGCATCTGATATTTTGACCTGAACAGAGGGTTTTAATGCTACATTTTGTGACATTGTTTTCCTAAAATATTTCTTAGAGCAATGTTTTTTCACAAGACTAAGATGCATGGTCGTGAATGCAGTCCCTTTCCTCCGCAAAGCCAGCTGGCTCTCCTGGGGGCCCACCGACAGTTTGGGGGGGTGCTGGCAGCACGCTGCTCTGTCACTGGGACGTCTGACCACTAAGGATGGCATCACTGGGGGGCACAGGGCGGTTACGTGCTAGTGTCACTATGAGGCATGGGATGCACAGCCGTGATTGAGTCTTAAGTTAAGAGATAGAAGGACCAGAAACTGTAGACCATTTGGGGAGTGGCTGCTCTGGAAATAAACTGAAAAGGAGAAAAGCCAGCTGCACCCAGCCCATTAGGAGGAGAAGGCTTGCTGACCCTTAGATCCCACCAAATCCTTCCTCAAAACCTCCCTGTTGCAATGCTGCCCACCGGCCCGTGGGTGGTCAGTGAACTCTCTGCCCCCACAACACTTGCTGCAATTGCTAAACCTCCCTCTTGGCATGGAGCCGCCCGCTGTGGCCTGGTCTTGGTGGCCTGTTGGGTCCTGTCTAGCAGGCAGCTCTTTGAGGGTAGGGTCTTGTCTTGGTTTCAGCTGGGATGGAGTTAATTGTCTTTCTAGTAGCCAGTATAGTGTTATGTTTTGGATTCAGTATGAGAAGAATGTTGATAACACACTAATGTTTTCAGTTGTTGCTAAGTATTTTTTATACTAAGTCAAGGATTTTTCAGCTTCTTATGTCCAGCCAGCAAGAAGGCTGGAGGGGCACAAGAAGTTGGGAGGGGACACAGCCAGGACAGCTGACCCAAACTGGCCAAAGGGGTATTCCAGACCATATGACATCATGACCAACATATAAACTGGGGGCAGTTGGCCTGGGGGGGGATTACTGGTCAGGAACTAACTGGGTATCAGTTGGCAAGTGGTGAGCAATTGCATTGTACATCACTTGTTTTGTATATTCCAATCCTTTTATTATTATTATTGTAATTTTAGTATTGTTATCATTATTAGTTTCTTCCTTTCTGTTCTATTAAACTGTTCTCATCTCAATCCACAAGTTTTACCTTTTTCCTTCTGATTCTCTCCCCCATCCCACTGGGTGGAGGGAAGAGAGTGAGCGGCTGCGTGGTGCTTAGTAGCTAGTTGGGGTTAAACCATGACAGGTCCAATGTTATTACTGCTCCATCTGCAGTACATCCTTGACTGGGCGAGTCATCTGTACCACTGCCCCAGAAGTGAACCACAGTGTGGTGGGTATTGCTATAAAGGTACTTAAGGGCTCATTTCTTAGGGCATCTTGCAAGATTTTGAGTCCAAATCTCTGTTAAGACATAGCTGTGTATCCTGAGCTTTGCTTTGACATTTGCTAAAGGCTGCTTAATAGTTGACCAATCTGTAAATTGCTGTCTGATGATTTAGCTGGATCGAAACATTAACCACATTGATCCTTTGTGTGCTTTTGGCTATAAAAACCAAGAGTGACAAATACATTCTGGTTAAACCTTTAGTTTCTTCTCTATTTTCTAAATGCAAATGAGTATTCACCAGCATTTGGGATTATGCAAGCCACTCATCTTCATAATGCGGAACAATATCTGCTGAGAAACAGGAGTCTTCACCTCCTCTTTCCAAGGTTGGGTGGAAGAAAAGACAGAGGCAGAAAAGGTTGGGAGAAGTTAGAAGGATCATGCATGGGAAGAAAACCAGGCAGAGTTTGTTCAGTGACATGGGAAAATAACCCATATCACCTTGAGTCACCTGCTAACATCTCTCCCTTGCAGCTACTCCACTGAATCAGGAATCCAGAGCATTTCTATAGCAAAATCCTCCGGCTTAGGGCTGACAATCAGTGGTGGATCCAACAGGCCTGATGGCCCCATGATTTATGTTCAAGAGCTTATGCCAGATGGTGACTGTTACAAGGTAAGTCAGCGTGGAGACCCTCAGTGACTTTGCAATGGGGACCTCTCCTAGAGGCTGTAGCTGTTCTGAAGCAGCTTTTCTAAGAACAGATGAATAATGCATTGCATGGACTAATGAGGATTTGTGTTGCAGGAGAAGGCTTTGGGCAGAGAGACATTCCTTTCCAATGCTGTGACTTTCTCCCTCTTTGTTTAGGATGGTCGGCTCCGACCTGGTGACCAACTAATTGCTATCAATAAAGATTCTTTGGTGGGCAGCACACATGAAGAGGCCAGAAAAATAATTGCAAAAGCCAAATTCAGGTAGGCATATAACATATTTCCTGTCATCATCATAGTGCTGTTGAGTCTTAAGCAGAAACCCTTCATGTCATACCAATGTTTGGCTCCAAGAAGCATGAGGCTTCTTATTAAATGATGCTTCAAGATGGTCCTGACAGGTGGTTGCATAAGGAAGTCTTGAGTGCATGGATCATCCTGAAATGTAGTCCAGACCTTCCTAATGTTCTGGTCCTCATGAATATCCCCTTTCACTGCCCAGCAGAGTTCTGCAACAGAACTGAAGTTCAAACAAGCAGCACAGCTGATGGAGATTCAGCTACACTTGTGCAGGCTACATGGGCTTAAGTGGATTGTCCTGGAGAAAGAACCACAAGCATGGAAGTTCTGCAAATTTGTGCTTTTTTTTTTTTTTTTTGGTTAATAAAATGTTCTGTATTTGTCGTTTGTTTAAGACACGAGGGAAACACAGAAGTGGCCTTTATTCCTGGAAGGGGACGGTTACATCCTGGACTGTCAGTTCATAACAACATCCCATCACCACCTCCAAAGGCTGTGGGAAATGGTCTGAGTTCCTCCAGACTGAAGGTCCATGTGAGGTCCCCAGAGGTAGGTTAAAGTTCATATCTAAGACCACAGATGTCTTTCTTTGATCAGAAAACTCCTCTTTAGGGACTCCATGGCAGTCCTTCTGGATGGTGGAAAGCCTGCAATGCTGATGTATGTAGCCCTGCTTTACAGCCAGGTATTTTAAATCTGAAATATTGTTTCTTCTGTCTTGGGTTCGAGACAGCGAAGGATCTGTGGAGGTAATGAGACGAGTTTCATCTCCAGGGCCTGAATTCAGACCTGTTTCAGAAGTCTCAGGTTTTAAAAAAACAAAACCCTTCTGTGGATAGCAACCTGCATCTCATTCAATACCAGTCATAGAGCTGGAAGGGATCTCAGGAGTCAGTTTGATCTAGACTCCTACCTAAAGGCAGGAGCAACTCTTTATTCTTAAAGACCTCTGATGAGGATGAATCCACAGCATTCCTAAGCAGCCCATTTCTGTTCTTCACTAGTCTAATGATAAGCCAGGCTCATTCCTGCTGTGAAGCCTTGCTCCATGTTCTGTTTGCAGAGACAAGTGCTCAAGCTGTGCGTGGTGAGACGGGGTTTAACCACACAACCTTCACAGTAATTTAGGTCTGTGGCTGTATTCTGTGCATTTGTCACTCCTCTCCTGGGCTGATGCAACTGCCCTCTTCCACATAAACTGCCTTTAGAAAAGGCCAACTGGATGTTCCTTTCATACAAACATAATTCACAAAAGGTCTTTCTTTCCAGACCCTGTGGAGAAATGGACTTGCAAGAATGTCATATATAAGTTGCCTTTGGGTGTACCAGACTGGAGATGTGCTTATGAAAGTCAGCCTTAGCCCATATACATATAGCTGAGTAGTGTAGTTAGATCCTTCATCACCAGCAGAAGGTGTGCTTGTGTAGTGTTGTGCACCTATATAAAATTACATTGCTGGCTGGAATTTAATTCCTCATTTCTTCACTTTGCTGATAAAAGATGGAACTTTTAATGAAGTCTGGCCTTCCACACTAGGGAAAGCATGCTCAGGCACCTCTGCTACCTGTCCATATGTCCTCAGCACCAGTCCTGTGCCCCTCTCTGCATGTATGTTCCCAGCTATGGAAGCACTGCCTCGGTGGTCAAGACCTCACTGGTGGGTTAGATGCAGAGCTTTAGGGAGAACTTCTATGGAGAAACTATACAAGGTCAAATTAATCCTCAGCTCTCACTCACGGTTACAGTAATGACAAACTCATTTTTCTGTGTGTGACCAGAGATTTTGAGATGGCTCAGGAACATGCCTGTGCGAACTGCTCCGAGAGAAATCCTTTGAGTCTCTTTTGGCCCGTCAGCACAAGAGGTGTATGTGGTGCCTTTGCTCTTTATGGGCCAGATGGGTTGCTGTCTCCTGAACACCTCTATCTTCTGCTCTTCATTTACATCAACAGATTCTGCTTAGCAACTGTCTGTGCTGTTTTGTCTTGTTTTTCTAGAATAGACGTGAAAATCATTTTCCTGTGCCTTCTTTGTCACCGGACATTTGCCCACCGGAGCTTACAGTCTCAGGTAAGAGTCCCACTAAATTGTTCTCTTTGTGTGGGTGACAAACACAGCCTTGGCTCCTCGGTGCTGAGGATGATGAAATTAATTTTGATCAGTGTTTATAATGCTGTAGTGGAATCTAATGGGGTGATAATGAGACTCAGCCTGCTAGGAGAGAGGGAAGGTAGCAGCTTGGCTTACTCAACAGGTAGTAATTATGTCCATGTTTGTCCATAGTAGCAAAATTCTTTACTAAAGCTTTCAGAGAATTCATAAGACACAACTTCTTCCATTCTCAGCCTGTGGTTCATTTGCTGCAGTGTCTTTGCCCACATGCAAAGATCATATCAGACTTGCATGCAGCAGGTCTCATTGCAGGTATGCAATGGGAACGGGTGGTCCTCAGAGACACAGTATAAAAAAGGTCAATTAATGATAGCTGTAATGTACGCAGCAACCCTGGGCATTATACAGGCATTTAAGGATGCCCTCAGTTGGTCAAATTGGGAAATTGCTTATAGATGTGATTAAGTCAGATTTCTCTCTACATCCAAGCTTCACTTTTTGCTTACTTTTCCAAGCTGTGTTTTCTCTCCATGCTCTGAGTCTGCTACTGAGTGCTTACCTTTTGTGGGAGAGACCTACTCTGTTCAATGGGGGGTGAAGTCCAGTAGCTGTGCAGCTTCACAGATCCCTTAGGAATTGCAGGAAACCTCAATAATCTCCATGATCCAGTGTCCAGGGAGATGACCTCCAGCAAGATACCCCACGTCCCTATGATATGAAGGTTACTCCTGTCCTGAGGAAAAGACGGGCTTTCCCTAGCCAGTCCCTAGCAAGCGCTGCCCATCATTCTCGCGCCCGCAAGTCCGACGGCACTTCCTTCCCCATGCGCTGCCGAGGCACTGGCCCCACTTGTGAATCCCTGTGCCGTGTTGTAATTTCCATCTGGAAGGCTAAGAGCGAGCATTGCAAGGTAAATTGTGTTTAGTCTATACCTGAGATTAGTGGGAGAGACAGGGAGCAGACAGTGCTGGGCTGGGCGTGCATCAGTACTCTGCTCCCAGGGATGCCTGTCTCACCTTGGGCAAGCTCAGCAGGCTTCAGCCTTCGCCTTCCATGCTCTGCGTTGCAGAGACCCTGGGACAGGGACTGCCCTTGGTCTGTCCTCCCTATCCCGACCATCCTGAAGCCAGAGCTCCTGGTGACGGGGAGCAAAGCCCTGGGTCATGTAGGCAATCCAGCAAACAGCAATGACCTAATCACTTCCTGACTTAGCTAGGGGATTTTATTACATGCAGTTTTTTTAATGTGAAATGCTGAGAAGGCTTTGTGTCAGTGTTGTCATCCATGAAAACAGACAACTGGCTTTGAAAGAGCAGCAGCCAGGCTTGGAGCCTGGGCCAGTGACTGCGTCTCTCTGGGTGCCTGATGGATGCCCTGGATATCTCCGTGTCCAGAGCTGACAGCAAAGCCACGTGGAGCTAATCCTGATTAGCCATGCGTCGAAGGGTAACAGCTCTGCCCTTGAACTTTGCAGAGTAAAGTGTTGGTGGCCAATCCAGCAAACTCATTTATTACCTCTTGCTGCTTCCCAGCTGCTAGCGTTAGCAGAGCAGATGAATACCTGGATTAGGAGGATTACGCTTGTGCAGCACCTCCACTGCTTCTCGCTGCCTTCTCCTTGCACCTGGTCTCTGCCCCGACGGTAGTTCAGGAGAAGCAGTGTTACTCGTCAAGATGGGGCTTCCCGTGATGTTAATCAGATCACAGGCAGGTGAAAGAAATTGCTTGCTGGGCAAATCCTGTGCCACTGGCATGAGAAGGAATTTTGTCACCAACCCGGGCTGATAGTTTGAGGGCGAGCAGGGGCAGGCAGCAGGGCTGCAGGCACAGCAGTCCTGCACCTTTCTGGAGTCTGGCAGAGGAGTTCCAGAGTGGGTAACACCTTCTGCAGCCCTTTTCCCAAGGAATGTCATGGTTTCTTAAGGACAAGGGTTAATCATAATGTAAAGGTGAGGTTCCCTCCAGGGATGGAGGAGCCCAAGTGGCAGGGCATGGCAGCAGGGTTTGAGCTCTGTTCCATTTCATCTCTGGAGGCAGTGGCGGTGAGGATGAGCCAGCTGTCAGCAGCTGGCTCTTCTGATCTCATGACAGCTTTTCACCAGCAAAGCAGCTGCTATTTCTGCCTCTTCTCCCTCTGTGCATGCCTTGCAATGCAAGTGGCTTCTTCTACTCAAAAAACGCTGCTGCCCAACTGAGGGAAAAAGGTTCAAGGCTTTTTGCAGTCTTGGGGAGGGAAAAAGTTTTGCACTGGTGTTCTTCCACATCTCTTTTAATCTGTCGATTCCTTTTTCCATGGGCATTTTGGAAGTCAAGGCTGCATTTTACAAAATGTTGGGTTTCAGTTTTGCTTAATCAATTAGAGAAGACAAGAGCCAGGCAGATATTTCCCCCCTGCCCAGATCACCATAACTACAGACCCCAAGACTCCACAGAAACCTGTGATTGGAAATTTCCAAAGTGCTATTTTTGCAGTCCTAGGTCCTTGGATGAAACATCCCATTTTAAACCATGCAGAAGCCCAGTTTCAGTAAAGGTTTGCCCCAGTATCAAATCTTTTCAACAGTGGCCTAGTTCAGCCTTCCAGGACCGGATTTAGTAAATCCCAGTCTTTGATTTTTGGCCTGCTGCACACACATTATATTTCATGCAACAAGAGTTCTGAATTTTGCTTTGCAGGCATCTCTTTCCTGTACTCGAGTGCTCTTCCATTAACATTTCTTTTTGGTTTTTCAGCACCTGCTTCGGCATCTAATCATAAAGCAGCTTCAGGCACCAAACCAAAAGTAGCACTGGATCCCCATATCCGTCTCAAGGATGGGAAATTGGAACTGGTAAGCAGAAAAGCAGAACGGGTCCCTCTCCCCAAAGCAAGGTCTCATCTCAATCCTCTCTGCGGCGTGCAATGCACACAATAGTCCACTGGTGTGATACGTGCTTGCTTCCAGCTGCCACATTATTGGCAAACACGATAAGCTTGCATGACTCCTTGTATTGCTTTTCTGTGAAAGAACCGATCGAGACACTTCAGCTTTGCTTCTTGCACCAACGTCGCACTCGGGCATGGGAGTACCAGGCCAGGTACTAGCATGGGGGTCACTATGTCACTTGTTTTTTGCAAGGACTAAAAAATGCAAACCTGAATAGTCAAAGAGAAACAGCCTGCCTGTTTGCACAGAATAAAGCTAAAGCACTTGATCAGTACTCTAATCTACACATGCAGCATTCTCCGCCAAACAGCCTGCTCCAGCCTAATTCTCCTTCACTTCCCTAGGATATAGGATACTGACTGGGCTGTGCTGGGAATAGCAATAGCCCAGGCAATGTGGAGAGCAGAGCCAGCTGCGGTGCTCAGAACACTGCTTTCCTTACTAGCATCACACCACTCACATGCTACAATTAATTAATCTGTTTTTTGAGATAGAGGTGCAAGAGTCAGCCACCAAACTGTATTTATTACCAAGAATCTGGAAAAGAAAAAAAGCATCTCAACTCTTCAGTGGAGTTTGCTGGAGGTTGGGTCCAGCCTTTAAAGGTAAAAAGGGAGAAGAGGGCATAGTCAAACATCCTGAAGGGGCATTTAAACACACCTTGGCTCACCTTGGCTATTTCTCAATGCTCCGGGGAGCTCCAGAAGTCTCCTCCCGGCAGAGGAGATGTAATCTCCTCCCTTGGATGTAATGCATTTGACTCAGGGCTGTAGGTACAGGCAGCTGCCCTCCAAACTTTCCAGTGCTGCTGTCGCTGCTGGGGTGACCTCGGGCAGCCTGGTGTGGGCGAGGGAAGGCTGAAATACAAGATATCTCACCGAGGATCCAGCCAGAACCACTGCCCCTTTCACCATTTTATGGAAAATACGTTCCACGGGCACCATCAAAAGGCAGGGAGCGGAGCTTCCCATTTGCTCACCGAGACCCTGGCGAAGAGCAGAGGCCGTGCTCCTGCTCTGGTTTGGGGGTGCATGTCCCCCCCCCGGGTACTGCTGGCAATAAGGGGGGCGGGGGTGGGAATGCAGCCCCTTCTGCAGGGCTGGGGACCCCAGTGGGCCCGATGGCACGAGCAGCTGCTGCCACCCCACGGCAGACGCAGCGCTCGCCCCTTTGCTGCTCTCGCCTCCCGGGCGCGTAAGCCACGCAAGCAGAACTTTTCTTCTAAGCCTGCATAATTCTCCTAAAGCAGGATTTAGGACTGCATTTTCGCAGCGACCTCTGCTCGTCGTGGGTATAAAAGCAGCTTTTCTTTGGTGGGAGGAGTGGGGACGCTTGGCTTTCCCTTTTAAAAGCCAGCGTTACGAGCAGGCAGCTGCAGCAGTGCCAGGGGCAGGAGATGCACGCCGACTGGCACACGTCTCCGATGGTTTTGGGGTGGCCCACGCCAGATGCCGACATCTGCAGATTGAGGATCGGGGCATCCCAAAGCCCGGGAGCCAGCAGCACTGCCTTGTGCAGGGCTGGCAGGCAGAGCAGGAGGTGGGACTCAAATGGGCCTCGCAGGCAGCACGTGAGAGCAGACAGGTCCTGTGGGCTTGCTGGTGACAGAAACGTGAGCAAGGACTCGTCTCCAGCCCCTTTCCAGGGGACTACGCGGGAGGTGCTGTACATGCATGAGCAAGAGCGACGGGTGCAGCCTGGGACAGGGGAGTGTTTAACATGGGCTCTTTCCCAGAGTCTGCTGAGCTTGACTTTTAAAAGCTTTTACTTGCTGCTGCCAGAAGCAAAGTGGGGTTTGCACAGGTTTATCTGCTTCTGTGTGGCACCCTGGGGTTGAATTGATAAATATCAGTAGAAGACAGGGCATCAGGCGTAATGAGAGAGCAAAAGGTGCAATGAAGAAGCAAAATGTTTGAATGTCTCCTGTTGCTGTGAGAAATACTTTTATCTTTTCGGTTCCGAACACAATTCCTGGGCAGTAAGAGAAAGAGGAGAGGCTGAGCTCTTGGCAACTGGGCCTTGCCACAGCTCCACTGGCTTTCGATAAAGCTCCTGACAGTTTGTCATAGCTGTAAATCTGCTTGCAGTCTGTATAAAATGTTCTTGGAGAGATGTGAACGTGTCCCTGTCTTCAGGAACAGACATTTCAGTACATGTGTAGAAAAGGACAGACTGGAAATCCAGCCCAAGCCCACTCCTTTGGGAGATGCTGCCTGTCTCATTTCCACAAGAAAACCCAGCACCAAGCATCTTCCTGGCACCTACTTCAAAGAGTTGCTTTTCCAGTATTTTTCTTTTTAAAGGCTCCTTGTTTCTGCTCAAGGTTCTGCAGTATCTTGGTCTGGATGTGAGCGAGGAGAAGAAGAGGCAGTTACGGCAAAGCTTGACCACAGACTCACAGGGGACGGTGGCCTATGGAGGTGAGCGGGCAGCTCTGCGCGTGACGGGCTTTTTAATTTTTGTGTAGCTTTGCTGGAGGCTAAGAAAGAAGAGGGGCATCTGGTGAAAGGTGGCAGGTAAGATACCTGGCTGGGTATTGATGTAGCCTAAAACAGCTACGAAAAGTCACAAATACAAAAGAAGGTGTTTGGTAGAAGCATATGTAAAATGAAAATACAAGAAAGTCAGTGCAAGGGCTCACTTTCCTTAACACCCAGCTTGCCAAGCAAGAGCTGGCCAGAGGACATGCAGAAAATAAAAGCCTGCTCCACTTTCTGTGACCTGCCAGAGCATATCTGGCCTGCAGGGTCTGCTCTCCAGAAGTTTTTTCACAAAAATTCAGAGCCAGCAGCAATGTCCCCACCAGCAGCAATGTCCCCACCGGACAGAACAGCCTTGCAAAGCACAACGCCTCTTGGATGGTCATTTTTGTGCAAAGCGAGTGATGGGATACAGAACCATGCACCTCTCCTAAGAGTGACTGCCTTCGTAGTTGGTGGCAATAGAAATAAGGATGATTAGGGGTATTTGGCAAATGCCCTGGTAGTGAAGATGGCTGTTCTTGAGGTAAAGGCTCCGATTCCTGCTGCAGCCCCGGGCTTAGGACTGGAGGGGCTGGGACCACGGTGCAGCCTCCCCTCCGCTGCGCCAGCTCCCGTCTGTCCCACGCGGCCCCTCGCACCGTGCTTTTCTCCAGGTCTGAAAGCGAAATGAATCTGGCGTTTCAGACTTGTCAATTTAACACCTTTTCTAAGTGCTGAAGTCATCAAGTTGTTTTTTGTTTAAATCAGCAACATGAGAAATGTCAGCAGGCAAGCGGGTGCCTTTTGTCAGAGAAATGTGGTTTTGGCTTAAAATTTTAAAACTCGGAGAAGCACAGTCGTGAAAACTCCACTGTGAAAATATCTGGGGTAGAAGTTTGATTTTTTTTTCAGCTGGAAAAGAAACAAGGGTCTGGTAAAGATTGTCAACAACTTATTTAAGCTTGATAGGATTGCCAAAGAACCCAGGAGTGTTAGAGAAGACTGTTTGGCATCTCTAACCCTGCTCTGCTTGGCAGTCAATGGATGTCCCCCAAATCGGTGGCATTTTCTCCTAACACACAGAGCTTCCTCTTTTAGCCCAGTAAAAACTAATTCTTTCTCACAGATCTTCTCCAAGCACTCAGGGATGTGATGCAGGAGGAGCTGGATGAGGCTGGTCTGGATTCCAACTCCATACTCTTCACGCAGCACGAAGTAGCCAGTTTGCTGGATACATCAGCTTTTCACTCTCCGGTCAGTCAGTCCAATGCTCTTCTACATTGAATCAATGAATTTTCTACGTTAAATTCATGAAATTCTGAGGTGGGAAAAGCTAAATTACCATTTTCTGGTTGTTCTAGAGTTATAAAGAGAAGGCAGAACTATGCATTTATCATTTCAATTATAGGAAATTCTGTAAAAGACCTCAAACTTCTCATTTTTAATAGGGAAATAAGAATACCTATGGGATGATATGAAGGAAGCAGCCTGGCAGAGATGCAGAAGGAAAATTAGCTATAATTAATCAATTCCAACTAATTTCTCCTGGCTCACAAAGTGAAAATTCACTATAGCACAGCTATTCCAGCAATGTCAGGGATCAGAGAGTGAAATCCTGCGGGGTGAAAAACAACCCTGCAGTTGAATTATTTAAAGTGCCTTTTGATCTGTTGCATAAAAATGCTGACTCCTTTCCAAAGTGATTTTGATTCATTGTTATTCTGGGTATGGAAAACAATATGCCTGCTTTTTGGTAAAGCATAAGCGGTGCATGATGCTGTCTGTCCCTTTGCCTTGCAGATCTTCGACTCTCTCAACTGTAATGGCAATGAGGAGCTGGAGCAGCTGCAACTGGAAATGATGGATCTGCGGCAAGAAGTCCGAAGGCTAAAGGTGGAGACTCTCCTCTGAGCAGATTTCTTGGCTGGTGCCTTCTGCTGTAGCTCTCTGTAGTCGTACGCGAGGGTAATGGTGTTGCCTGTCCCTCTTAAGAAGTCACCAGTTTGCATTCTGCACGTTCCTTGTTACAAAGGAGACTCACCCTCAGCTCTCCTTAATTGCTTCTTTCTCACTCCCAACCTCAAATGAAAGCTTATTTGTACTGAAGTATGCAGTCACTTTTTAGCAGTGAGTAAATAGATTTAAAAATACAAAAACGTGTCTCACAAATCATTCAAGTCCATGAATAACAGAAGCACCGCCTGTCCTCCCCTCCTGACCCAGCTGCAGATTGCCAGCATGGCTGTTAGCACCATGGTGGTATCCAGGTGGATTTCTGCAGGCATGCAGGTTGCAGCCCAAAAAGCACTGTGGCAGGGGAGAGTGCACACGACTGCTTCTGTAAAATATTCTTCTAGTCGGTAGGGGCTACAAGACCAGGGTGTCTTTTGGAGAGTGGTCCTGTCGCTTGTTGCTTCTAATCCAGTGAAAATATTTTCCGTAGTCTCTCCTGAAAGAGGTGGAGAACAGCAAGAAGTCAATGGAAGATGAGCTTCAGAGACTGAACCAGGTTAGTGAAGAGATTGCTTGGGACCTTGGGGTAGTTTTGGTGGTTGGCGGCTGACGGGGATGTGGTGCATTCATCAGAACTTTTCGCTGCTTCCAGAAAGCACTGGGGTTCCTCTCCGAGAACCGGACGCTGCACAGCAAGCTGCAGATGGCAGAGGTCGTGCAGAGACAGGCTCACAGTGCAGAGCAGGACTACGAGGAAGTGATCCACTTGCTGGAAGCTGAAATTGCAGAACTGAAGATACAGCTGGCGGGGAAGAAAGCAAAACATGTCTCTGAAATAGAGGTAATGCAACTCCTCAGCCTGGGAAAAAACACACAACCCTCCTGACCCTTCTTCTGTGGGTTCCTCTCCTTCTATGTCTAAAGGAGAAAATGAATGTAGCACATAAATCGTTTGTTGTGTGGCCCCAAGGCCAGCACGGTCTCTGGGTCTGTGTTATAATCTGTGTAATTTCCACTGTCCATTTCAAAAGGATAGCAGTTTTGTATTTGTAGCTAATGTCATAAAGTGGTGTTTCCAAAAGCCAAGGCTGGAGCATCGTCATCACCATTCTCTTCTTCCTCTGGCCTTGTCTCAGGAGGACATCCTGGAACTGAAAAGACAGTTGTCCCTGGCTGACGGCCAGTTACGAAAATCAGAAGTCTCACGGAAGCGCCTGGAGATCTGCAATAGGAAACTGCTCCTGTTTGTGCAGGTGAAGTGCTGAACCACCCCCAGAGCTGGTGGCATCACTGTGGCCTCTTACCTTAACAGTGATTTTGCAAGTCCAAAGAACTTCCTGCTCTATAAGCAAGAGAGGCATTTTTTTAATTCTATCTTATCCTAAAAAGGCACTGTCTGTTGGTTAGGAGAAACTAGGGAATGAACTCATACACACTCATGTACCTGAGAGCTATGTAAACACGAGGGTGCAGGTTTCGCCTGGTGGCTCTGCTGTCCCTGGCTCACTGGTCCCCCCGTGACGGTTGAGGCTGCTCCAGGAACTCTGTTGGACATGACGGTCAAAATCATGTTTTAACCTTGCCTTTGTATAGCTGACAGTTGCTTTTCTACACAACAAATGTGAACTCAAAGAGTGGGTTTGCTCTTCCACTGCTTTTTTCCCCCAGACTTCCTGCAAAATCTCACACATAATTGCTTAGTCTTTTAATTGACTATTCTTCCACTTCACTACCTGTATTAGGTATACAAGCTTGTGTAATTAGTAAGCTGGCCAGCATGGGAAGCACTAGTATTCACTATATCTGCTACAGCTACTAGTAACCTGTCCCAAGAGCTCTCAAAATCAATAGGAGACAGTGGAGTGCAAGGAAGCGTAGATGCTCTGTCCTCTGCTTCAGAGAAGGAAGAATTAAAATGTCTCTAGACCTGCAGCACTACATGCTAGTGCCTGTGCGGTTTGGGGCCGGACTTTGGAAATGAATTTGACTTGGCCCCAGGGTCAAACATCACAGGATTTTGACCACTGGAACGAAATATCTTCCTTTTTTATAGACCCCTCAGTAGCATTTGAGAATTCACTAACCATGCATGGTAATGAGAGCTTACACGTGCAGGTACAATCCAGAAGCCAGGGATTGCTAGTAGCAATGATCAAGGCTCACTGAAACATAGCCTGCAAAATTATTCTTTGGAAGAGTATTTTTATGTTGCATTTCATATATTTTAGTGTTGGTATTAAAATGCATAATTTAGATGTGTCTGTATATTTGCATAGGCTGTGAATGTTGCTTGAGATGCAAAAGGCCTTGAGATATTCGCTTCAAGGGCAATGAATAAGCAGAAGCTGATTACTGTCATATTAAATCTGATCACTAGGAAAAACCCATGGGGTTTGTTCTCAGGAATTATTCATTCCTACAAGTTTGAAACCTTTTTTTTTTTTTCTTGTTGCATGGCAGAACGTCCACAAGGTCCTGAGCACACCCAGTCATTTACCAGATGAGAAGAGGTAGGAGATGGCTTCTGGGAATCTTGAACAGGAACATGAAATGTCCTTTTCTAACCTTTCCCAGGGGAAGATGATTCAAATGTAACCCACCCTGAGTTTCTAAACATACTGCCGCTTAGGAATTGAAACCATTGGGGAAAGATGATCTGGAGGCTGCTGGTGGATTGGTACTTGGGGGGGGCTGGCCTCCGTTCAGGCTTTTTTTTGGAGTGAGTAGGTGAAACACTCCTCTGGTTAAGTTGCTCTTGTTAGCAGAGACCCTAAGCAGGTTGTTTCAAAGAACCAGAGTTTTGACCCACCTGGTTTTCCTAACACAAATCAGTTTTTGGCTTTAAGAGCGTGTCCTTTTTTATTAGCAGTTACAGTAACTGGTAGAGTGTAAGCAAAGAGCTAGCATGACTCTCAACTGCATGAACAGTTGCAGAAATATAATTCAGGCTTCTGGACTCTCCTTCAACCTGAACCTATCTCCCATCACTTGAAAAAAAAATGTATCACAACTCTATGTGTGCTTTTAATTGATTAAATCATTGAAAGGTCACTGTCCCATTGATAATGACCAGCCCGATTAAAAAAGCCAGTTTTTAAGAATGATTGAAAATCATTTTTAAGTTTCCAAGGTGGTTACTTCCAATATAATGAAGGAAAAATATTTTTGAGAAATTCTAAAAAAATACTTTGATATCTGTCTGTAACACAATGATGCAAGTATGTCTAAAAGAGAGACTCCTGTGCTGCTGAGCGATCGAGACGCAATGCCACCAAACACACAGATTTACATAGAATATCATTCACAAGAGGCTGGCCAGGATTTTCAATGACCATTCTGTGATAGAAGTATTGATGGCACTTTCCATATTTATAAGAGTCAACAGTGAAACAGAAGAGGATAAAACAGACGCAGTCTCAGATACATCTCTTCCATCTTCAGATCTTGTTGACCTTTTGCTATCAGAAGCTAAAGAACTGTTAGCACCAATCCTCTCCAGCAAGGACGGTAAGCACTAAATTAACTGGAGAAACCTGAATCCAAACAAGTCTCAAGGATGTCTGTTAGTGTTATTTACAGTTCCTACCACCTTCCATATTTTTTGCCATACTAGTTAAGCCTTCCATACATGTACTTGATTCTCTCATGCTAACCGGATGTAATTGCCCTCCGTGTATCCATGTGACTCATCTTTGAATCTGAAATGCAGACTTGCAGTGTAAGGAGTCAAAGGGTGTGACTTTTGCCCAGGGCCAGAGGAAAGGCATTTATCCGGGGGAAAAAACTGAACAGGCAGGAGGATGGATTCATAGAATCATAGAAATGCTGGTTGAAAGGGACTGCTGGAGATCAGGAGTCAAATCTTCTGCTCCAGGTAGGACCATCACACTAGACCAGATCTGCAGTGGGCTTAGCCAGCTGTGCTTTCAGCCTCCAAGGACGGAGATCCACAGCCTTTCTGGATAATGTGTTCCCGTGCTGCATTATGCTCTGTGAAAAAGATTTTCCCAGCATCTAGCCTGAACTCCCCCAGGTGCAATATGTAGCCACTGCCCCCAGTTATATCGTCTGCCGCTGCCAAGAAGAGCTTGGCTCCAACATCTTTCTAATTGCCCTTGAAGTAGGAGTGGGTGCTGCAAAATTGCCTCTCAGCCTCCTCTTTGCCAAGCTAAACAAGCTCAGCTCCCTCAGCCCTCCCCAGCCTCTCCTTGCAGGTTATGAGCCCTAGGGCTTCCTTTGCTGGACGCTGTCCAGTTTCTCAATAGCTTTGAGCCAGGGATCCAAACTTTCATTACACCATCCAGGTATGACTACAGCAATGCTGAGCAGAGGGGAATAGTAATCTCCCTGTTTCCTTGGCGTGCAAATCAGGCTAGACTCCCTTCCCCTCATGAGCCATAAACATTTCTTGGCAGAAGTTATTTGACCCCTGCTTGTCTCCTTCCTTGCAAAAGGAGAGTTTCTGATCTCCTCTGTGTCATGATCAGGTGAGCGTACAGTCCCAAATAGGTGCCCAGTCTTTACTCTTTGATGCTATTCACCAACTAAACATGGCCATGGTCCAGCATTGTCTTTGTCTCAAAGCACAAGACACAAGGAAAATAATTGTAGCCTTTAAGGAGCACCTCGGATATATGAGCGTGTCAGCATTTTCAGAGTTCCTGCATCATTTAAATGTGCATTATCATAATGTAGCAGTGCTACTTGCATTGGGCATGTTTTCTAACCCTTCACTTATACTTGGCTGTGTGCTTACATTTGCAGCTTTGCCATGTGACAGGGACCAGTGCCTGCCTGCTGAAGGAATCCCAAATTACAAGGAGTAGGTGTCAAAACTGCCATGGTCTGTAATTTTGACAATACACATAGTAAAAATTCCTGTTTGTTTTGTTGGTTTTTTTAATCAAAACTCTTGCTTGACAACTTTTAACCAGATAATCTTGTAGAGGCCTCCAGATGGCCATGTCAGAGAAATACGTCCCTTCCCAGACAGCAAGAGACTTCCTGCCCTGCACAGTGAAGTACGGTGTGAATTCCTGAATCTCTCTTTTGTTTTCTAAAATGTTCTTTTTCCTTCAGGCCAGATGGAAATTGATGGTTCTATGGCTTGCCTAGCTGGCATTTTTATAGACCACTGTGAGTTCTGAGTAAGGGAAAAAAGCATCACTGAATGTGTTAATCCTTCATGTTGTGGTATCAAGATGCTGTGAAGTCCCAGCCAAGGAGAGCAGGACAACATGGCTTTGTTTGGACCTTCACTATCTTATGAATTTCCCTAAAACCTCTTAAATGGCTTATATTTAACAGACCCATGTCCTAAAGATATCTGCTGAAAGGGCACTTTGCAACCTAAATGTGTACTGCCACTGTCATAGCTGATCACCTTAACTCAACGTGAACATCTGCCAGCACAGCTTTTTAGTTAAGTACAAAGTAGGCATTTGCAAACCATAATTCCAAGGTTATGAAAAGCATTTTCAGACAAAACAGATGGCCAGTACAATCCACTAGCCATGCAAGATCCTCGTCTTCTCTTTCCTAAATAATGAGTGTTGTCTTCATGTTATCCTCTGCATCCTTCTCCCAAACCATGTAAAACGTATTTCTCATTTTCAGCCATCTTCATCAGAAGACCACATGGCCCCCTCCTGCAAGCCAGACCAAGAGCGATCAACCACAGCCACCAAGTCCAACCAAGGAACTGCCTAAGTAGCCTATATAAATCTCCCATGGCTTGCTCGTGCTCCAAACTGCGACTGTCCATAACACAGCTGCTGCTGTGCTGGGAGATGGGAAGGACACACCATGGGTGCTTCAGCTTCCAGGCAAACCAGACTGAGAAACAAGCTTTCTAACACAAGACTAATTCTTCCTAACTACCCAAGACTTTTTCAGCAACCTCCCCTGTGCGTCTACCTCTGAGTTATCATACAAGGCTATTTGCTCACGGTTTTGCAGCTTTATAGGAAAAATATTCTCAAGAGGCTACAAGGGCCTGGATTTCACTGGCAGCCTTTTAGAGCTTGTATCCTGGGTAGTAAGAGGAGCATGAACTTACCCAAGGGACTCAGGGGTCTCCAACAGATTCCTTTTGGTATTTCATATGAAAAACCAAAGTATATTTAGTGACTGTAATCGAAGCAGCTTAATCTGTAGCATCCTAGCTGTCTTGGGATAGGTACTTCTCTTTTTATTCTTTTTGTATAGCTTATCCCAGCTGCAATGCTTGAAATGGAAAGCACCGCCTCAGCTAGTTGGAGAAAGAGTGCAGAGATAGCCAGCTGTATGCTACTGGTCACAATGTATTGCTGAACACCAAGCACTCCCTGGAACGCAAGAGAGGACATAGTGAACATATTTCAATAAAGGCCCGCAGTGTCACTTGGAAGTTAGATATACATGATGCAAGATTGGATGTGGTTAGCAATGAACAGGGAAGAGATCAGAGATGAACACGATATCTGGAAAATAAAATGGAAACACTGCTCACAAGGTGTTTGCTTTCTGGGTTATGATTGCAGTTGCTGTGTTCATTATCTCCGAGACAAATACCCTGCCTGGGTCCATTATTTTCCTCCCTCTTATTTTGGCAGCTGGTAGCAAGATGCATTGAGAAGTTGCAGGAAAATTGGGGTGCATTCTGGCTTTTACAGACATTGTTATGATTGCTTCTAATTTCCTTTGTGAGGGTTCAAAGCATGTGGATCCTTTATAGCCTAAAATAAAGGCTTAGGAAAAATCACGACTCTCCCCAGTATGTACTGTACTCGAAGATATCACTGCACTGTTAAAACAGTAACTCTGTGGTGGAACTTCACAGTCACATAAATAACCAGCCTGAAATTTTGGTTAAACTTAATTTCATAGCTCAGGGTAAATTAAATCTTTTGAATGTGTGCCTCAGAATATAAATTAAAGGACTTCTTTTAAAAAAAACCATAATTCTTCGGACCACTCACAAGGAATGTTCCAGGAAGGAGATACTTTCAAAAAATATTAATCTTGGGATACCCTGTGGTTAACAGCTTGTTCCCCAGTGCTCTTTGTTTCAATGGAATGATAGTAAATCCTGGTGTTACTTGTGGGTTTAGCCCTATGGCTTTGTTCTCATCTCGTGTGTTATATAGACAGGGAAAAGCTGCAAGAAGACAGGTAAGAAGTGTACAGAGCAAAATCCAGTCTCACCAGTTTGGTCTGCCCTGTCTCTGGAAAAACATCTCCAGTCCCCCTGGGGTTAGTATGGCAGATACCAATCTGCTCCTAGCAGTGTGTCTTCAAAAGCATTTGGCCAGAGGTTGCATCCTAGAGAGATGTCTCCAGCCACTGCTTGACACACTTGCCAGAGAACAGTACAAACAAGACTTTGGGAAGTAGCAGGTCTTCAGCTGTACTATATCATTACATATACCCAACAGCACTTGAGAAACCTAATAGAAAAGGGACAAGTTATGGGGAAAACAGAACTATTTAGGCCAAACTTTAATCTTGCGGAAGTCAATGGGAGTTTTGCTAGGAACACCGAGAATCATGGAATTTTCTCAAAATACCAGTGTTGAACTCCAGCTCCCTGAGTGCTGGAAGGGCACAGCCCAGTCCTGTCCCAGCAGTGATCTGAAAGAGAATATGCTTGATGCAGCTTTCATAGTCAAGTGATTTGTATGTTAATGTCCCAAGAAAGAAGATTTTGTATGGAAGTATCACAGTGAGTGAAGGCTCAGATGAGACAAGCCTGACAAAGCATAAACATTGTGCAGTTGATGCTAACACATGGCAAAGGGTGGAAACAGCAAGATGATGACCCAGGGCTGCTGTATTTTGTGTATCCTGAGCTGTCTGCTAGCAAAAGAGCTGTGAAGTTATTAACCTTTCAAAAAGCCCAGACAGTTCTGTGCTCTCAGCTTACTGGCAATCTCTTTGGAAAAGAAATCTTCCAGATTCCTATCAGCCACTGGAGATCCTTGCTTGATGCAAGCATTGTGTGCTTTCCAAAGCAGTCGTACTTCTTAGCTGCTTTCCATTATTTTCTTTGAATTTATCCTGTTCCTTTTGCCTTTGCTTCAAGCACAGAAAACTTTCCATTCTCTATTAATAGCATTGTTACTAACTGCTACCTTTTCAGAGCAATGCTGAAAGCTAAGATACGACAAGAGTTGTGCTCCTGGAGGTGATGTTGATTTCAGTGACCCAGAATAACAAACCTGTGTCACGCTTTACTCCCAGGCAAGTGGAATTAGGCAGAACTCAGCAAGTCATGGGGTGAACGTCTCCTCACAGAGCCACCAAGAGGCAAAAAGGGAAATGCGTAAAGGAACAAACAATACAGAAAGAGAAGTCACAGAATATGTCATTTAAACAGAATGCATTTTATTTACACAGGGCCTGTCTAGCACTCTTGCAAAAAGCTGAATTCTATTGTAATTTGCAGTATTATAGCTTGCTTGTAAGGTTGTGGAGATGTGCTGCTGTCGCAATGTGCTGTATCTGTCTAAGGGAGTCCCAGTACAACTGAACAGAAATGAGGAGGAGTATTTCTGATAAAAATGAGTCCTGCGTGGTATCAGATCTTTCCAAGTGGATAAGATGGAAAATGGCAGGTATTTTATGAGCTACCGGTGAAAATGCACAGTCCCCGTAAGTGGACATAATAGACCATGTTCAACACATTGCATGTGTATAAACTCATAAAGATGCATTTGAAGAGCAACAGCGTGGTCAGCTGTTGACCTGGAACCTTTAGGGGTTAAATATCACTGATGTGATGGTTTTATTTTGTATTTTTCTTATGCAAAGCAGAAATTCAGTTCATAACTGTTGGTGGGTCAGAGGCTGGGAGACCTCTTTCCCTAATGAAATAAAACAATGTGTGACTACCTAACTATTTTAACAGCTGCAGAATAAGGGAAGGTTGGGCAGGTAGCCACCTAGGCATTATCTTGAAAGGTGAATGTAGCAGAGAGCCATTAGCACACTGTTTATCTGAAGTCTGATGGGTAAGGTAACTGAATCTGCTGTAAATGTGCTGCACTAGAGCTCATTAGATCTCCAGTTTCATCTCTGCCAGTGATCTCTGCCTTCTCACTGTGTGACCTTGGGCAGCATGTTTCATGTCAGTTTTGCACCAGAAAAAATGGGACTGACAGTATCAGCTTCCCTGAGTGGCACGGGGAAGGCAAAGCCCTAGGGACCCATAGGATATGGGGCACAACCTTCTGGCACAAAAGGATCTGGCAAATGGTGTGGCACGATGTACTGCTGATCTGCATTTTCCGTGAAAAAAGCCTCAATATTTTAACTTTTGCTGGCTCTCAAAACAACAGACCCAACTTTTGCTTAGCTTTCACGAAACAGAGCTAGGTTAAGTGCTAAAAGGTTTCTCTACAGAGATGTAGAGGTAGCAGAGGTGAAAGCTAGCCCTGAATGCTGCTGTGGAGTAGACTGGCATGTCTGTTCACAGTGCTGGAGGCTGCAGAGCCTCCTCTTTCTCCTGGCTCCACTCAGTGACACGGGCTGGACTGAAGCCCAGTTCTAGAGACTGGAAATACACTTCCATGCCACTTTAAATATGGCTCGAAAAACCAGGTGAACTTTGCTGCTCAATTTTTAAAGAGATTCTTTAATGTTTAAACAATGCTGATTTTCTAAGAGTTGTTGAACACGTGTGAAAGAGGGCTGGAAAGCACCTTGGTGTGACAATGCAGAAAGGGCTGGGCTGGCTGCAGGATGCTGCCTTTCTGCTACACCATGATCTTTCTCCTGCACAGGGCTGAGTCTACCCCAGCACCTCCAAGGCAGACCACAGAATTTTCTGGCCTCACTGACTACAGCTTTGCCACAAACATCCTTTGCAGCTTCTTTAGAGGTCAGCTGCTTTCATAATAAGGTAAATAGGAGTAACAACACCATGAACAATCCCTACAAGTTTTTTTTCTGCACGTGATGCACCAGCTCACTTGAATTTCTGTTGATTTTTTCAAATTTATGCCCACAGATGAGGCATGAAAGTTGAGAAGAAGAGAGAGTTTGCAGTGAAAAGCCACCAGTAATGAGGGAAGTGGAGGCTGAATGGTATCTCCAGAGCAGATGTCCTTCCTGGCAGGCATTCTACTTTCTAACTGCAGAGACTGGCAGCAGTTCCCGGGCTGGGCGGCTATAGGGTGAGAACTTCTCTCTGAGCAGCTCCCACAAGAAATACTGAGGGCTGAATGCCAGCCCTTGAGGCAAACACCCAGGCCTTGTAGGTGGAAGGTTAGCAAGAGACTTCACAGCCCTTGGGAATGCCAGGGGACTGTTGGCTCTGTGTCAGGGGAAAAGGTAGCCTACCGACACTGGAAAATGCCAAGGTGACCTTTTGGCAGCAGGAGAAAATATATGTTGGAAAACGGGAATTATAGTCAGGGCTGCTCAGGAGAGGAAAGTATGGGATGTTACTCACCAAAATCTCAAGCAGCTTTTACGACTAGAACAAAAGGAAAACTATGGCAATTAGGTCACAAAGTAGTAATGGACTGGTGTAAGCTTTGTAGCAAGAGGGTGGAAATAGTATTTTATTTTTTCTTCTGTTTTCTCTGAGGAAATTTAATGGTGATTGAGGAGTGGGCGAGAAAGACCATTTCTCTGAAAAAAAAGTTTGCATTCTGAATGGGGAAAGACAGCATTTATTTATACAGTGAACGTAGATGTTACAAGCCTTGGATAACTTTGCGGCCTTTGATGCCTGGCTGTTCTGTGAAGGCCTCTAGGAAAAGCTGCCTGCTTTGACTCCGCGGGCTGCAGCCTTGAGTGCTTTGACGTTTGACTGCTCTGTGGTTTTGTTGTTTACAGAGCAGTATCAGGCTGGTCTCCTTGGTCTGAGATAGCAGAACATTTCAGGAAATACTGCTGATCAGAAATAGGACCGCAGCTTCCTGAAATGCCTGCCCAGATAAGGGGACACTATACAGCTAAAAGTGATATGGAGACAGGAAAAGAAAAAGCACCAGTAAACTTGAGTGCTATGTTTTTCAATAACATCATGCAAAATGGCAGCTGGTCCCTAGGGAGTTCTTGAAAGGAGGCTTTGAAGGTACAAAACATTCCCAGGCTGGTATCCCACATCCCTCTCCTCCACCACTTCTTGGTGCCACATGGTCCTCCTGCCCCAGGACCATGTGCCTGCTTGGCAGCTGGCTATGCCACCCTGAAGCAACTGCAGCATGGGCATCTTTTCCTCCAGTAGAGCCATGTCCTCAAGAACCCTCGCCAGACGGTGACAACGATCTGCTATGGCCTCTTTCCCCAGCACATGGCTTGACGAACAGGGTCCACTCTCACCATGCACTCCGAAGCACAGGGCAAGTGCAATCTCCCCAAGGTTCACTGTGCTGGTTTTGGCTGGGATAGAGTTAATTTTTTTTGTAGTAGCTAGTATGGAGCTTTGTTTTGGATTTGTGCTGGAAACAGTGTTGATAACACAGGGATGATTTTGTTACTGCTGAGCAGTGCTCACACAGAGCCAAGGCCTTTTCTGCTTCTCCCCCCACCCCACCAGCGAGTAGGCTGGGGGAGCACAAGAAGTTGGGAGGGGACACAGCCGGGACAGCTGACCTCAACTGACCCAAGGGATATTCCAGACCATCTGACATCATGCTCAGCATATAAACCTGGGGGAAGAAGGAAGAAGGGATGTTTGGAGTGATGGCGTTTGTCTTCCCAAGTGACCGTTAGGCGTGATGGAGGCCTGCTTTCCTAGATACCTAGAATGGGCCTGCCCATTCCGATGGGCAGTGGTGAATGAATTCTTTGTTTTGCTTTGCTTGCATGCGCCGCTTTTGCTTTACCTGTTAAACTGTCTTTATCTCAGCCCACGAGTTTTCTCACTTTTACCCTTCAGATTCTCTCCCCCATCCCACTGTGAGGGAGGTGAGTGAGCAGCTGCGGGGTGCTTGGTTGCCAGCTGGGGTTAAACCACAACATTTGTGAAACAATGTATAGATTTGCAAAGATGATGGGAGAAAAAAAGGCTGAGGTGAGAATGTACTCCGGCGTCGTCCTCGATACTCGACCGCTTAGCTGCATGATCACCTTTTACCTTGTCGGGAGAATTCACTTCTGGGAACATTTGCTCAAAGTGTGAGTTTGTAGCTGTATAGTAAGTCACGTAATAAATTGAATCTCCATACAATGCAATGATAAGAGTTTAAGGACTGAGGCGAGTAGGCATCTCAGCAGAGCAGGTCGTGAAGGCCTGATCCACCTCGTGAGGAGTGGGGTTGGGTCTTGTTTGGGAGCTGTGGCTCTGCCTCCGCCAGCCCAGACCCTGAGCGGGTTCCTCCTCCTCGAGGGCAGGTGCCAGCCTCGGACGCTCAGCCTGCGGGCCAGGATGAGCTCACTGCCACGCACTTCCCCCTCTTTTAAGTCAGATAACAGTCTTAAGTTAAAGCCTTCTACAGCTGAGGAGTTACCGCTGTTCGGCCTGCTGGGCCTGGCCCGCGGCAGCAGCCTAACGGACAGGGAGCGGGAAACGGCAAACCCTGTGGTAAAACCTGTGGTAAAATCCCCGCGGCGGCCTCGCCGCGCTCTGCCAGGCGCTCGCTCCTGCCCAGGCCCCGCCTGCCCAGGCCCGCCGCGGGGACCCGGCCCGCTTTTGCCGAGGCCACCGGGGAACCCCGGTGGCGCCTCAGCTCCGCGCGGCGACATGGCGGCGGGCGGCGCACGTGCGCGTGGGCGGGGCCGCCGTCCCGTTCCGCCCCGCCCCGCCCCACCCCCCCTTCCCTCCGTAGCACAATGGACAGCGCTCTGCGGCGCCGCGCGGGGCGGGGCGGGGCGGGGCCGGCGGCGGTGGCGGGGCGGGGCCGGCGCGCGCGGCGGTTGAAGCGGCGCGTGGAGCCGGCGGCGGCTGCCGGGGTCGGGTCCGCCCCGCCCCGCCGCGCTCGGTATGGGCCCGGCCGGGCTCCGCCGTGCCCGCGGTGAGGAGACGTGGGGCGGGGAGGGCCCCCTTCTGCGGGGGGGTCCCTCGGGGCGGCCGTGGGAGGGAGGGAGGGGGCGCGAGGCTTTTCCCGGCGCAGGGGGGCTGAGGGGCGGCCGCCGTCCCTCGCCGTGTGCCCGGGCCCTTCGTACGGCGGCGGAGCCGGGGTGGGGGGTGAGGGGACCGGTGAGTGGGTGTTGGGGCGGTGCCGGGAGCCGTTATCCGTGCAGCTAAGGGAAGCTGAGAAGGAAATTTTAGTCATAATCCTGTGGGGATTAGGGAGGGAGAGGGTGAGAACCCGAGCAGCGGTGAGAGGCAGGCTCGAGCTGGCAGGCTGGCTGAGCATTGCTTCAGGTTTACTTTAAAAAAAAATCCCTCCAAACCCAAGGTTTTAAAGTTTTCTGGTTTCTATCCTACTTAGAGGAAGTTGGATAAACGTTGGATCTCCTCTCAACGAAGGCTGGCGGTGGTTTGCTCCAGAGTGGGCTCACCAGCAGCGTGGAGGGAGCAGTGAGTAGGACCCCAGCTCCTTTTGTGTGAGAGCATCAGCCTTACTGCTGGTGTTGCTCCGAAGAGCTTGGCTTTCCGTCTGCTGAGCTCTCTCTGGGTGTTAAAGTTTAAAAAAACAACAACAAACCACCCAAAAAACTGGCACTGAAGTATTTGTAAACTCAAAGGCTGACCCTGGTAAGTTGCTACTAAATGTATTGATGTATTTGGGTCAGCTTCTATATAAAACCCCACTGGCTTTAGGGCAGGGTTAAACCAAGCATGTGCTGTTCTCTGGGTCACTTGGCTTAACTCCTCCAAGTAGTAAAATCGGCTTGCAGGCAGTGAGAAGGGAGTTGTGCTGATGGCACCGCTTGTCTGATTGGGCTAATGAGTGAGCCTCTGTACAGCATACCTGTGTTCAGAGAAAATATGACTGCAAACTTTACTTGGGGCAAGCTGAAATGGTTTTGTGCTGGTGCTTTGTTGCAGTCAAGTGACCTGCTGACTGGACCTACTCTTCTTTTACGTCTTAAGCTGAAGCATGTCTCCATTCTTAAATTGAACTTGAGTATTTAACAATTGACTATAGTGTTGATGGATAAAATGGCATAGTATGACTTCCTATGGAGTAGCAAGGTGAGAAATGAGGGGCTTTCCTTCAAGAAAGCTTATCTACTGCTGCAGGTTGGCAAATACCAGGGATTTAGTATGCAGCTGTGTGTAAAAGGTCAGTGGTGGTTCTTTGGTGAGAAAATTAACTTACGAGATGAAGGTGTGGAAGTGTGAGGCATGGAACTTATTTTGATACATACATGGAAGAAACTGCTAGCTTTACAAGGCTTTGAGAGCAGAATGCTGTATGCTGTTGCTTTTTCTTCTTCCCCTCTCAGCCAAAGAGACTGTTCCTTATTGTGTTGTAAAGAATGTGTGAGTGTTGTTGTTTGAATGTTTGTGTTGCTTGTCTTTGATTATAATCCACAGCAGGACTCCAGGCATCTCTGCAAGGTGTACAGAGCGGTGGCCAGGCTCCACAGCAGTGTGCTGGCTTGCAGCCCTCTGTGCTGCTTCACCCCTGCACCATAGGAGTTTCTCAGGGGTTAAGATGAAGTCTTGCCTGAGAAGATGTCTGCTTCTAAAAGATAGTAAAGGCTTATGTTGGTGCTGTTCCACTTTGAGGCTTCCTTCTAGCAAGCTACAAAAGACTTGTTCCTGAGCTCTTATGTGAAAGAGCTCTAATAAATATCCTACAGCTTGGTACCATCTTATTATTATGTTTGTAAAACATCAGCTACTGTGTCAGCATCTACCTAAGTGAAAGGCATTTCAGGCAGAGGAAATGTCACACACCTTTCTCTCCACCTTACTCTGGAAGTGGGGAGGAAAGACTACAGCCCTACACTGTCCCCCTTTTTCTAACTGGAAGTATCAGCTTAGCTGGGTACCACAGCTGGCTTTCACATGTTGTAATAGTATTTGAGGAAGTCTGGAATTCTGCTATTTTCAGCAGTTCTTTGCCAAAAACAAAGCAAAAAAACTGCTCAGTAGTTCTCTTCCAGCTGAAAAGAAACCACCACAGGTGGGAGAGGTTAATAAAGTCACTTGCTGCTGAGTTTCACCATCCAATAGGCAGCTCTAATGTGGAAAGAGCTGAATGAGTTCATACTAGCCTGGATGAGAAGCAGGGGTTGGGGACTTTGATTCAGGGCTTTATGTATATTTAATATATAAACTCAATTTCTGATTTCCAACCATCTGGCTGTATTCTGTCAAGTAAGCCTCTCCTACAAATAGTAGAATGAAAGTTAAGTATATGGAAAACCCTTCAGGTACATACTGCATGATTCTAAATAATATGGAAACATGTAGTTGATATCACTGCCTCTCTTCCCTTTGCTGTGTGTGTAGTGATGTGTATTCCTCATGGGAGTCCTCACAGTCTCCAAGCTCGGCTAATATGTAGTGGTAGCTTTGCATGCTGTGTACACACCACTTCTTGTTAAGAATTTGCCATTTCTCTGAAATGTTACCCAAGTTACAGCAGGGAAATGCATGTGCCATCAGGGGTTTATATCCTTCCATTTCATGTCCCCTTCCATGCTCCCCTTCCCCTGGTACAGTGCCAGCTGGTGTATCTCAAGCTTATAATTAACTCTCTGCCTTCTAGGGTTTGGTTCATCTGTGAATCGCTGTATGGGTTGTAGCAAAAAGGGGTACGTAGGCCAGCTGGACTCTGCAGGGAGCTGCAGGCTGTTGAGTGTCTGTGCTGTTGGCACTGCTGTCAGTGTGTCATGGGATGCTTTGTGAAATGTGGTAGCTGCCACTGTTTTCTGTGTTCAGGTGTGCTATTGAAATACTTTTAATATCTAAATGGGATGGCTAAAGTGATTATTAGCTAGAAATGCTGCTTCAATGCATTGACAGCTCCAGTCTCTCTGAATTTTTACAAACTGCACTGGGCTTGGCCAAGCTGAAATCATGCTCTTCCCTGGTGTTACCCAGTGAATGGCTACAGGTCTGCATCTAGCTGTGGATTGGGGTTTCTAACTGATCATGCTGCAGTTGAGTGAGTCACTGCTCTTCAGCTGAGCTGTGTTTCCTAATATGTGCTTTTACCCAGATGCAAATACAAAGTAGAGCAGGTAGCCTGGGCTGCTGTAGAGGCTGGAGTGGTATGATGGATGTTTAAGAAGCAGACATATTCTGTAGCTGTGTAGTTTCTCTCTGGTTTTCTTCACAAGGTGGTTGAACATGTCTGTTTATAATTTGAGTGGAATACATGAGATGACTTTGTGACAAATACATGGGATGTCTTTTTGGCTCTAAAGCCCTATGAGGATGCATGTCCTTAGCTAATATGGCCCAGCTGCCCAGTGGTAACACCTGAAAAATCTTATATCATTATCAGTGCTGATCATCCATCTGTATCTTTGTGCACTGAGTAGCTACCTTTCACTGCCTTTTCTGATTTTATTTTTTTTCCCAGGAGTCATAGCTGGAGTCCCTCTTGCTTTGAGAAGCAGAATGATTGTCTCGCAGCTCTGTTTTGAGGAGAGGGCATAGAAGGTCTGCCACTGCACTTTCCTCAAGGTATGAAAGGTTTCTAGGGCAGGTGTGAATTATCAGCTCTCTTTCTTTCCCAACTTCCCACAGATATAATAGTCACTGGCTCTTTTTCTCGATCTTCCCTCAGCTAGAGAAACAGGGGGTCATAAATCTGTGGCAGTCAGGTGCTGCAGCTGCCAGGGAGCAACAGATCTGTCCAAGAAGCACGGTTAAGGCTGTTGAACTACAGCTTGTGCCATCCTGTTGTTCTGTTGCTGGTGACTTTGTTTCTGGGCTGTGGGTGATGCTAGACTGACTGGTCTGTCCTGAGACTTCCTCCTGTGGAGGTCCCTGACCCCCTCCTACAGAGGTGCAGGAATTGCTGGTTTAGCAGGTGAGGTCAGAGCAAGATCACAGCTAAATACGTTTGATGAGGCTTCTTTTGCTATATTTGCACTTACTCGGAAGGTTCCTGCACAGCCTAGGTATCGCGCTTGCATAATCATATTACAGCGTTGCGTTACAAGGTGCCCCGTGCCTCTTGGCTCGGGTATCTGATATGTGATAGCAGCCCAGGCTTCCTGGGTGTTTGCTTGTCCCTGCTCCGCTCACTTCAGTTTGAGTTGGATGCTCTGCTGATGCTTCTCTCTGCATTTACTTGTTCTGCGTGGACTGGCTTTTAGTACCAGTAAGACTTCTAGAGATCCAGCAAATCCTGAACATTGCTCCTTGGGTAATGTGATCCTCTGCAGAGTAACTGTTCGAATGCAAGACCCTTCTACAAAAGTTCCCTGTTCCCAGGTACTCAAACTTTTAAAGTCCTTTTCCCCTCTCCCTTGTTTAGATTTTATTGTGTAATGGCATTTTGCAGCAGTCTTTCTGAGGGAGAATCTGTTGCTGTCTGCCTTTTAATTCATGTTTTGCCTCCATTTTTGGGCTTAAAATGTCAGGGATAAGTTGTCTTAATGCTCTGACTGTTGAGTTCAGTGCTACACTGCATCATGTTGCCGAGGGCTGTGTCTGCTTAGCCATGGAATTTGAGTGGGGTGGAATCAGCACAGTGTCTCAAACCAGCCATCCAGTCTTTTGTGTTTCTGATGTTCATAGATGGTATTAATAGGAGTGATATAAAGGAACCTAAAGGAATTGCAGAAAGCAGCCTAATAACCTTTTTTTAATGGTTTATGTACTTCCTTGAGATGCTGGTTATTTATGCACATTTGAGGGTTAAAACCCCAGCAGGAGAGTCTGAGGGAGGAATCCTGATGAGAACAGTGAGAGGTGGCTAGGAGAAATGAAATGCTGAGAACTGAATTGTTTCCATTGCATGCCGTTATTTCCTCAGTTCAGCTGGAAGCAGTGGGCATCCAGTCAGTGGGATGTGATTGCTAGCTTAGCATCAGGCATGTTCTTTAAGCATGCTGTTTCCTTTTCCTTTCTTTTAGTGTATTAAAACAACTGAATGCTACTTTGTGCACAAAAGCTTTTAAAACACCAAGATATGGGAAGCTGTGGAAGCTTTCAGCAAGGGAGATTTTGTGTAATGATTACAAACGTAATGCAGAAAAGGGGGATAGAAGGAAGCATTGCCATTTAAGCTTTGCAAGGCTCCTAAGACAGGCTCCTTCTCCAGAGTACAATTGATTCTGGCTTTACATCTCTGTTTTGTGCTTTAATTATTGTGAGTTTTGCTGGACCTCTAAGTTGAATTTACCCCAGCAGTGTTGGGAAGCAGCAAAGGACGCTACTGTGTGCTGGACACAGCACTGGACTGGAACTGCAGAGACCTGTCTTGTTCTGTCTCTGCCACTGACTTGCTAAGCCAAGCTGGGCAAGATACTCTAGCCACTGTGTCTCCTCCTCTCTATTTGTCAGAAAGAGTTAAGGCTTCTAGTTAGGTCTGTCTGTGAAAATTGCTAGAATGTATTGTGGTGTTTGGTGTAAGGGAACTAAAATTTTCCAATTTCTTCTTATTACAGGTGTGTAGTAAAAATGGTGCAGAAATACCAGTCCCCAGTTCGAGTCTACAAATATCCTTTTGAGCTCGTCATGGCAGTGAGTAATACTCAGCATTTTTACTTCTCCAGCTGTTAAGGGCTGCAACCTCAGGCCAGTGGGAGGTGGGGGACTGCAGTTTTGGCTAGCATGTCTTTGTGGCAACCTTATGGGTACGTTGTGGGAACAGAGGTTTACCTCTCATTATCTTTTTGTCCTTTCTTCAGTTTTCCATGAAAAATAGGAATCAACATCTCAGTGTTTTAAGAGAGGCAGTTTAGCCATTAGAAGGGAAAAAACCCAACAAAACCCAACCTTCTGTAATTACTCTTTCACAAGGAAGGAAAAAATTTTGACATTCAGGTAGGCAGGGCTGATTTGTGCCCAGATACTGTCTTTGCCTTATCACCAAATGCCATTCAGTTTAGAATCTCTCTAGATATGATCCCAATCAGTGTTGTAGGATGCATGTATCTAGAACTTGATTCTAAATCATACCGAGCTTTTTGATTTGGTTAAAAGCTAGAAATCTTCGGAAAAACTCTTCCATATTGTTCTTCCCTGTTCATTCCCTGACTGAAATGTTGGGACATCTCTCTCCAAATTTTGTTATTTCCACAAAGGGCTTGAGGGCTATAATTTAAGTTCTTTTGCTGGTGATGCAGATAGCTGATGTGACCACAGCAGCTTCCTTAGGTAGAGTTTAAAGACATTTATGATATTCTGGACTTTGTCACAGCTCTTCAAGGTGTGAGTCAAATATCTTTCTGAAAGGTTTGCTGTTTGCATTTCAAGGGCAGCACTGAGCATTTGGGCATTTATCCAAAATACTTGCTTGTAGACTTTTGCAAGGCTTTGTTTTGTAATCTGTTGGGCATTTCGGTCTACTGTAGGGATCCCCAAGACTTAGTATTTGCCACTTTTCGTCTGCTGCTTTCTCCATTGTCTCTCTTCCCTGCTGAACGTGGACACCAGTTTTCTTCAGTCTATTAGAGATTAAGAATGAAGATGGAAAGCTATAGCCATTGCAGGCAGCTGACATCATTCCCATGAATGGAAGGGAGAGCCTGACGTATACATTGTGTTCCTCTTGACAATGTTGCCTCTTCTAGATTCCTGGAAAATAAGTGCCAAAGAGGTTTTTTTAATCCAAAATGGCCTCCAGTCTTCTATTTCAGTAGTTCAAACTGGGGGAGAGATTCTTTCTTTGGTTCTAAGTGTGAGTAATGGACCCCAAAGGTAGCAGCAGTTCCTCAGCTGAGAGTGGTTGCCATTCACTTCAATGCTCTCTGATCATCAAAATGAACACTTTTTTTTCCATAGTTGTGCTCCATCCCAAATTCCACACACACACCCCCCGCCCCCAGTCTTATCCAGATTTCCCATGTCTGTTAGTAGCTAAGCCAATAACATGCTGTAGAAGTGCCCCAACCAGTCTGGGGCTGATGTCTGTGGTCGTGAAACTTTTCTGGCAATGTTCTTTTGCTCTCTTAGCGCATCCTGTATTAGAATAAGACACCAATACTTGTTACAAAGATACTGGTAGTCTTTGCTCTATGCATACCTCTCCACATTCCGTTGTCTATATTAGCAGGATAAACCTAACACCAGATGCCTGTCGATAGATTGGCTGCTAATATAGGAGGGCTGTCTCTAGACAAATCCTTTGTAAGCTTGTTAGCAGAATGCCTAAAGGCCAGGGTTTGATGGGTTTATTTTTCAAGTGGTTTAGTTTGATTTGCTTTCAGTTTTTCAACATAACAGGACTTAAAATTCCCTTGGATTTCAGGGCTGGGATTGTAAATGTCATCCTTTAGTTGTTCAGCAAACTCAAATTCTCATTATTGTAGCAAAGTTATTAGTCCTCTTTCTTATGAAGATCAAGTTACTTGTCCAGGGTCACCCAAAGGACTGTGTAGTGGAATAGGGAGCTGAATATAGACCCCTTAGTCCCACTCTAATGTCCTGTGAAAATCATATGTTTGCAGCAGGATCTGCTTTATTATGAATACTGGCATTATAAAGTAGTGTTTCAATCTAGTGGCAGTCCATGCAGGCTGAGTTGGATGCAGGCTTTGTTATCGCTTTTGATACGTTCAGATGGAGTCTTTCATTTGTGTGGAGGCAGTGCAGATTTCACAGAGCTGTCAGGTGCTAGCTGTCAGTTGCTGGAAGTTTTGTGGGGAGAGTGGGCGTACAGTGAAGCTGTTTTGCTCCTTAGCACGTGGCATTGGTGTTAATCTGCTTCAACATAAATCTGACAGCAGCTTCCTCAGCACTGGGAACCTGATATTCAGCTGCTTTCAACTTTTCCCCTCAAATGCTTTGTGCGAACCTTTGGAGTGTTGAGGTCTCATGCTGTGGTTGATGGTAGGAAAGCAGAGGTCATATGGGTGACCTCAAGACATCTCCTTATTTTATGGGTCTCTATGCACCCTTCAGCTTGATACACTTGTGCTTGATTCCTCATCTGTATAATGGGGAGGGTCACACTCCCTGTGGTCTGTTCAGGCTATGTCATGAGGTAAGCAGTGTTTGTTAGGAAAAGTATTTTTCCCCCAGAACTTCAGATGTTTGGACCGCACTATAGAAAACAGTGCGTGTGCTTCATTCAGATATGAGGATCTGAGAAATAGGGTTGTCATAGCCAAATGAGGCAAACGATTCATTGCTTCCTGGCCTTGTTCAAACATACAGTGTTTCCCATGCCTTTTGTTGAGCCCTGCCATCAGAAACACCATTTATCTTCCTTGGACTTGTACAGAGTGCCATGTGTGTGCAGCTCATCCTCGAGACAGCACAGGACTGTGCTTGACAGATGAGCCAGTGCTTTTACTGTTAATACCTTTGTTATTGTGTGTCTCTGGATAATTGTTTATGGATTTACACTCTGCTGCTTACTAATACTTCTGCGGCTTGAGTTCTGGCATTTGCAGGCAGTAGATTTGATGTATCTTCCCAGTCCTTGGAAGGAGGACGACATTCCCTTCTTGCTCTCTTTGCCAGTCCTGTGCATCTGAGGAAGTAAAAAGGAATCAGCTTTCCAAGTCTTTTTTGGTCATTCAGGAGTTCTGAATCTTTTCTTTTTCTTGTTAGAAGAGTCCTCCCTTCTAAAGATTTAAACAAATGACAATCTTTCCACACCTGTCCAAATTCACAGTAGTCGTTTTCACCTGCTTTGTTCCTGATCTGCACTTGTATTAAAGGATCAAAAATGTCACGCTCTTCAAATTATAAGCAGTGCCTGACGCCTTTATCCCTTATACCTGAAAAGAACCTTGACATTTGTTATGCTTTGTTATCTTGTCATGTTTTTCCTTTCCATTTTATCTCTTTTTTTTGTGTGTGTGTGTGTGTCTCCTTTTACGGAGCTGTTTCCCTGAAATGGGTTGTCCATGCCTCTCTGGTCCTGATCTTGTCTTTTCAATTAGATCAGCAGATTTGAGATTGTATGTCTCCTGATTTTATTTTACAGCCAAGAAAATCCCCAACTATAAACATACTTTTTGTTTTCTTTGTGTAGTAGTTGTAGTTTTAAAGCTAAAAGTTTTTTTTTAATGAGATGTTATAATGAGGGAAGAATCCAGAAGGAGGGGTAATTCTGCCACATAGCTCATGAGTGATAACTTACTCTGATGTAAATTGTTGTGAGCCTTCTCTGATGTATGGAGATGAGAATTTGATTTGGCTGAGCAAGTCCAAAATGCATAGCTGTACAGGAAACAGAGCTAAGAGAGAGATTGCATATTTAATATTATTTGTTGCCAATGAATTATTAGGTTAGATGAGGTAGTTCCAGATGGAGAATTTTAGCTTTGAAAGTAGTAGGGAGTTTTGTTCCCATTAATTTTAGTAGTGCACTCAGCCATTCACACTTGCAATTGATATCTGCCATTTTCACACACTTTATAGTATACACTGAGTTTGCTTAGGATGGTTCCTAAAGCTACAGATCTGAAATAACCCCCCAGAGACTCTTACATGGTCTTCTGTACTTGATGTATAGTTTGAGTTGCTGCAATAGTGGTGTAAATGAGAAACTTCATGACAGCGCTTCTGTCAATTGTTTGATCCTCTTGCCACATTTACAATGCACTTCATGTTCAGCTGTTATTGCTACTAATAGCAATTTATGGTTTCTGCTGCAAGTGAGGGGTCTTTCTCCACAGCCTGGTGCCAAGGGAATGGTAAAGGATGCAGATCCTGAAAAGGAGAATGTTCTGCTTGCGCGTTTCACACCTTGAACCAAATCAAACCTTTATCACTTTACTATCTGAGATTCTAGCTTTTCTATGAAATGGAAGCTCTGCAAAACACAACTAGGAGGTTAAAGGCTGAGTTTAGTTAAAAGCTAAAGCGCTACATGTATATGTGAAAATATATATATGTAACTTGATGTTTAAGCTTACTGCATACAGGATATCAGCTTTATGTTTGTAGCCTTTGAGAGGTTTACTACTGTTCTCTAAAAATAAGTCATGGTCTTGAAGACAGAATATGTCATGGTTTTGGAAGTTTGCAGTAGCATCGGCTCTCATTGTGTGTACCAGTTGTACTCCATGCTTAAGATGAAACTGTTCTTGAGCCCCACATGTGCATGATGTGAGTCAATGCTGCTTTCTGCTTGACCTCATTTCTTGGTGCTGCTCACAGCATGTGTTGACACATATATGAGCAGCGGAGAGCCCGATGTCTTGAAAATGCACACATGGACAGCAGTGGTGTATGTTTCTCACTGCAGTACTTGAATGGTAATCTTCAGTCTAGGGTGCTTCTGCTATGTGCAGTGTTAGTTTGGGATAGGGGGTGATTGTTCTCTGGGTTCATATGTGGTGTACAGGCATTTCTTATCTTGAGCATCACTCAGACTCTCTAATGGATCTATTAGGTGGCAGCTCATGATTCCCCCGCCTGTGTCTGCAAGTGAAAGCTTGGTCATCTGAGGTCCTGGCTGGCCACTTGTACTTCCAAGCAGCTCTGTGACTCTCTCTTCTAGTTTTAGCAGCAATTCAGTGTTCTGTGCATTTAGTTGATCTGCAGTTCTTTATTTTTCAGGTAAGATAAAGTAGGAAATTAATGGTGTATACTTCTGTTTCTTCTCAGTATGGTTGGAGTGTTGGGGGGCGCTAACAAGCTGGGAGGCAAATTTAGTTCAGGCTACAAATGCTGCAGGTTTATTTAGAGTCAGAAATTACTTCACATGGATTAAGCAGCAGAAAGCATTCCTTCTCCATCATCTTTACTCATACTGTAAAATAGGGTTGTAGCCCATCAAAAGCAAACATCCATGGTCCCTGTGTGAGATTGCTTCAGCAGAGTCAGGCATGTGAGAGAGACAGTCTTGATGGTAGTCACTGGATTTGGCAGGGGTCCTCACTCTTGCCCCTGAATGATGCACCAGCAGATCAGTCTTGAGTACACTGGCTATTTGCATGCTCGTAAAACTGCTTTGCAGCCACTGAAGTTTTTGCTCATTTACAGCAGTTGAGGATCTGGCCCACAGTTACATATAAGAGTCAAACATCCAGTATGACTAAAATCAAAATGCATCACTTCACAATTGTCCCAACATTCTTTTGTGCCAGTGGTGTTGGGAGGCTTGTATATGCAGTCTAATTGAAAGCAGCTCTTTGGTATTTTAGCTGTCTGGTTTAGCTGCAAGAGAAGAAACTGTGAATACTGAAGTTCAGGTCCTGACAGCTAGAATTGTTTCCATATACTTTTTCAAAATTATTTTTATTTGTGCCTTTTCAGTATCAACATGCATTGTGTTAAAGATGTTCGATCTTTAAGTAGCTTTATTTAAAGACTTCTTCCTGTTGCATTTAGCACATTGAGTGTATAAAGAGACTGCTTAAATCCTAATACATTGTGCATGCTCTCCTCTCTGTGTGGTGTCTTAAAGGATTCAATATTTCACCGACTGATGCAGTGATGCTTTTGCAACAGAACCTCTGAGCCCTCTTTTGCTAGGTAGGCACCACAGTGTGACCCAAACAGCTTGTAGTACACATTGGTAACAGACAAATTGGCGGGGGGTGGGGGGGTGGTAAGAGATAAAATGGTGTGTGAAAGCTGTATAATGTACAAGCAGACTGAGGTCTAGCAAGGATCATGTTAGTTCTGTGGGTTTGTTTAGAGTGACAAGTTCAATGTGTGTGTTCACAGCCCATCCTGGTCTCAGAAAGGCTGCTGCTGTCTTGCTACATAAGATGTGCAGATTGGCTGTCTAGGTCAACTACAGCACAATATCTTGCCGTGCCTACAGCACAGATGCACCACAGGATACAGTTTTGGGGGTTCCTATATACTTAATTGTAATTACAGCCTGGGATATTCCTATCTGGAGCTCCAAGTTGTTGTCATTATTCTAGTATCATCACAGGCTGGTGATGTAGAAAGAAAAGTAGAATCTTAACTAAAATATTTGATGCCAGTTTATAGCCTCTGTGTTCAAGTGTGACTTCTGGAACCAGAAGAGCACTTGCTGCGGGGGGACGGAGCAGTTTCTGGCAGCTGGAATCCCTCTGAAGCAGCAGTGATGGTGCAGCTGATCAGAGGGCTGTGCAGAGAAGTCAGAGAGTGGAGTGGAGCTCTAAGTGCAGCATCTGCAGGAGTGCCAGAGAAGAGGTTCCTGCAGCGGCCTGCTACCCACTGTGTCCTTGGATAGCTGCAGATGACATGGGGTAGAGCTTTGCAGTGTGTAGCCTGTAGCCTGTATGCTCAGTGCTCGAAAGCTCCTTTGGAGCTGCTGTGACATAGATAATGACACAGTTTTCAGATACTGTCTGAAATGGTATTTCTGGTTGGCAGTACCCTAGAAACTGAGAGAATCAATGTACAAAGGGGAAAATGCTTTAAAATAGTTATTCTTTGGTGTTCAATCCATGTCACGTATGACATGAAATGTCCCAATAGTAATCTGAGCAGTCGTTAGGAAATGGATACTCCCCTACAAAACAGAATCTACTTTCTCTGGCAGGATTGTTAGGTCTATAGAATTTGCCTCTTTAGTGCAGACAAATTGTCTTTGGATGTGGATGATATGTCTGCAGCCATGGGCTGTGCCAGGTATTTTAAAGAAGGCAGCTTCCCTTGTCTCTTCTTTTTGCCATATTTTGAAGGTAAATTTGTTGTGACTGTCAGAAGCTACTGGGTTAACAATTTATGCACTTACAGAGGATCTAGTGTTGACTCAAGACCTGATGCTTCAGTGTGACTTGATGGTTTGAAACCATGTTGTGAAGATATTCTATAAATATCCCATCATCTTACTGCTGAGAAGCATTTGGCAACAGAAGTCTGAAAGTAATGATCTCTGTGTCAGTTGGGATGATTCTTCACAGCTGTATTCATGTGTTCACACCTGTGCCCTGCCACCACCACCACCTTGTATTAAGCAGGTTGAGAGTGAGCAATAGTCAGGCTGAGCAAAGAGCTGACATTTCTCTTGAGATTATGGTGTGGGACACTTCCCCTCAAGCAAGCAGAAAATGTTTGGTGAGTGCTGTTTACCACAACTGCTGGAAGCAGGTGGAAGAACTGCTTATTCATTCAGAGCTCTGGAGAACTGCTGGCAACATCTGCACATCTGGGCACCTTAGTGTGCCTTGTGGGGATCATGCAAGTCTCTTTGATAGCTTTGTATTGCCACTGCTAAGACTCCATTTGCTGGGCAAAAATGGTTTAAGAGCAAATGGTGCTGGCATCATGTGTGGACTGGAGAGAAGATTTACAGTAATTCAAAGAGTCTGTACAGGACAGTCTGTATTTTGTTTAATCACCTTCTCCAGCAGGAACATGGAGGCTTATTTCCTTGAAGGATGAGTCGTGTCTCAAGCTTAATCTGATCAGTGCAGCCTCCTGCTGGAATGGATGAGCTCTAAAGTAAGCTATAGTTCAATGGCACTGCAGCATAGCACAAGGAGACACAACATAACTGGAGGTATCACCATTATCTTGTATTCCAGTAGTGACTAAAAACCCCTTCTCTCTTCTACTGAATGTGGAGCTGCAGAAGACAAATAATAAGCTCTTCAGCAGGGACTAAAAGAGGTGAGAAAACTTGGAACCATCATCAATTGTTACATCTCAACCAGCATGGATTTTTTTTTTAAACTAAGCACAGTGACCTGCCCAAGTTTGATCCTGAATTATGGCCGATTTGTATAAATTCTCACAGCAGGTTCTGGTGATGACAGATTGCCCTTCCAACTAAGCATTACTTTGTAAGCCAGCCTTTTTGATTTTTGGGGTGATTCACTGAGCAGTAAGTGTGTGATGTAACACTTGATTGCTGTCTTGCTCTTTAAGGTGCTAGTCACCTGAGAAGTCTGCTTCCTTGCCTTCCTATTTTGGTGTATCTGTCTTTCCGCAATGGGCTGTGACAAATGTGTCCAACCAGCTAGCAATGGTTCCTGGATAAGGTGTCGCTTCCATAGCTATTTGTAAAGGCCAATACATCGTGCTGTTTGTGACTTGAACTGCTCCACACCAAGTTTCTTCTCTCTGGTAAGCAGAGAATGCTATAGCAGAATAGCTTGAATGGGGTATTGTTTCTTCTCAGACAGGAGATCGGACACGTTGGTAGTTTCCTGAGTTAGCGTTGTGCAGCTGCAGTGCATGTCCTGGTTTTAGTAGGTTTGCTGTGTCACTCAGTTGTGTGTGTATTGTAATAGACAGCTGCTGCTCCCTGAACTGTTTCTTTCACCAAATCTGAAGAAATGAGGCAAATTATTGGCTGTAGTCCAGGGAGACATAACACTGGCTCAGCATTTGCAGGCTGGATACTGTGGTCCAGTGGACTTCTCACTAGCAAATCTTTTTCTTCTTTCCAGCAAAAGGTTTTTTTCCTCAGGCCACAAAGACTTTCTGCTATTCTACAGATGCTCTGCACCTCCTTAAAATGAAGTTTCATTTTCCCTCACCTCAGTGCATTTCTGCACCCAAAATATCCGTTTGATTTCTCCCTGCACTGAATTGTTCCACGTGTATTTTATTTTGCACTACTATGGCTAGTGAGAAGCAGTATCTGTTCTAGTGATTACAAAGCAAATGGATTATTGTATCTGGTGAATATGTATGCAGACCCTGTGGTTCCCTTCAGCAGACCCACCAAGTAGTAGCAGGGACTGCAAGATGAAATTATTATTTTCCTAGAAGGCCATAATCTGCAAACACCTGAATCTGGAGAGAGATATTTATGTATCATTAGAGCTGCTCAAAAGCTGGTCTAAATGCGTGTACTTCCTACTTAAAAGTGATGAGGGGTCTTGTCTTGCTTCTCATTATCTCTTTCCAAAGGGATGATGATCTGGACATCTTTAGTTCAAAACTTGATATCATATCTCCTTGTTTCCTGTTCATCTCAACATAGATGTACATTTTCTTCCTTTATCCTGGCAAACTGCACATGGTTGTAACATCACCTTGTGGAATCTTGTTAATAGGGATTTAAACTGTGCTTTGATCATGAAAGTTTGAGATGTTTTAGCTCTTAGAACAAGGATGAAGTCTTATCCTTGTAACATAGTTATATAATATTGGCTATAACAGTTTCTGTCTACATCAGGTGCATAACAGTTTAGTTCCTTCATGTGTTCTACACAATATAATTTTCCCCCATGGCTGAGCTTTTACACTCTTGAAGATCCCTCTCAAGATCATCTTGGCATCATACAGGAGTCAGGCCATAGTTTTTCCATTTCTGTGCTCTTGCCCAAATCTGAAACAGCAGATCTCCATGATGCCATCACTAAGGAAGTCCTACCAGTATATTAAAACAAACAAACAAAAAAAAAACAAAACAAAAAAAATGAAAACCAGCCAACCGAACCCTAAAGACACGAGGGCCATGCAGCTGCTACAGAGCACCACTTACCAAGCAGAAGATGAATGTTTTCTTGCTAACCGCTGTTCCTAAATAGATTGGTACATTTCTGCATGGTTTCATGGACAGCAGCATTTAGCATGCAAGCTCTGTATAGTTACTTTGCTAAAGGATCTGTGTGCGGATAGGGAGAATCCAAACCAGTTTGCCTGTTTACTGTGTATTAGTGGGAAGCTTGAAGAATCAACTCTTGGGTGACTGGTGTAGGCAGAAAGCCAGAACTGCTGCCCTGGGAGTCAGTATGCAGCCCCAAGACTGAGAGGGTAACATTCCCTGTAGGATATTAAGGTATGAAACTAGATCATCTAACAAAAGCTGCCTCTGGTTGGAGCACATTGCAACCACTCAAAACCCAGCAGACACTGGGCTGGAAGAAACTGCCAGGAGCCTCGATGTGTGCAGAAGGGTTTGGGTTTTTGAGGTGTTTTGTTTCATGCAGTAATTCAGTGTTTGGAGGTCCCTGTTGTTTTGGATTCCTAAGGCCTCTGTTGTGTAATTGATTTCAAGGTCACTTGCTAGAAAAGGATGTTGAAACCTGCAGAGGAGAAACAGGAGTAGCCGTTATAAAAGATCCTGCCCTCTGGCCATGTTCCCTGGATCGTATAGGAAACAGCAGTGATACAGCTATTGTCAGTCTACAGGAGATTAAACTCGGGGGGGAGCAGGAACACACTTGCACTGTCAATATGTATAACACCTTGGTACTAGGAAGGTGAAGGACTCGGAGGACCTCTGCACTCTAGAGGGGAAGGGGTTAAGCAGGTGAAGTAGGGGGATTGTAGAGGAGGGTAATTTCCCCTTTTCTCTGTGGTTGTGAGGCTTTAGAATGTCTTTTTTGTTTGTTTGTTTTGACACTTGTATTCCTGTATAACTTGTTCTCGTTTGGCATTTGTCTGACCCTCAGGGCAATCTCTTCTCACAGATGCATTTTTTGTACTGATTATTGTGTATTTGACCAACAGTTAAGAACACTTTTAAGTGTGGCTTCCTTTTGTTGTTCTCAAAGACTTTCTTCTCGCAAGCTGATTTTAATCTGTCACAGTGCTGGTCCCATAAACCATTTGGCCAGCATAGGTAAAACCCACTCAGATGCATCTTCCAGGAAATCGCAGGGCAAAACCTTGGTCAAAGCACTCTTTACTGATTTCATAGTCAGCCATATCACTGTTGATTAATTGTTGCTTGGTGTGATTAATCATTTGTCAGCTTCTGTGGCACTAAGGGGGCTGGGATGCAGAGGTCACTGTGTAAGCAGTTTGAAAAAGCCTTGTCTGCTACCGCTAATCTGGGTTTATGCACCAAGGCTGGAGACCCTCCTCCAGCACCCTGTGCCGTGGCAGACCCCGTGGCTGCTTGGCCACGCGCATTCAAGCAGCACATTTGCTGAGATGCTTGGGGATAGCGGGGCAGGTCATGCCAGTGGTATGTTCACACAAACACGTGCTGCAGCCTTGCACAAATTTCCCTCATCTTCCCTTCAGTGTGAAAGGAAGATCTGACGCTACTCGAGTATCTGTTATGACTTCCCTGCATGTTTTAACTTTTTTTTAGCTAGAAATTTTCACTTGTAAATTTTTTCATTTATTTTCTATGTTTTTGAATTTTTTAATTCCAACAGGCTGTCAGCTATATCTAAATGGGTTTGTTGGTTTTTTTCACACTTTAGATGTACCCAAAACCAATTGGTTTTATTTCCAAGCAAAATATCTTGGAGAGTTCAAACAGATCCCAAATCCCTCTGTCTTCACCCAGCCCTCTTGTGAAGTTTATTGTGTAATTTCAGTCTGAGGGAGATGACTGCAAAGATTTAATGACATTTGTATGTTGGTCACATTATGTATACAGTCCACTACAAAAAAAAAATATTGCGTTGTTTTTTGCAACAATTCTTCTGCAAGAAATCTGGGGAAAAACCAGCTTGATTTAGGGAAGGACGCTGGTGGGCCTGAGCCACCATCTCTGGTGAAATGGTTGTTTTGGGTATGAATAGAGCACATTAATCTGAACCTTTAAGAAAATAATTATTGTAAGCTGGGTTGTTGAGATAGTTTTCTTGGTATATCAGGTGTATGCAGTGCTCTGGCTTGCCTAGACAGCTCCTGCAGCTGTGTGACTGCTTGGGGATCTTCTTCAGTCTGATCTGGTGTGAAGTCAACACTAAAGACTGATTATACTAGAAAAGGAGCCCAAGATGGGATTCAGCGTGACGTGCTGGCTTGCTTGGGCTGAAGGATTTGCAGGAGGTGTGCAAAGTGTTAGCTGGTTCTGCCTGTTGATGTTAATCCTGGTGGGGTTTAAAAGAAGGGAGGAAGTGGCTTTATGGAGCCATTCATTTTCATATACATATATATGTGTATGTGTATATATATATATTTGATCTTGTTCAAGACTTCAGTCAAGGTGGTTGTCTTAAAGCAATGTTGCAGGCATACACTTAAGAGAAAGTAGTGGCAAAGTACTGCTGTTATTCCTTCTGGGGAAGGAGGGGCAGAGAAGGAAGAGACAAATTGTAGTTCCTATATACTAATCAGTGCAGAGCTACTGCAGCAAGGAGATGAAAGAGCAAATGCAGACAGATTAGCAGCTGAAGTATTAAAACAAGCTAATATTAAGTATTCTGTGCCTTTCATTTGACTAGGATATTCTGTTTTTCACCTTGCACTCTGCAGAATCATAGAGGAGAAAGTAACAGCTAGTTCTGGCAATGGCTTGGAAAAAAATTAAAATATTTCTGTCTTTATAACTTCAATTTCTCTGTTGGAGCAGAAATGTACTGTTGTGTATAGATACTGATTTTCCTAAGAGGATACTGGATGCAAAAGATGGGTTGCTCTCCTGACAGCTCAGTCTCTTCAGTGTTGAAAGATCAGGCATGTTAACAGTACAACTTTACTGTGACTGCAGCATGGTGCTTCAGCTGTCCTTCATATGATCTCGGGCCTCTTCAGCTGCTGTATTTTTAGAGTTGTTGTGCAAAGAAGATTAGCAAAGGACTTAATATCAATGTGCAAAAGGGATTCTTTCTCAAATATGGAAATGTTCTGCCTACTTAGGTGATGGGCTGTTATCTTAGTTATATCACCAGGGCTGGGCATAGATATGTGACTCTCTGCCCTGACCTTTCTTCATTATCCAGATATTGTTTAGCTGTCCAAAATAGTGACTGCACTCTGTTAGTAGTTGTCCTGGTCTTGGTTTTGCTAGATTTAATGACAGTTTATCAGGAAGCCTGTCTCCAGCTGGGTCAAGTGCATCCTTAGTGGAGAAAGAAACAGCTGTGTGTTGAGATCCAGTGGCTTTGTCTTCAAATGAGAGCCAGAGGCATCTGGATTCAGTAGTGTGTGGGGCTTCAGGTTGGCCATTGTGCTCTTTCAGTGCTGAGGAGGTACTTACAGTTTGGTACTCCTGGTGAAGCTGTTGAAGTGAGGCCTTTGGAGAGTATCTGTGCTTTGATCCCTCACTGTCCTGGTAGAACAGCTCTTGTTTCTCTGCAAAGTCCCTCAAATGTTCGTGGCACAGCTCCACTCCTGAAAGAGTAGAAGATGAGAAGCTGAAATCACCCTGCTTGGGACTTTCTTCCGCTCTAGCTGCTTTGCACCTCTTAAATTTGTGGGAAGTCATGAGTATTTGGGGCAAGAAATCCTTGGCCAGCCCTAATCCTGACAGAAATAGATGGTGTTGGCTCAGCCTTTGCTTCCTGTGGTTAGTCATTGCTCATTGAACATGGAGCCCTGGAACGTACCATGTTATCTGCTTGCCCAGAGCTGTGAGCTGAGGCAGTGGAGAGCATGTCTGAGTTTAGGCAGCAAGGGATATGGTGCCTGTGTAGCTGAGGGCGAGGAGGGCCTGGCAGTCCTTGCAGGAATGGAGGTGTGGGATTTTAGGGGTATTTAGGCGGACTTGTGATTTGCTGTCAAGCCTGTGGACAGCCCTAGTACCATTCTCACGTGATCTACTGGCACTCAAGGTGCTGTCTAGCCTCTGCGCTAGCTGCTGTTTGCCAAAGTCATGGGATTAACTGGAGCAGCCTTCTTTTGGGATAAGTTTTTCAGGTACACCTCCAAGTGTGATAAGGGCATGTGTAAGGAGCAGCATGGAACAAGCAGTTGATAAATAGTTGCTAAATGTTCTGGTATTCCTGTGGCCTACAAAGGTGTTCACAGCTTTCACTGCCTGAACACTGAGACTCTAGTAACTAAGAATGGGTGGCTTGGAGACACTCTTGCTTGTATGTGCTAGAATAGAAAAGATCAGCGAGGGAGAAGAGGGTAAAGAGACCTCAAGATAGCACAAGATGGTAGGTTGGAGTCTGGAGGATTGAGAGAGGGCAGGTGGAGGCAGGAGTAGGAAGCATTAACTTTGAGATTAATGTGCTGGCAACTGGAGATACCAGAGAGCAGGTAATAAGGGACGCACCCATTATGCTCTGTGACCTTTGAGGAAAGTGCAATGTACCAGGAGTGGATAGCTGAAAGCATCCTGTGGCAGTGCCTGACAGCCATCTGTGAATTTCTGTCATAACAAATTAAGCTTAAAACAATGAGTTTGCTTTTGTTGTATGGAGCTGGGTGGATTGGTACTGGAAATAGTCACTTGGCATGGGAAGTTTTATATCTATCTAAAATGTTTTAGTTTTTCTTGTGGTCAAGAGAAAAAAGCACAGGTAGAAGCCTCACAGATATGGGGAAAGTTCTCCAAGAAATGTAGCAAAGCAAGCAGAACATTACTCAGTGACTTGGAGAGGATTATTTAAAGACCTGTGCACTTTCTTTGTGGCCAGAACTCCAGCTGGTAGTCTGCTTGCGCTTTCCTCCTGATACTAGAGCAATATGATAATCTGAAATAACTTCTATTCCGTTCAGAGGTCTAGGAGCAGGAGATATGGAATGTGTCCTTAAGTGTCTGAGCTATTTTAAGAGCAGGTATTATTCACAGCACCAGGGTATGTGAATATGTACATGGGCAACCAGCCTTTGAACTGCTGTGGTAACAGAGAATGCAGCGACCCTAAGGGTCCCCATGGTGCTGTGCATGTGCTGACAACTGAGCTGATCTCGAACATTATCACATTAATATTTTCTTTTGTGGTAGATAAAACTATAAATACTCATGAGAGAATTATGTGCTGGATAAAATGGTTGTGTCTTGCAGAAGATGGGAAGATGGCAGCAGTTCATAGAGGTTAGGCTCAGCTGTGGAATGATAGCAAAAAAACCTTATGACCAAAATGGTGTACCTCTGAGTGCAATGGAAAGAGAGCACAGGTTCTCCTCCTGTCACAGCTGTAGTTGAATCCTGGGCTTCTTGTGCAGCTTGTGCTAGTTTTGCTTCAATTACATATTTACAACAGCATCGCAACATGCAAGACACTTTCAGAAATCCAAGGAAAACATTCCATCCTGCAAAGATCTTTCAGTATAATGAGAGATGGAGAAGTTAGGGAAAGAGGAGCAACGGTAGGTACCACTTACACAAGTTAAACTTTGTTTGCTGCAAGTGCCGTGGAAAGCTGTGTTTTTGCTAGAGCAGATAAAGAAGCTTTGGATAAAAAGCTTTTCAGAGGGATGTGGGTTAATTAAAACAAGGAAGATTTCAGAACCAGGGCAGAATTGGTTTAGAAACGGATAAATCAAGTCAAAGTAAGTAGCCAATAATTGGTGGCCTTACCCCTGATAGTCTAGGGCAACTAGAACTGTTTGACACATCACATTTTAAGGCACAGGAGTATTAAATATTTTTCAATAGCTTCTTCATAAAGGCAGTATGTCTGACTTGGATTTTATTATCTCTGGGTCAAGTCTTTAGCTAGCAGAAATCAGCGGAGCTGTGCTTGCTTTTGCTAGCTAAAGATAAGGTTCCTGATGCTCAAGTTGTTATGAGTCCCTTCCTAGTAGTCTTTAACAACAGGCTTTTCTTTCTACTTCATGTGTGAAAGAAAAGTTATGTTAAGACATGCTTAGCTTGATGACTGACATGAGGAGATGCTGGCTCTGTTTGTAACTACTTTGCTTTAACTTCAACCTCTGTGTTGCCTCCCCTTTTCTCAGAGGTGAAGGGCCTCTGTTTTGTTGGACTTTTATTGTAAGGGAATTAATTCAAAGAGTTAAAGCTGATCTAGCCAGAAGCTGAAACTTGCTTTGTTTTTACTTTCAGGCATATGAGAAGCGCTTTCCTACATGTCCAGAGATCCCAGTCTTCCTGGGGAGTGAAATCCTGCATGAATCCAGGAGCGATGATGGAGCTATACATATCATTGAACGGAGCTGCAAACTGAATGTGGATGCTCCCAGGCTGCTAAAGAAGGCAAGTGGAACCTAGGGGACAAAGAGTCCTGGATTTTGTTGGCTGGCTCAGATAGATAAAGGCTCCTAAAGTTACTCTTTCTCTCTCTCTGTCCCGTTCCCCCCCCGCCTTGATTCTTCATCCTTCTCAGATTGCAGGGGTAGAGTATGTTTTCTTCATCCAGAAAAACACAGTGAACTGGAAAGAGCGAACTCTCCGCATTGAAGCCCACAATGAGACTTTTGCCAACCGTGTTGTTGTCCTTGAGACATGTAGCTACTCGGTAAGTGCTTTGTTTCTATTTGTCTGTGAAGGAAGTGTTGAAAGTCATGCACTAATAATACAGGGCAAAGTTGCTTGAATGAATTTGAACACTGGACCATAGCGTACTATGATTAGATACTCTTGGACTGGAAAGGCTGTTGGGTCTTAGGGTGCAGGATTTCTTCTAGTACTTTCATCAGGCTTGAGAAACTTTTTTAGGTTGATTGTGATTCTCTGATTGGAGCGTAAGGCCCTAGGGTAAGAGTAGAAAACACAGATGGTGCTCCAGAGCTGCCAGTATTCCCTGAGTTTCTTTTTGGTTGAAATTCAAGTTAATAAAAGCTTCTGGAGCTTGGGCATGTATTTAGATCTGGGTATTTAGTAGGAAACCCTTAATATTATCATGAGGGCCAGAGGGAAGTCTGGCAATTACTTTTGCCCACAAATAAGTAAAAGTTTTAGCACCTTGTCATGAACTTCATGCTCTAAATGTTTGGAGAAGGGTCTTGAGCCTTATTTGTGGCCTGGGGTGTCTCACTTTGTGGCTGTATCTTCAGCAACAGTATGCCATTTCATTGTAATTGTGCCATTAGGGCTCAGTCACCATTAAATAGCTTCATCTGTTTCTAGAAGCAATCAGATACTGCTTTTTGTTCCCTAAACAAAAGTCCAGATCCTGTTACTTACCTGCTCTTTTGGCAACTGGACAACAGCTCAGCTTCTTGGGAGTAAGCAAACTGTAAGTAGCTTCTGTTTCACGCAAGACAAAGAGTTGAAAAGCTATTAACGTTTTGGATGGTGAGGGGGTTTCTTGAGCCAGAGATCACTTGGCGGCTACATAGGGCTTCCTAAAAAACTACAGTAAATCAAACTTCCATCATTGTGAAAGGTGCCGACAGTTCTGAAATGCTCCCAGGTCAACTCGGGAATTGCTCAGACATTGCTGCACTTGCTCATTTTGGCTGTGTTGCCTCTGGTTTGGGTCCTTTGGAAGGAAATGTCAGCAGCTGGGCTTTGAGGGGAGTGCTTTTCCTGGAACAGGGTGGGAGCTAGCTGTCTACATCCTCAAGATGGTTCCCTGCTCTATTTTTACCAGTTCCCTTTTCCCTGCCAGAGTGCACCGGAAACAGGTTTATTCTCATCTTTCCTTTTCTGCAGTGTTCTCTGAAGCAACTTGGAGAAATATGATCCTGCTCTTGCAGTTACTTAATATCTCCCCTGGGGGAATGTGTGTCCTTTATAGAGCTTGTATCTTTGTGTGTGGGCTGGAATTTTTTTCTTTCATGTCAGTTTGTGAACAGCAGCACCTACAGAGAAAAGGTAGAGCCCTCTCAGAAAAGGGTTAAGTTTAAAAGAGGAAAAGATTATATAGGTTTTTACCATATAAAGAGTAACTGAGGGGAAACGACTGGAAAGGAAAGGTGTATATTGATTTGACAGTGGGAAAACTCCCTGCTTTGCCATGTCTCCTGTGTTTTGGGGGGGAAGACTGACATTAGTGGCTGAGTTTCCTATCCAAAACTAGAGAAAAACTGGTTTGCATTTTTCTTCCTTTGCAGATACAGGGGGGTTTAATTGCATGTTCTGAGAGGCCATCTGTGTCTTTCTGTAAGAGGATCTTGACATGATGGTTTCAAGTGGGCAGTCTCACTACTATTTTAGTGCAACTTTTGCTATGAATATTACTGTTCAGGTCTGCTGGGGCAGGGATGGGATTTAATCTTGATTTCCTTGTGCATGTGAAGAATGCTGGGTTAACCGCAAACATCCATATGTCCAGTTCGTTATGTGTTTCTATTACTCTGAGTGAGTTAATCTGACTGTTAAATATGGGTCTGTTGGTGCCTCATAGGAAGCCTCGTCTGCCCCCTCACTCTGTAGCTCTGGAGATTTAACAGCCAGTTTGGTACCAGGGACAAGGGCCCTGCCATATTGTGAGCTGTGTGCTACCATCCAACCCAATGTATATCTTTGCACTTAGGTTCACCCTGAGAATGAAGAGTGGACTTGCTTTGAACAGTCTGCGTCTCTTGACATCAAGTCATTTTTTGGTTTTGAAAGCACAGTGGAAAAAATTGCCATGAAGCAATACACTTCAAACATCAAGCGGGTAAGATGGGCTTTCCTTTGTGCCATAAAAACCAAAATCAAACACCTGCTCTCAGTGTGCCTCTATTTTCTTTTCTGTAAAATAGACCCAGTATAGTTTTATACCCTTGCTTATGTCTCTGAAATCATTCAGTAAGGCAAACGAAGAAAAAGCCAGTGTGCAATGAGCAAAAAAACAATCTGCTCGCTGGAACGTGTCTGTGCAGGGGAGGGAGCAGGCTGTACCAGAGGAGGATCGCAGTGGATGCTGTGGGTGCCAGGCTCCTCAGACACTGAGGACACTGTTCTCATACAGGAAGAGAAAGTTCTGGGTAAAAATCAGCACCCTGTCTCTCCAGTAGCTTGGGCAGAGGTCCTTCCTTTCGGTGGCCATTTCCCCTGGGCTGCAGAGGAACAGGGCAGCTAACTGATGGTTTGGGAGCAGGAGAATGGGATGAAAGTGTTATAATGGTAGCTGCATCCATGGTATTGGAATGTACCTGACCAGTGTTGCAGTTCACCACTTGTATGGTGCTTTCATACTGAAATTTTTCCAACAGGGTCATGCAGATGGAAGGAGATAACGATTTCCCTTCTGTTTGTCTCTAACAGTGTTAGTCATCTGTCCTGAGGAAAGCTTTTCTGCACCTTGCTGGTTCTGGGGAGATGGGATTGTTTTTTCCTAATGAGAGTTTTCCCCTTCAGGGCAAGGAAGTGATTGAACACTATCTGAAGGAGTTGATCTCCCAAGGGATCACATTCATCCCCCGCTGGACACCTCCCCCAGTGTGTGGACAGAAGGATGAGAGAGCCCCAGCTGTTGGACACGATGCTGATGACTTACCCCTTGAGTCTGGGACTCGTGGAACTACCAAAGAGCAAACTGGCAGCTCCTGCCCTCCAGCAGAAGGTGTCAGCCCTGATGGTATGCAGTGTCTGGGCAGTAGCAGCTGCTGGTAATCTAAATGCCTTGAGTAGCACTGACTAATGAGTTTATTTTTATTTTTTTGGCATGAGGTTTTTCTTTTGGGTTGTGAGTGGGGAGGAGGGAAAGTTATTTTCTTTCTTCAAGAAAAATGCAAACATAAACAATGGAACTTTTTTCCCCAAAACTGAAAAGCCAAGAAAAACTATGCAGGCAGTATGTTTTTGTTTGAGCTTAGAAAAACGCTTGGTTTTGGTCTGACCCTTAAGGTATTTTATACCTTAAATTGGAGAAACTTAAAGGTATCTTGAGTATGCTATGATTGAATTATAATGAAGTATTTTGGCTGTTTCAAAATTAATGTTCTTGGGGATTGGTTTGGATGTTCTTTGCATCTATATCGGCCAAGACAAACTTGCAGAATGTTGCCTAACGCATTTCTTGCACAAAATGCCTGAACTGGACTTTATCTTTGTGTTGATCTGATGATATCTTCTAGACTAAATAAAATTCTTTTCTGACAAAAAGAAATAGGGGGGCCTTTTAATTTAGACCTGTGGTATTAGAAATAGGAGTTGTCATTCCTCAGAAGGAAAGACAGCATTTGTTTTGCTGAGTGTAACTAGGGCAGAAGCTTGGAATTCAGAACTATCAATGGTTCTGGTCTCACCAGACCTTCTCTGGTAGCTTCTCTGTATTGGAATCCATCTGGAAAAAGGATTGAAATCCACAGAGCAGCTAACTATAAGAAAAGTTCATGTACTTTGAGACTAAACTTAATCTAAGAGTGGCAGACCCCATCTAGCAGAAGAGGAGAGTAACTCTTATTTTTCTGCTTATATTCATGTTTAGGAAGTGATTAGCTTCCCTGGGACTGTTCCCCAGCTTGCTAGCTCTGTGGATTTGGTGGGGGCGTAGTACTTACAGAAATTATATTTGCTATTATCAGTCAGCAACAGCATATCCTGTGGGTGTCCAGGCCCTATTCTGTAGTTAGTGGTATGTGCTGGAAAAAAAAAATCCTGCCTGATGAAGATCTAGCTCAGAGGTGGTCCTCCCAGCCCTCCTTCTCATGTGCCTGCATGCCTCCAGCACAGCTACTGGCCTGTGCTGCTCCCCTTTGGGTACCACGTTCTCCTTGCTGGCATCTGCACATACCAGCCTCAGATGGCACATCTGCTTCTATCTCTGAATGCTGGCAGTCTCAAACCCCTTGTCCTTTGTCTCTGATCTGGAGGGACCTTGAGCTGCTGGCATGCACAGAACTTTTCCTCATGCCAAAAATCTCCCTTGCTGTCAGAAATGGTAGTGTTACTCTCCCTGTCTCTCTGGTGTCTGTAAGCAGAATAACATTTCAGTTTTCAGCTAGATGCTTTTTTAGCCTCTTGTCATTGGAATTGTGTGTGAGATCTTTAGGACACCAGGGGATTTAAGTGCTCAGGTCTTGGAGTGGTTAATGACATGAGTGCCAGAGCTCATGATATTTCTTTTAAAGCTGCTGCTGGAGCATTTCAGGGTTGAGTGAAATATTAGTGTTCTAAGAGATAGGTGGAATGATCTAGCTTTGATACCTTATGTGCTGTCTGTGTCCTCATGCCCTCATCACCATGAGAATATCACTTACTTTCCTCGGACAGCTAAAATTAGGGCTTCTGTGCTCTTCCAGTGTAAATCATAAGTAACCTGATGTGTAGAAATAACTGCACATCTCCTTTCTGGCTATGCCAAGTGTCCTCTGAATTGTTCTTTTTTTTTTTTTTTTCAGCTGACAAACTGGATGCTGATTACATTGAGCGGTATCTGGGCCAACTGACTCCAATGCAAGAGAGTTGTTTGATCCGTCTTCGCCAGTGGCTTCAAGAAACGCACAAAGGCAAGGTGGGTAGGTGAGGCAGAGAGTACCCCTTTGTAAACCTGAACACAGTTGTTCTCATAGCTTGTGTGCCTTCAACCCTCCAATAAAACTCAGGATCACAGACAATTTGTGTGTTGAGACTCACCTGTTTTGGCAAGGTTAGGTAAAAGGCCAGACATGGAGAATGGCCTGTGTGATCTTGCAGCAGGATCCAATGGTATCACAGACTGCACCTGCATTGCCCAGTTCAGTGCTGCCAGTATTAAAAAGGCCACTCTGTTGTCCCCAAGCATAGAGCCTTTGCTGTGTATTGAGAGTAGGCATTGACAAGGGCTTGGTTGCCCAGACTGGCCTGTCTGGAAGGGTTGTGCTTCCCAAAAGCTGTAGGGTGGGGTGGGAGAAATGGTTAGCTGCACTGGTGGTGCAGCCCATGTCTCTGGACAATGCTGCTCAGCAGAGAGGCATTTGGTAGCGCTAGCTCTCAGCTGCTGATGTGAAGTAGCTATGCTGTGTGTGTTACATCAGGCAGGTTGTGTAAGCTTGTACGGCTAAGGGCTGAATCCTTCTGAGGAGAATTCATTCTGTTCTTGTTTTTATCTCCTTTATCTAAATGTACTATTTCAAAACCACATAGGATTCAGGAAGTAGAGACAGCCTCACCTTGTGGTGTGAGGTACATTGTGTAAGTCTCTAGAGCTGAGGACACTAGATTAGGGGAAGTACAGCTGGGATTGGCCAGCTAGTATAGAAATATTTTTCCCTGAAAAGCAGCATGGGTGCTATGGGCTTAGATGTATCTTTGCTCTGCTGTAATGTTCAGCAGCTGCTTGGCCTTCTCCTGGTTGAAGGGGAGTCTCTATATCAGGTCAAGAGGGTAAGGGGTATGTGGCTGAGAAGATCTAGGGCAGCTTGGATGCCTTAAGAGGGATCTAACTCAAGATTTCCTGATGGAGAGAGGTTGGGTGGGAAGGAAGGACTGACCAAGGATAGCAATAGACAGAATAATTGGGTGGGCTGAGTAGATAGAGTGCTTAGGAAGAGAGGAAAATAGGAGAAACATGGTTGGAGCAAGTGATCCCCCTTGAAAACAGAGTATAGCTAGATAAGGTTTTGATAGTAATAGCTTCCTGGCTTAAAAGGTAACTGCTCAGTCAGTCATACAGAATGGGTTGGGAGGTACTCTGCATTGATGAGCTTTGGAAGATTTTAAATTTCTTTTGTTGTTGTTGTTTTTTTTTTTTTCTTTTAACTGGCCTTTCCAAAAGAGGCTACTGTTTGCAGGGAGCTTTGCCAGTACTTTCTGCATGCCTTGCTGTATCTTTCTCAGAGTTGAGAGAGCATGTCTCATCTGAGTATAAGAAGTTTAAATGTGATTTATAAAGCCCTGTTTTTTCTTGGAAAAGCTAATATGTGTCACCCATGTAGAAATAAAATGTTAACAAAGATTTACTGCTATAGTTCTGTTGTTATTGAACTTGTGAAGAAGTCCCTTTCTGTGTGAGCATGTGCTTGGGTTTTATTGGTACTGATGAATGTGGATGGAGAAACAGTTACCAGAAAACCGCAGGCTGAAGAGAACAGTATGTGTTGAGGTACTGTGTGAAAGTCTCCCAGCAGCTGATAAGCTCCAGAAACTAACAACACTGTTGAATCTGTAAGAGCTGATAAATTCAGAACACCAAGCATTTGCCAAATCTGTCCAAGGCCACTGGTATACAGTAGCATCAACAACAAGTTGTATAACTTGGACCATGTCCAAGAGTATGGTGGTTGCTAGATGCAGGTAGAGACTACAGGAATATATATAGACCCAATGGAACAAAGGACCCCTTGAAGGACTGTCTGAACACCTACCTGCAAGCTGTTATCATGTCACTGATGCTCTGCCTCTAAGTAAACAACTGGGGCTGGCCTCCTAACTAACCAGGTAACTGTGTGTGAGAGTGAACTGTGTGAATAGTTACCTGCTGATAACAGCTTAACTAATAAAATGGGCTCTACTAAATATTGGTTGTGATCTATGTCTCCCCTTATTCAGCTTCCTGTCAGATAAAAGGTACTTGACAACAAGCAGGTGCAAAACAAAGGGCAGAGATCAATCCCCATGCATAGTTATGCTCTGAAATATAGGATGTGAGGCTTTTCAGGTCTACGGTGACCTGTCCAGTAAAACAGTGTGGACTCCTGTGTGGTAGGAGATATCTCAGCTATTGGGTATCCAGCTGAAAACAAGCCCTAGATGAGAGTAAGACAGTGAGACTTTATCCATGCATGTGATCTGCAAGGATCTTGGTTTCAGGTGAAAGAAGCACAATCTAAACATTAGCCTGTTTTGTTCTATGGGTTGTTTTTTTTCCATCCCTCCTAGTCAGAGGCTGGGGAATGGAAGCTGAAGAAGGTAGAAGTGACAGCACATGAGCAAAAAGTGAAACAACTGCCTCTTGGGATGCTTGGAGCTCTGTGAGTGTGTGCAATCCCTTGTTCTTCCTGACAGCTGCTTGCTGTGTAGGTACCTTGGCAAGGTACAGCTGATTGCTGAGTGCTTTTAGTGACAGCTGGGAGCTGTCTTGTGCCTTTTGTGTAGGCTTTGTGAGCTCTGTTCCCTATGTAGTCTTGAACAAGTAGGAAGGATGGTGCTGGCTATTGAAACTTTATTCTAAACCCCCTTACTACTCCCCTGTTTGCTTCTCTTGATTGCCTGTCAGAATAATACGAAATCAGGAACTTATCCTACATGACTTGTTTTCTCTGGAGAGGCTGTTACCTTGCTGTGACAATCTGCTCTTTTAATTCGGAGCAGGGATGTCCTTATTCCTTTGTCAAAAAATATTTGTAGATGTCCTGTTTCTTGGAAAATGTCCTTTCTTATTTTTGTCCTCTTCCTCCTATTTCACTATCCATTCCCTATTCCTTTCAAAGCAGACATTATCTTTTAGAATCACAGTTATTATCCTTTAAAAAGCTGAGTAGTTGAAGAAACAAACTTCAAATGGTGTTAAAATTGCAGATACTTAAAGCTAGTAGTCAATGGCTCTGTACCATGTAGAAGAGTACACATAGGTTCACTAGTAAATGGAAAGCCAGGCTGAAATGAAAACTTCGTTTTCTTGCATATGGAGTTACTGCTTTGATTGGACAAAGATGAGAGACTAATTCCACTGTGGAATAAGTCCCCTCAGAGCTTCCTGCCTTTGGTCCAAACAGCAGTGCTGAATTTGCCTCTTACCTGAAGCTATGTACAGTAAGTATAGGTTTGAAAGGTTACAAAACCTTCTAACAGCCATCCCCTCTCCTGGGACTTACAGGAGATTGAGGGGCTTTTGTAGTTGTTTGTGGTTTTTGTCTGTTGTCTTGTGAATAACAGCTTCCTCTGAGCAGCAGAAATGCAAATGTAAATCATCTGATGAAAACTGCTGTCTTTAATCTTGCTATGATGCAGAAAGTTTTGGTGGCATTCTTCTAAATACATCTGAGATCCTATTTGGGAAGGCTGCCCTTTTCCTTTCTATGATATACAAATGCAGTGTTTGTAGTGTTAGAATATGCTGAACAGTGTTAATCTCCCATCTTCTCTTCAGGTGCTTTTAGGCTTGGCTTTAGGCTGCCTGAACTGTACCCCTTTCTTTAGGTGGAATCAATTCTTAATATTTCTTGCAGTTTCATACCAGCTTGTGAAACTGAGATTGCTCCCAGCCTGACACTGCTGGCTGCTTTGCTTTCTTCCCTGCTTTCTGTTTTCGTGAGCATGTCAATGAACAAACAAAAGAGCTTTGACTCCTGAACACATGCTTTTTTTGTATTACAGCAGGGCTCAGATTGCTTGCATTGTGCTAAGCACAGTACAGATATTCTGGAGGAGACTATCCCTGCTTGACAGAACTTGAAATTTTAGTGGAAACTTGATGTAGCGAATGAGGTCAAATGCTTTTGGGGAAGTTGAAGTGAAGGGACTGAGAATTCATCAGCATATGCAGCTATAATCCAGTTGGTTTTGCAACTGACAGGCTTTTAGTCAAATTTGGCACTTCTGTGGAATCTATTAGGTTTATTGTTAATTCTTGCTGCTTAATATTACTGGCAAATTTTCTTTGATTTCTGCCCCCCCCCCCCGAAGGAAACATGGGAGATTGGGAAGGAGGTTGGAATAAGCCATTCTACAGACTTGGTTTAGGAATGTTTTTGTGCCTGTGATGCTAGAATTACTGATAGAAAGTGTTGGGAGGAGTGATACAGAGAGGAGGGTATATTGTAGTTTTGGTTGACCTGTTTGTTTTGGCAAGAATTAATATGATGTGATGGGGCAGGGAAGCCTGTGGAAGAACACAAAAGCTTTTCTGTTGAAACAACACCAGGGAAGCATGGTCAACAGCAAAACAGAAGAGGTGCCTGCATAAGAGCTGGCATTGGTGCTAGTGGGTAGTCATTTGAACACTGTACAGTCATGATCCCCTTCCAAACAGTGCATGCTTAACTTGGTTAATATGTTACCTATGGATGCTTTCCATCCTTTGCTAATTTGCCCTATGCGGGGAGGTAAGCTTGCAGTTCTCTTGCTTTCATACAGTATTTCGTTTGTCCTTGTGGATAGCTAGCTGAGGGAAACTTTTGCCAGCCCAGAGTGTGCTGGAGCTTCTGGCAACCAGATCAGTGAAAGACTTCTCACAGGCTGTGAACTGGTCGCTTGTGCTCTTCGCGCCATCTGCTGCATTCAGCTGGATTAGTTAAGGAGGGAGGGAGAAGGAATGTAGGTTTAATATTTGTTATCTTAGTTTTAAGAGATGATAAAAATGGTGCATGCTCTGCAGGCTTTATGGAACAGTGGTACAGGTAACGTACCAGTCTTGATCCTTGGACTTTCTCTCGTCTCAGATTCCCAAAGACGAACATATCCTTCGATTTCTGCGGGCTCGTGACTTCAACATTGACAAAGCTCGAGAAATGCTCTGTCAGTCATTGTCTTGGCGAAAGCAGTACCAGGTGGATTATATCCTACAGTCATGGAGGCCCCCAGCCCTCTTAGATGAATACTACACTGGAGGATGGCATTATCAAGACAAAGGTTAGAAGCTGCCCCTTACATTGACACTACAGCAGTTTGAATTATAGGACCTCATAAGTAACCTGGGATTTTTGGAGAAAGTTGTATTAATGCTTTAAACATTAACAAAGCAGTTCAATGCCTGTAAATAGCCACTCTGTTTTGCTGTAGTTTTGTTATTTTCTCTGCACAGATCAGGCAGACTAGAGCTAGTACAAAGCAGCATCTCTTTGATAAGGTTGCCTTTAGATATGATATTTATACCTTTCAAATATTTAATATGGCTTTTATAAAAGGTACTAGAGTGATAGCCTGGGAGACTAGAGTACTTCCCTCTTTCAACCCTTATGTTTGTTTTGAAGATGGACGACCACTCTACATCCTTCGTCTCGGCCAGATGGACACAAAAGGTTTGGTGAAAGCTCTGGGAGAGGAATCGCTGCTGCGACATGTAAGTTGTACTTTCATTTCTCCCCTGAGAAACTCTATTTCCCTTGGGGTGTTTAGAAGCCTTGATATAGTGCAGCTGGAATCTACCTGCCTGACACAAGTAATTCCTGTGTTTTGTGGCTGGCAACTCAAAGGTGACTTAGTGACTTTGGCACAGCATAGCTTCTCTGTTTTCCTGCAGAGACAGAAGTGAAACTTTTATAATGGTATGAATGGGCCAGAAGGATGTTTTCTGATAATTTGCAGTTTAGCTGTAGGCTTTCCATGGTCCTTTTGTGCAGCTCTGCTAATAACATTTGATCTTGAGACTCTTATATTTCATCTTAAATTTTTCAATATCTGTACCTTGTATGATGAGCAAAACTTTTCAGTAGAGAAGCCTTTTTTTAATGTATGCTCTTATTCTCTGTTTCGCACGCTGCAAGTTCTCAAACTGGTATACTTCTGGGTTCTGTATTTTTTGAAATAAGATCTCTGGGCTATCCTGGTTTCTCGGTCATACTCAGGCTAATCCTAGTCTGTACTGTGTTTGATTCCAGGTTCTGTCAATTAATGAGGAAGGACAAAAGAGATGTGAGGAAAATACCAACATCTTTGGCCGCCCCATCACGTTAGTATAGTTAGTTTTCTTGTATCCTTACAGAGTTTGAACTGACATGATGAGAAGAATGCTCATGTGAAGGTTTTAGATTATGTTCTTAGGGTTAAACGGCAGACAGCAGTGTGTCTGTTATGTATGGGCTATTCCTGGGCTTGGGGTTATATAGGGGACTTGAATGCAGATAAATTCTACAGCTTCATATGAGATCAAGTATTGGTCCTTCCTTATGTTTTTTTCTGTTCCCCTTCTGTTAAATGTAATCTTGCTATCTTACTGATTTTAATCCAGATCCATGAAATTCTCTTTTTTTTATACAAGACATTGTATAAATTGCCAGATTCTGCTTTCATTTAAAATGTATTTTTTAATTATTTTTAGCGACAGGCCTGCATACCTTCACCCTCTTCCGCACTGACAGCATATGTTCTTGCCTTTGGAGTTGGGTGTCTGGATTCAGTCTGCTGCCTGAGTGGAAATCTACTTTTTATTGGAACTACTAGTCTCCCTTTGTTGGCTTCACTAGATCCTGTACAGGCTATGGTGTTACTGAAATATTCTGTGGATCATAAATGAGCAGCCACTGTGCAATGAAGGTTCTTACAGATCTTTTTCTGCATGTTTATTTTAGATCCTGGACATGTCTGGTAGACTTGGAAGGGCTGAATATGCGGCATCTCTGGAGGCCTGGAGTAAAGGCCCTGCTTCGGATAATTGAGGTTGTAGAGGACAACTACCCTGAAACTCTGGGGAGACTATTGATAGTGCGAGCACCCAGGGTTTTTCCTGTGCTCTGGACTCTGGTGGGTGAAACCCGGACTCAGGATCATAAGCACTTGTGTGCGTACAAATAGCTAAATCATGCAGTCAGTGTAAGTTCTGCTTATTTAAAGAGTTAGGGAGGAAAAAGCTTCCAGGTATCTTGTGACTGAACTCCTGAAGAGACCACAGCGTTGCTACAGAGCCAGCCATAGCATGCCTGCACCTCATTTGATTCTAGTGGCTATCATCCACCAGGGCAGGACAGGATGTTGGACCTAAACTGCAAATCCTTATGTAGCAGTGGTAGCCCAAACTTGGTGGGTTTTCATGTTGATGGGAAGAGACAAGTATTTTTTAATCTCATGCTGGAGGACACTGAAGAGAAGAGTAATAAATATGGTTCTGCCTGGTGTCTGCTGACTGTTCTAGGAATGCGAGAACATGCTTGTTAAATTCCTCATGAGGCTTATGTGGTGCGATGATTACAAACTTATTTCACATACAGTAGAGAATGGTTGTGAGACAATATAGTACACTTCCCATTTGTTACCACTTTCTTTGGGGAAGTGGCTCGGAGTTGTGAAGCTCTGCACAACTACTGGTCTGCATTCCTGCTGATGAGGCCTTCTGGTCTAGAGCCTGAAGCATCTGTGTAAGATAGTATAAACATTGTCTCTAACTTCACTCTGTGACAGTAGTGTCTTCTGTCCGCTTTTTATTTCAGGTCAGTCCCTTTATCAATGAGAACACAAGGCAGAAATTCCTCATTTACAGTGGGAATAACTATCAGGGTCCAGGAGGGCTGGTAGACTATGTGGACAAAGATGTGATCCCAGACTTCCTGGGAGGAGACTGCATGGTGAGTTTTCCTTCCTGTTGTGCAGGTGGAATCTGCAATGTGCAAGCTCCATTGATTCCCTCCTTCTCAACACTCTGGCCTTCCACTCCCTTCTGAAAGTTGTTTAAACCTCTGTTCTGGCTGGGATACCCTTAGGCTGAGCACAGTGCAGTTAATTTTGCATAGGAGACTTTACCCTGAAGTGGTGACGCTGCACTGGAAAAGGGGGTTAGAGGTCAGCTCTCTAAATAGAGCTTAGATAAACTATTGTAGTTCAAGTAAACTTAGTCCCACTGTGAAACCTTATACCAGCTGAGGGTATCATCCCCTGTGTCTGACAGTTGGCGAGTGTTCATACAGATGACTTGATATATTACCATTAGATTAGTACGAACCCTCATACTTGTTTGTCTGACTCTTCCAGTGTACGGTCCCAGAAGGTGGGCTTGTTCCTAAGTCACTTTATCAAACAGAAGAAGAGCCAGAGAACTCGGATCACATCCGGTTATGGACAGAAACTATCTATCATTCTGCGAGTGTCCTCAAAGGAGCTCCACATGAGGTACAGACCAGAACCTCATAAGGCTGAAGGAGGTGCTGAACTGATATCAGTGGTGTGTTCCTTCTGTTAAGGCTGACTAGAACAATGAAGGGCTCCCAAAGTGTGAGCATGAGATGGTTCAGCAGCAACGTGCCTTTCTTGGGAAGGCTAATGCTAGTGAACAGCTAGAAGAGTGGAAGTTAAGAACAGCCATTTGAGAAACAGTGTCGCTTATCTCTACTATGGCATAATCTTCTGCAAGATACAGTCTCTTCCTCCTCCTTCTTGAGGAAATAAAACTCCCTCAGTTTCCCTTCTGATAGTACAGCTTCCATTCCCAGTGGCTTAGCTAGGACAGTAATGGTGGTGATATAAGAAGGTATGTACTGGGAACATCCTGATGGGGGTCATCAGAAAACAGAATGTTCAAAACCAGAGCACTTAAGTGTCAAAACAGTCCACTAGCTTCACTGATGATGAGTAACTCTGATCTGGCCTCCTTAAGACTCCTTAAAAAGCAGCAGTGCCTTTTGGAGGCCGTAGCTGCTCAGAAGGTGCTCTTTGCTTTGTCCCAGATGCTTTGCTTCAGTTCCATTGAGGTTTTCCTAGAACAAGTAAATGATTTACAATCTGATACAGGGGAGAGATGGGGTAAAAATGCCTGAGGAGATGTACTGTGGCAGAAGACTGGCAATGGGAATCAGTCTATATCCTCCTTAGGAATCAAGACCAATAGCTTAACTGAAGGATTGTAAAGAAAAGCATGTTTGCAGACTGGGAAGGAATATGCTGGCTGTCATCTGAAGACTTGACTCTTTGCACCGTGCTTGTTCTGTTCCCTTCTTAGATAGTTGTGGAGATTCTGGAAGGGGAATCTGTCATCACCTGGGACTTTGACATTCTGAAGGGAGATGTGGTGTTCAGCCTCTTTCACTCCAAACGTGCTCCTGAAACAAGTCATAAAGAAGCCACATTACCAAGTACCTCTGCTGCTGGGGACAATATGCAACTAATTGATAAGACGTGGGTCCTTGGGGTGGATTACAGCCGTATGGAATCTCCACTGGTTTGCCGGGAAGGAGAGAGCATCCAGGTCTGATGTGTTTGGGTCCTGGCAGGGATCTTATAGTCCTAGCAAACTCCAAAACGGTCTGGTGCTGGGGCGGTGAAGGAATCGATGGCATGGGAAATCATGTATTGCTTGGAAATGGTGGTTGTGGTCATCATTCTCTGGATTCCCTGTGAAAGTGGTTGCTATTGCAGTCCTAATTTAGACTGAGCCATTGGAAAGAGATTCAATAATCCATGATAAAAAGCTAATTGAAAGTAATGTTTATTTTTTTTACTAGCATTACAGGGGTGTGGCTCAGGCAAGTAAAATAAGCGAATGGTGTATGGTCCCCAAAGTAGTCAGCTCAATAGTTTCTTTTGACTTTGCCAAGTCATTCATCTTTTTTTTTTAAGATGCCTGGTAGTCACTTGATGGCACTCTTTCTCTCCCAGGGATCTCATGTGACTCGCTGGCCTGGCTTTTACATTCTCCAGTGGAAAATGCATGGCCCTCTGCCCTGTTCTGGCACTAGCCTCCCTCGGGTGGATGATGTTCTTGCCTCTCTGCAAGTTTCCAGTCACAAGTGCAAGCTTATATACTACTATGAGGTGCTTGCATCCAAAGACTTCAGGTAAGAGATTTACTGGGGGGGGCGTTTACTGTACGATTTGCAATAGAGATGCCAAATGAGAGGACTGAGTGCGAGTTAAACATACAGATACCAATGACCTCTGCAGGGTGTGCATTTCATTGGTGAGAAGTTAGACGGACATGAACTTGGTGGCATTTTGCACCAAGAATCTCCTTTAGTGTTGTAGGTAATAAGGCACCCCTTGGACCAGTGCTTCAGTTTTTGCTTAGAGCTACCTGAAGAGGGGGAGGTTTTTCACTGAGGAGTTTTGTGATCTTAGTTGGGAACATTTTGAGAAGTTACTTTTGGAGTAACTTAACAAATATCAGCTGGGCTATGTCATGCATATTTTGTTTGGCACTTGAGAAGGATGTCAGTCATGATTTTGAGAGTGCTTTCTGAATAGGTGAATACATCAACCTTGGGAGGATTTGCCTAGCCTCCTTTAATGCTAAAGGTACTTTTCAAATTACCAGTAATTTGAATTCTTTGCAAGTACTTGACCTTTTGCTAGGAGCTGGAGGAAGTGTTAGGGAGAACAGACTTGCAGATGAGCAGGTGGTGACCTTGAGAATGTGACCTGGCCAGATCCTGTGGAATCAGAGCAGCAGCAAATTCCTCACTCCAGTCATTCAAACCTGTTCCTTGTTGCTCTACCTACATAGAATGTGTCAGGAACAGTAGGCAGTCACAGCTACAGTGAACCTATTCTGCTTTTGGCAGAAGGAGCTCGAAGACCATGGCTGGACACGCTGAAGTTGGGACTGTCATGCTTAGCAGGCTGGAGTTCTCGGGTTAGCAGTGGCATTGCATTTGCTGAGCTATGCTGCATTTGGAATGCTCTTGAGTTTTCCTTTCTGCTCAGGGGCAGTGAATGCAGCCCCACAGAGGCTTCAGCTGTGTCCCACTCCCAGAATAACTGCAAGAAACAAGGTATGATACCTGTAACTAGGAAAAAAGATATCTCTGACAAATTAGTTTTTCATCATGATGCAGAGATTCTTAGAGATCAAGTTGAAAATGATGGGACAAAAAATAAAGTACTTTTGTAAGTGTTATAGAAAGTAAGCTGATCTGTCAGATCCATTAATAGCTGCCTTCCTAACATATATCTGTTTTGTCCCATCTCAGGGGATCCATGTCAAGCCTGGAATCTTGCAACAGCGGCTTTTCCCAGCTGAGTGGAGCCACGACATCTTCCAGCCAGTCCCAGAGCAGCTCCCATCTTTCCAGATAGCCAAGGCTACAGCAGCAAGGAAAAATCGCTCGGGGCTTCCTGACCCCCCCCCCAGAGCTGCTCTGTGCACCAAACCAAAGAGCCTCCAGGGGCTGAGCCTTGAGGTAGTCGTTCGTGTGACCACAGGTAGCAGCCATTTGAACACAGAGCGGCCTCTGGGAGCTACTTTAAATGTGAAAACTTGGAATACAAATGACAGATTTAGAAATTTTATATCAGATGCCTACTTCTCAGTAGGCTTTTCAACAAATTGTGCTTTTTGGATGAATGTCAGTTTGCATGAATCCATGTATTACTCAACTTTAAAGGGCTCTTTCCAATCAGTCCTTTTCCTAGGTGTGGTAGAGGAGACTCATGTTGCCTTATCTGTTTGATCTGTAGGACTAGATTATTCATGTGTAGCAAAACTAATCTAGTTTTCTGGGTGCCCAGGGTACCAGTTACACATCAGAAAGTAAAGTGGGCATTTCAGGGGCAGGAACTTGAAGCAAACTGTAAATACCTTTATACAGATAGGATGTTTCAGAAATCAGTTCCAGGTCAAACCTAAAACCTCTTCCTATCTGACAGGATGCTATTAGGAAATGTGTTGGATTTTTTTAACCCGCTGAGACACAAAAGTCAAAATGGTTTTCTAGAAAGCGCAGGCAGAGAGTCTGCCTCCAGTAAGCAGCATCTTTCTTAAAGATAGACTATTGTTCCTTTTTCCTCAGGTTTACAAGCAATAATGAGTAGATCTGACCCATCTCATCAAAGTGGATGGGAACTGAATCAAATTATAAAGGGCTAAGAAAAGCAATATTTTATTTCCTGAAGGCACAAAATTTTATGGCAGTATTATAGAACTCGCTTCTTTAAAACAAGAACTAACTTGAAGAGAAAACTTAAAAAAAAAAAGCATGTATGTATTTAAGCACTTGCTGAAAAGTATTTATTCAAATACTAGCTTATTTTAAATTAATTTTTAACTTATTTATAATTTCAGAAATGACTATTTATTAAATCCAGTCACCTTTTTTAATGGGATGAACTTTGTTTTAGAAAGGAGTAACTGATTGTCTTCAATCCCAAGAAATCTTTCTACTTAGGTTCTAATCTTTGTGTTTGCTGGGTGTTCTTGTGTAAAGGGCTGTATCATACATAGCATTTGGGGTAAGGGCTGTGTGTCTTTTCCTGCAAGGTGAGGTTATAGTCCAATGCTTTTTGGACTCAAGGGATGTTTCTTAGGATTAAGAAGCAAGGATTCTGTTTAGGAGTTATAAGAAGATGGTGCATCTTCAGAACACACCAAAAATACCCTATTTGTCCATGATCTCCACTGATTATTCCACAGAGTAGATGTGTAGCAAAGGTACTAGTGATCCATTTATCAGGTTGGGTAGCAAAGTTATACGTGTTCTTGTCTAGGTGGCAACAAAATGAGAATAGATGTCTGATACTCAATTGCCCTTGGGCAGTAGTTGCAGCTGGCAGACACACAGGACTTGTGATGTGGACAGATGTCTGCTTTTGGATCCAGCTGTGCTGTGTGAAGACCTCATCCCCACCAGCTGGAGGTTACCTCTGCACAGATCTGCTGCCTACAGAAGGGTATTGCAAGGATACTGCCCCTGCAGTTGTTCAGGTTATCCCAGCCAAGTAGCTCATGTCATGTAATGTGGTGAATGTGGTCTATAATGACTGAGTTTCCAGTTCCCCAGCTGGGGAGCAGCACAGACAGTTCTGGGCTTGGGGCAAGGGAAAGCACAGCTGGTGGTGGAAGTGTGGCTTCTTCCTCCAGCACAGCAATCCATGTATCCATGGCCATGCTTCTCAGTAAAGACTTGGGGTTTCTTTCCCTCGCACCAAGTTTTTACTAAGGTTGATGGAATCTGTGCAGCTGAGAACTACAGGTGTGTCAAGTAGTTCCTTCTAACCCTGCTTTTTTAATTACTGGTTTTGAAGTACCAGGCATTGACAAAGGAGAAGAGAGCCCCAGTATTTGGAACAATGGGAGATGAAGAACTTGATGTGCTTATGTAAGATGCTTGTTTGGTTTTTTTTTTTAAAGGATTGGAGCCAGGGAAATTACTCTCCCACCTTGCAGCTCTCACTGTGAGAGCAGAACAGGTAACTTAGTTATGCAGGCCCCAGGAAAGTTCTGATTTCAGAGAATTCTGCAGTTGTTCTGTGGACTTTACCATTTCTCCCAGATGAATGAAACTTCTGTCTCTGGCATGTCAGCATAATTGGAGTCTGATAGAGAGGGAGAAGTACTACCTTTGCTCTGGAAAATCAAGAGTTCCAGAATTAAAAGTGCATGTGTGTATCACTTATGTAAAATCCTTTACCCCTAATTAATTCTGATGCTATTTAACAAACATATATATATATATATATAAAAACTTATACCTGTTTCTTTTCTGAGTTAAGAAAAGGTGGCCTGTCCACCTATGTCAAGGCTGGTAATTAATGTCCAAATTAGAAAAAATTAGATGACATGTCCAATTTAAAAAAATTAATGTCCAATTTAGAAGAATAGATGACATGTCATGAATCGGTCCCATACATCCCCACATACTATCATTTATATTCAAAAAAGGTCTTTCCAATTAATTACCCCAGGGGGCTAGCACTAACCCTAATTGTCATGAAGGAGTTAGTTTTACCCTCAGTGTAAGATAGAAAAGATAAAGACTTTATTGAAAAGTTCATTAAGCAATAGAATTACAATTGCTACTACAATCATACATTAAGATCTTACGGTAGTTCATGTTTGACTTGCAAATATATGCACAATATCTACTGAAGTAAATAATGCCCTATTTGATAAACAACATGCAGCCTTTTCTTGTCAGTAACTAGAGAGTCCTAAAGCTGTTAGTACTTTGTAATTGCCTTGATACCATTTTCCACATGCTCCCAAAGGAGATCTCTTAATAATCTTATCAAATTCAAGAATTGATGAATGCTCTCCAAGGTGATGATATTTTCTTACTTTCTCTGCCACTGCATCCACCAGTGATGTTGGTTTACTCTCATATCTAATTGTAATATCTACAGCTAAGGCCTGATTTCCCTTAACAAATACTAAATCAGGTTTATATAATTGATTTTGTTCATGTTTTAACAATGGCTTTTGAAATACCATTCAATCTTTCTTTTTAGCTTCCTGCGCCAGTATTTCACATAGTTGTTTATGTCTCTTTATCCTGGCATCTTGTACCACGGGACAGTATCCAATGATATGTGAACAGGTTTCATTCTCTGCTTGACAATGCCAACATGATTTAATTTGGGACTCTTGTCTTCCTCTTGCCAAAAATTCTTTTGTAGGGTAGACGTTTGCTCTCAGCTGTAAAGCTGTGATGAGTTTTCTATGGGGAATGCCTTTGTAATATTCAATCCAGTTGTTGCTGATTTTATCCTTCTCAAAGTTGGAAACCCCCTGGCCCTGGAAGAGCAGCTAGGTCCAATTCACAAATTCTTGGTTTTGCCAGTAACGAGGTTTTGGAAAGATAGTTTTTGGAGCAGGTATCTCCCATTCTGAAGGTGGTTCTTCATTGCCCAACTCCTCTGATATCACCATAACTGCCCTTGGGTCCCAGACGATGGAATTTTATCCTTATCTCTTCCAGCTGTAATCCATAGCCTTTCAAATTCTCTCTCAATTCCCTCTTGTCTCACAGTTGCTCTTGTTGCTTCATCCAAAGATTGAGCAGTTCTGTGCAGTCTTCAGGTTTGTACACTAGGGATCAATCCCAAGAGTCTGGTAATACCTAGGCCTGCATCCTGAGTACTGGAATATGGGATGGCATCACAGGTACTTGCCGGTAGATGTAACCATTCCTTGACAGCCGTTCAAATTGTCAGGTCAGGTGTTTCCAGGTACGTTACTTTTACATCAGCATGGTCTGCTAGGTAGATCAATCATGGGATAGTATATCCCTTTGAGATGTCCACCTTCTGAAATGGTTTCAAAGAGGACTTTCCATTGTAACCAATCCTTTATTTTCTCTGGTAGTTCTGTTTTTGATATTCCAGTCCGTGGGTCTATGCATAGGCCCAAGTACTTTTCAGAGCTACCAGGCTCAATTGTGTTGAGGGGGCTGCCATTAATTAGCCATGGAGGACAGTCACTGATCATATATGAGTCTCCAGTAGGTTGGATGTAGAAACCATGGCATTTTTCCCCCTGTGTCTTGAGACCTGTTAGATTGCAAAAGACCTCTAAAATTTTGATATTCTTTTGCGTGCTGTCCCATGATCCACTCAGCAGCACTAGGTCATCTGCAAAAGCCATGGTTGTTACATGCTTTGAGCAGTGTTGGAATCCATTTCCCTCTTCCTCAGATTTACACAGTAAGAGGTCCACAGATAAGGTAAATTAATTCTGATGCTAATTAACAAAGTGTTACTGAGGCTCACACAGTCAAATCCAACAGGTGTTAAAACTCAGATTTATTATTCAGTAAAAAGTTAGTTAGAACTCTGATAACATTTGTGAACCACAGGTTCAGTGACGTAAGGGGAATCGGTACTACACAGCTGACTTAAGAATTCTTAAGATTTAAAATGATGACTCAAGATGCACATATCACTCACCTAAAAGATGAGGGCTCTCAACCTGCAGGAGTTACCTAGGGCAGTGTCCCAACCCAAGGGGGAGTCCCCAACTGCAGACCTGCTGCTCTGAGGAGAACTGATTCAAAATGCCCTCTGGCAGGACCCTGTTTATACCCTTGTTGAATCTGACCTGTGGTCATTTTACTCCCTATTGGCCAAAAGGTCAACACCTCAATGTACCTGGCATATCTCAATTGGTCAGTTTCAGGTCAATTTTCAACCTGCTGCCTCTAGGGTTTGGGGTTTTTTTCCTCTCCCTGCCTGGAGAAGTTTTGTTTCCTGTTGGGGTGGGGTGGGGTGTGTACCTGCCACACAAACACATATAAATTATACATGTTTCTTTTCCAAGTTAAGTAAAGGTGGCCTGTCCACCTATGTCAAAATCGGTAATGATATTCCAAATTAGTAAAATGTTGACATTTCCAATTGATCTTTTGTCCAAATTTAGAGTAAGTGATGTGACATGACCACAAGTTCCTTATTACTCTCCCAACCTTTCCAGTGCCAAGGTTGATCCTTCCAAGATTTTACCCAGGGACTTCCCTATCTCTAAACATTGTGAGTCAAGTTAGCAATACCTCTGATGATGTAGCAGGCAGGGTAGGGGTAACTTTATTAAAGAAATAAATGGCAATACAGCAAAACAGCAATACAGCGGAATGATAACAATCAAATACTTAAGTTCTTACAGTAGTTCTCGATTGACTTGCAAAAATATATATAAAATCAACAGACGTAAATAATGCTTTCTTTGATATAGAACATGCATCTTTTCTTGCCGGGAACTTGAGATTCCCAATGCTTTTAACACTTTGTAATTGCCAGAATACCATTTTCCTTGCACACCCACAGGGAATCCCTTAAATTTAGTATTTTTGGCATTCGTTAGTTCTTGAATTTGGTCTTTAAGATGGCAATATGTCTTTATCTTTTCTGCTACCATGTCTGACAATGATGTCAATTTACTTTCACATCGAATTGTCACATCAATAGCTATTGCCTGATCTCCCTTTACGAATACCAGATCAGGCTTATATATATTTCATTTTGTTCATCTTTTAATATAGGCTCCTGGAATGCAATCCAGTCCTTTTTGGCTTCAGTTATCGATATTTCACATAACTGATTATGTCTTTTGATGCTAGCATCTTGTAGTGTGGAGCAATACCCAATGATATAAGCACACGTTTCATTTTCCGCTTTACAGTGTCAACAGGATTTTATTTGCGATTCCTGTCTCCCTCTTGCCAGGAATTCCCTGGTGGGATACACATTAGCTCTTAACTGTAGTGCAGTGAGGAGTTTTCTGTGAGGGATACCCCTATATTGTTCAATCTAATTGTTACTAATTTTATCTTTCTCAAAGTTGGTAATACCTCAGCCCTGGGACTGCAACTTGGTCCAATTTATAAATTTCTGGTTTTGCTAGTCACATGGTTTAGGAAAAATAATTTGGGGGGCTGATAGCTCCCATTCTGAAGCTGGTTCCTCTTCACCTGCTTCCTTAGATGTTACCCTAATAGCACTTGGGTCCCCAATAGATGGAAGTGACAAGAATAAAATACCAGCTGTTACCCATAGTTTTTCAAATTCTTTTTCAATCCCTTCTTGTTTTACTATTGATCTTATTACTTCATCTGAGGACTGCACAATCCTATGCAGTCTTTGAGCTTGTATACTGGGGATCAAATCTTGAGAGTCTCGTGATGCCTAAACCTCCATCACGCCAGAAACAGAGTTTCAAACTGACTCCTAAAGCGTCAGGAGAAGACCCAGCCTTGTCCTCCCTGTGCTCTTTGAGGATTTCAGCTTCTTGTGGCTTGATTCTTACATGGTTGGTCATGTCCCATAGTGGTAACATTCGTGTTTCCTGTGATTCCCTTGGTTTGCTCTGGTTAAGAATCTCCTCCATTGCACTGGATTTTTTTTTTTTTTTTTCAAATATGGCATGTGCTGTTCTCCTCCCACCAGTAACAATTTTGGGTGTTTAACTCTTGTCAGTGAGGCACCTGGAACCTGGCACCCCTGGCAGGTCTCCGAATCAGCCAGGAAGAGATGAAGGGCTGGTCCTATGGAGCACTTCCTCCAGCTGGCTCCAGGGATATCACAACCACAGTTTTTTTTCCTCTTGTTCCTTGGTAGTACTGCTCTCCTGCCCCACAAGACACTGCTGCACACATCTGTTTGGGAAGCATTTTGTGATCTCTCTCTTGTCAATTTTAAGCAGAACTGCCTGGGTTATTCCACCTACAAATTTACTTTGCTACCAATTTAAATAATGCAATATAGGGGTTCCCCCCCCCCTTTTTTTCCTGAATGTTAACATAACAGGAGAAAGGGGGCAGTAGCCTGGATCTTGTGGCTGATGTTGTGCTGTGCTTTTTAAACCTGACTTTGTGAACTGCAGATACAAGAGAAGCAGAATACTTCTAAAACACCTTTTCCCCCCCTAAATGACATTGGCACATTTTAGAAAATAAAACATGCAGTTGCCTTCACAGCAGCCTCTTGTGAGTTGAGACTGGGAGGAGTTCTGGATTCTGGGTCCCTGGGAGCCACTCATCTCTCAAAAGTCTCTTAAGCCAGAACCTTGAAAAACAGACTCCAGTTTTGGGTGCTGAGCTAGTGATGCAGCAAGGCCCTCCCTGCTCCCCAGCAATATCCTGGGAGCCGCTCCTCAGTGAAGTCAGTGAGCTCAGGCTGTGTTCAGGTAACTAGCTGGGTACTTTAAACAATAGCTCCTCAGTAGATTGGGGCTTTCCCCTGTTTCAAATACTCCATATGCAAAACACAATACCTACCTCAAAGAGCTGTTGCCATGTTTAATGTGGGATATGAGACCTCAAGAGCAAGGATGCTATGCTGTAGGTACAAAGTGTTGTGCCATTGTTTACAATTAAATATGGCCACATGTGAAAGCTTTATTCTTAGTAATTTCTACAGGTTTGCCCCATCCTGCTGTTTACTGGCTTCTGTCCCAGTAGGATGGGGAAAGGCAAATATGGAGCATGTCACCAGTGGGCACGCACTTAAGGTGAATGTCAGACTAGACTCGGGGTAAAGCTGGAATGTAGCACCTGAGTCATTTGGGCTAAACATCTTGCCACCTTTCAGCTTTGAAAAGGGCTTTTTTAACTGCTGTGGACAGAAGAGCTTAGCCTTGTGGAGGGACCGAGGGGGGGCTCTAGCCCAGGAAGGTGCAAAAAGCAGCAGTGCTGGCTGCTTTACCACTTCCATGTGCCATGGGTTAAGCTGGAAACTGGCACTCTAATGCACTCTCAGCAGGGAGGCACTGAGAGCTGTCTTGGCTGTTTCTCAGCTTCCTGTACTTGCTGTTGGGGGACGAGTGATCCTGGTTGTTGTTATGTGAGGAAATTCTGAGCAACTGTAGTCACTTTGGCTGTGTAGATGGGTGTGCTGTGGAGTTTGATGCTGCCTCATTTGCTTCAGTCTTATGGTTGGCCAGTTGGGTTATATCAATCCCCTTTCAGCAACAGGTTTAAAAAAAAAAAACAACTTTTAATAAGAATTTCTAATCCCAATTTGGTTTATCCATCAAAAAATTTTGAAAATGCCATAATCCAGTCATCTTAAATCTGTAATGCTTACTGCAACTCAGAATTGCTATTGGGAAGGGGTGAGCCCAGCTGTCCACTCAACTCAGGTGTGAAGCTGCTATGTATTGATGCAGTAGCTAAGGCCAGTTGTACTAGAGTCAGAGGAATCCCTTATTTCAAAATGCATTTTACTAGCTCACACTTCTTTAATACCTGTAATGTTTATCCTGTGAGCCAAATAATGCAAGAAACAGAGCTATTAGACTCTTAAGGACTAAAGTTGACAAGCATTTGTCAAAGATTCCTGCATGCTATTAGCTTTAATATTCTTCCAACATGTTTGTGATGATTCTTATACCTGATTATTTCTCTCTTGGAAGGCTAAATTGGAATCATGTGACATGCATTAGCTTTTAATGACATCAGCATCTACTTCTAAGCTATTAGTTATGTATATAAGTTAAATGGGCATTAATTTTTTTTAGCAAGCACTTACTTTCTCTCCCTTGCAGCTGTCTTCATTTTTTACATATTGAAGTCCTGATTTTTCTCAGCCAAAAGACCCCAAACATTCTTTAAAAGCACACTAGCAAAATGCAGAGTGCTTTGTAGTGTGTTACTTGACAACAAATGTACTTATTTACAGTATTTGTAGGTTCTGGTAAGAGCTGTACATTTCTGTATGTTGGAAATAAAAAAATCTCTAAAGAACATGTCTAATTGTTTCATGCAACTGTTCAAATTGTGGTAAACTGAAAATTTAATCACATGTGCTGCTGTCTTTACCCACAGAAATGGAGGTAAAGCTTGCTTGTATTCAGTTATTCCTACTTTTTAACTAAAATATTCTTTAATTTTCTCCTGTAGAACCAGCATTTTTTGTTTTCGTACCACAGAGAAGGCTGGTACAACACATTATCCTGTAGTGTAATTGGTTATTTAAAATAAAGAAGGCCCACTGCGTTCAAATGGCCAGTTGAGATTAACTGGAAAAGGATTGCATCTTTATTCTACAACTGCATATTAAGAATTTGAGTTTCAGGCAGTTATCACTAAAAGACTTTATTCAAGTTTCAAATAGCCTTCTGTAAATAGTAGAAAAATAGAATCTTCTCTTTACAGATTGATTTGATGCCAACAGTGGCACAAAAAATTACATATCCTTGGAGAGGTAAAACCAGAGTGCATAAAAATGTTAATATTCAGGCTCAGACAGGCTTTAAAACCCCCCTTTACAGCATTAGAGTAGCACATTAGAGGCTAGTTTTCCCTCACGTGGAAGCAAACTCACTTTTTTTTTTAAATGCATTGTGCAAGGATGTGTTCTAGTAAAAGGTCAGATTTCCAGCTGAGATGTTCAGGATCTTGGGCTGCCTGAAGCTCTTCCTCATGGAAGCCCCAGCTCACTGCTGGTGGGTGTTCCCTCTGACAAGGGAAGGGCAGTTCTAGCAGCAGTGAGCAAGGGCCACCACATGGACTGTCCTGCTGGGCTGATCAGGCTGGGGTAGGGTGAGCTCAGTCCCATGACTCGGTCCTGTTGTGCTGACCATGCCAGGCTGCTGCTGTCTCTTCTCTTCCCTTCCCCAAGTGGGAGAGCTCCAGGCTGCGGTCCCTCAGTGGCAGCCCACACAGCTGAGCAGAGCACACCAGCTTCTGGGAGATATGAGAGAATGCAAGAATGAAATTTTTGAACTGACAAGGCTCTTTATGTTGCTGTACTGTAAGAACCTACCAAAAATGCAGTGCTTATCATGCACCTTTTCGACTACTTCTAGGAATAAGTATTTGGTAAGAAAACACTCTGGCCCTCCAGTCAACACAGGTCAGGTGCAAGAAAGCCCCAACCCTGTGTGTTAGCCTTTGAGCCTACCACTGGGGCCAGGAGGAGGAATGCTGTGGTTTTATTGTGTACTGCACCTGTTTCAAGATTTTAAACCAACTTTTTTTTTCAGTTTTCTGATAAAAGTCTGAGCTTACCAGGGAAGGGCAGACAGGTATAGACTACACCATCCTTAAGCCTAGCTTTATGCTAGGGGCAATTTATCTTGCATCTTAAAAATACTTACTACTGCTCAGGTGAGAAGGGACCTTTCTGAAGTGCCTACAGCTTACATTTCTCACCTGTTTCCCTCAAGTATTGGAGGGAACCACCCACTTCCTCTCCTGCTAGAGCAAAGGAATCCCCTTATCCCATTCCATGTATGTGGAAGCTGGCCCCATGGCTTGTGCCCTGCATCCTCTCATGGCAACTAATTATGCAGTCCTGTTTGCTCCAGCTAGGGCAGCAGGGGAAGGCAGGGAAGCTAGCCATGTTCTCAGCAGGGCTGGGCCAGAAGCAAGGCAGTTTCTTGGACTGAGGGATCTTGCTGCTGCTCTCGGGTTAGTCAGCAGTTTTATACTCCAGTCTGAATAGCCTCGGTAACAGTCAGTGCTGAGTGGCAGTACAAGGGGCAGAGTGAAATACCTCATCTCTTCTCATCTGGGACTCTACAGGAGTGCCTGGCTTTGGTCCTGAGTATCTTCTGTCTCGCAGGCAGCAGATGTGGAGGTGTGACTGGCTTCCCCATTCATCTCCCTCAGGGGGTGGTAGAGATAGTTACCACTCTCATGGCACCTCTCTGACCTGGCCTTGAGAAAAAGGCCTATGTTTCCCATGGTGCTAATTACCAGAAGCAGAGCCAAGACAGAGGTCATGAAGATCCAGGTTTTTCTGTCAGACAGAAGCAAAATCCACATAAGCAACATCTCTTGACCTGCTTTCACATGCTCCCAGCGTGCAAATTATTTCTCAAAGTTTGTACTCCCTTCTCTGACATCACAAGCTTGCGGTAAGAACATGCTCTGTGAAAGCCTTTGAAAGGCTGCTCCGGCAGCCAGAGCACATGGCTGTTTTTAGCTTTCCACTCAGTTAACAAGTGACCAGCTGTGCCTGCAGAGCGACTGTAGCTTTGCCAACACCCCAGAAGCCATGCTCTGGTATCAGAACTGCCCTCATCTGTTTGTTGCCTATACAGTGCATCAGTGGGAGAGGAAAGGTGGCTCTCGTTCAACTGTGAGCTGCAGAGCACCAGGCTCAGAGCATCAACTGTCACTGGTGGGGGCTTCAGCTCAGCACTTGTCTTAAGGTGCTAAACGCTTAATCGTGCCTTCCCTATCCTCATCTTTCCTGTCATAAGTGCTGTAGGTGATACAACGAAGTCAGAACACAGATGCTTTGGGCAATGAAGCAGCAGGTCTCTAAGCTTCACTGACACATGGCCCTGCCACCCAGGAGGTGGTGTGAACAACTCCATCTCACAGTAAGCAATTGATGGCATGGACTCAGTGTGTACATATAGATGTATATATGACGAGTATTACACACTTACTCTGACAAAGAGTATTTTTCTTTGCTCCTTCCCTTATTCTGGGAAGCCAAACACCGCCCAGCTGGAAAACAAAGAATAGTGGGAAGAAAGGTAGTATTGGGGGACGGTGTAAAATTCCACTAAAAAAAGAGCAAGCTTAGGTAAGATGACAGCCAGCCAGAGCTGGTAACTAAGCAAATACAACATTATGCACTAAAGCTGCTCTTCTAACTTTTTTTTAAGACACGACCACTGTAACCAGAGATACCTTTGTTTAACTGGTCCTGTACTGCCAATTCATAGGTGACATTGCAGCTGCCTGTCTCCCGGTCGCAGGGACACATGTGTTCACATGCACATCGTTTCTGGCAGTTTGGCCCATACCAGCCCATGGGACACTCTAGGGAATTGATTACAAAGAAGTCGGTCATTGTCAAAGCTCCACCTGCTTTGAAACCATCCAGCCTATGACTGCAGCTCCCCCCTGCCCCCAGCTCAACCGTGCCTGCTTCCCCAGCTGCACCAGCTCAGTGCCAGGAAGGATGGGCACACTCAGAGCTTTAGGAAAGGCTCAAACCTCACCTACATCTCACTGAGGTATTTGTGTTGCTTCTGTCACCACAGCAGTCTCTGGCCTTGTTGCTTCCAATGTATTTTTCTTCCTGCCACGTCTGAGCTACGGTCCTGGGGCTTGGGCTCATAAGCAAAGGTGGAGGGGGGGGCAGCAGTGGCCAATTCCTAAAGGGAAGCAGTCAGGTCCCCAGCTTTCCTGCAGCCTGACAAAGCTGTTCTGCCTGCCCACCCTGCTTCCTCCAGCCTGAAAGCACCCAACTGTGAGTTAACTGCTATTATTTTGTTTACTTCACAGAGAAGCTTTTGTAAAATAGGGATCAGGCTGGCTGGGTGTTCCTCGGCTGAGAACAAACCATGCACACCAGAAGTTTACACCCACGCTGTAATTAACTTGTCCTGTCACCAGAGCACGCTGTTCAGTCAGGTACACGGCGGGGGGGGCCTCGAGCACTTCAGAAAAGCTGGAGCGGTTACACAATCAAGAACATCCCTAGCTCTGTTAGCACTAGCATGTGTACAGCCTGAGTTCGAAGGTCGTAAGCCAGAATGGCCCTTTGGAGCATTTCACGCTCACTGACCCGGACCACCTGAAGCCTGGGCTGCAGGCAGGGCCTTGCGTGACACCCTCAAGTGAAGGATCTTCAAGTACTCATGTTCTGCACTCACGAGCTTGGGAAAGCAGCCCAGTTCTTTGGGGCAGAGACTAAACAGGCATCCACAATTTTCTAATGATGAAGAAAACCCTTTCCTCTCTGCTCCTTCCTTTTCTTTTTAGCCAGTTTGGCTAGGACAGGCAAGCCCTTAAGAGCTGGGAGCTGGCAGGTTACACTCCAGCTGTGAAGTTCAGGCCTGAGCCTGCCCGGCAGACTTCGTGCTTGCTTTGCCCACAAGAGGTGGCCCAGATGTGACACAAAAGCCTCTCCCCAGGCCATTATTCAGAGCAGCCCTTACCTTGCTCACAGCTGGTGCCATAGTACCCAGCCGGGCAGGAACAGGCTCCATACACAGGGTCACATGAGCCACCATTCTGGCACTGGCATTTCTGGGTGCAAGCGTCCCCATAGAAACCACTAGCACAAGCTGCAGGAGACAAGCAGAGATCTCGTCAGGGCCCTCACTACAAAGGCAAGCAATCTCACCCCATGCTTATACCCCTGGAGTATTCACTGGCACAGGGAGCTGACAGCTGCTCAGAGAACAGAAGCAGAATAAGGAGCAAGGGCTTAAAGTGCTTCGCACCAAGCCAATCTTAAGATGCCCAGGCTCCGACTAACCTCACACTGACAAAAAGGAAAGCACCGTGTAGCCTTTCCCTTCACTGCTCCCTCTTGGAGAGCCACCCACCACTGCAGGCTGCCAGCCATTAGGAAGTGGTTCACATTACCCTCTTGCTGGCTATGAAGAAGTGGAGCGGAGTGGAGGTCAGCCTTACCTTCACTGCAGTTGGTGCCAATCCAGCCAGCATCACACCGGCATCCAGCTGTGCAAACACACATGAACAAGCATTAAGAATAGAGAAAGACTTAGAAATAGCAGGTACTCAAAATTAGGAGCTTCTGCTTCTTGGGGTGCTCTCTTAACTCTCCCTGCCAGGAAACCCACAGAAGAGGAATCCTGAACTCACACACAGGTGAGGTTTAAATATGCACCCCCTACAGCTGCCAAACACAGCAGAACCCCCTGCTGATGGGATTTCAAGAGATTAACTCTGAGTGAACTATCAGCAGCAGCTGCATCCACTGAGCTCTCTGTCCAGTCACTTCACTGGTGCAAACCTGACTGTGAGTTGAATCAGGGAGGTAGCACAGAAACAGGGCAACAGGATTGAGCAGGCACAGAGGAGCAGAAGTTGCATGGTGTATATTATGGCAGTCCCTAGATGCAAAATGAGTTTATGGAAGAGTAGCAACTGCATACTTGTAAAAATCATGAAGCAGGAGAGTCAAGTAAAGAAGGAACATTAAGGGAAGGGGGCAGAACTCAGCTGCTCTGTCACACAGCATAATACACTGCCCTTCCCATCAGCAGATTTTCAAACAAACCGGGAGCACAGCCCCAGGGGCCAGAAAGAGAAACTGAGACATAGAGTTTGAAGTCAAGTCCTATTTACAGGTCCAGTTTCCAGATCTGAGTCCCAGCCTGGCCCTGCTGCTGTCTCCTAAAGGCAACATGTTCTGACCATCTCTGCTGCTGCTTCAGATGCCGGAGGGAAAGAGGCGAGCAGTTCCATACACCCAGAAGGTAAGACAAGGGCCAAGGCACACAGCACCTGCTGGCTTCCAGAGTCAGGGCATGGGCTGGCCAGACAATCAGCACCGGCAGCCCTAAAAGGCTGGGCTCCTGGGCCCGGGGAGCCTCGCCAAAGGGTGCTGCTCTCTGCAGCGAAGGAAGCGGCTACTGCTGGTGCCAGTTCATGTGAGCTGCACTCCTTCACACCAGAGTGGGAATGGACTTTGTGAACCAGCCAGGACTGCACACAGCAATGCGCTGAGGTGCCTTGCAGGCAGGTAAGTGATATTCCCCATGTATACACTGCCCGGGTCTGTGCTTCCCCTAGTGCTACCCACGGGCACCCACTGGCATCTCCATGTTAGAAGCCTTTGCACACCACAGTGACTTACAGTCGGTGCAGATGCCGTGCAGGCTGCAGTTGGAAGGGCCACAGTCCAAGATGTCACAGGCTGGACCTCTCCAGAAGTCCTCAGTGCAGTGGCACTCCCCTTCCACGCAGTTCCCGTGTCCGCTGCAGTCTGCAGGTTCGCAGGCAGGCTCGTGGATACACATTATGGTCGAGATGCTCCGAGGGCAACGCCACGTGTTGTCAAAGGAGCTGGGGACAGAAGACGGGTCCCATAAGACGTGCAAGCACTGTGCTGCTCCCAGCCCTACGTGAAACCAGTTGATCTAATGCACAAATTTTCATCCTGATTCACACTGGCAAACAAGAACATTAATAATGGGGAAATATAAACATAAAACTAGATTTGAGTCAATGTTTTAACTAAGTGTTAACTCCTAATGGATAGGAGTCATTTCAAACATGGAATTACAGAAAGCAATATGCAAAGTCTCCCTTTAAGCAGTCCCAGCTTCCCTTAACTTGGGCGTTCCAACATGCCTTTTCTTGAATGTTATTTGCTTTGACGTAAGTGATGTCATTGCAGTTATAGCAACGCCTGCCTTTCAACTGTCAGACTGCAAACTGAATTTTAAATCCTTTCATGTTTACAGTCAGAAATGACTAAAAAGCTAAATTTAAAGTAAAATATTCTTTAGGTTCCTTCACGTAAGGCAGGGCAGGGACTCCAAGTCAGTGTTTCTCTTTCATAATAAAAAGCTGTTGACAGATCTCTGCTAATTCCTGTGAATGTGCAGCTCTGACTCTCCAAGTCTAAGAGCTGTTTCCTTATCTGATTCCCACATCAGGCCACTCAGTGATGTCGAACAGCTTTGCTGCATGTCTGAAAACAGCTAAACTTTAATCCTGGATGACTAAATGGAAAAAACATGTAGTCACTAAATTGCTTTAAATTTTAGAGTCACTCTCTCTCTCGGAATTTGTCACTTGCCTTTACATTGTGATCTCCCAGCAATGCAGACTGACTCCCTTGCAGAGCAGAAGGGTAGGACTGAGCTCTGCATGCTAACAGGAACTGCGTGGTTACTTGTGCAGCCCTGGACATCAGCTGCCAGCACCTACCAGTGCTCAGACGGATAGCTTGCAAGGGTCCCATTTAAGACCAGCGTTGCAGACCCTCCACCATCCAGGTTGATAGCATTGACAATTCCCTGATGCTTCAGAAATTCAGCCATTTCCCAGAGGTTGACTCTGCAAAAGCAAAGTTGTTCATTGCTCATTCATGCTATTTGACTTCAAAGAAACTGCTATGCTAGAAGCTTGGTCCCTCACCTCAGTGGAAGGGGGGAAGCTCTGCCACCCCAGGTATGCTCACTTGCTGCCTGGAGGCTGCCTTAGCCTTTTCTGGCTCTGCCAGAAAGACACCAAACAGTGGTGTGTTCAACCAACCTCTTGAGCTCTGCCAGTCTCTGCCTTAAAATAAATTACTGGCAGCCACAGAGTCCCTCCAGTTCCAGCAACAGAATTTGAAGACCGATCTTGCACCTGCCCCAAGACCTTACCACAACCCTAGCCTTACCCTCTGGATTCCGTCTGTCCATCCACATGAACCAAGACCAGCTGCCCCTGACTGTCGTGTCCAACTGCGGTCCTGGCTGATATCACATTGATGAACTTGTCAAAGGTTCCTGTGCAGGAGAGGGAATAATTCACACACCATCTGGGTGACAGAACTGGCTGTTTAGACACATCTGTCTGCAAAACAGCTCCCAGCAAGGAGCTCATCTAAATTGAAACACAATGAGAACAGAGCTCAGGTTCCTCTTGTTCATCCAAGCCCATCTAGGAATAACATTTCCAGAAGCACTCATGTCAAGGTTTTTGTCTGGCACAGGCACCAAGAAGGGGATTCAGAAGCCCTCAGTGTAAAACTCCTGTAAGAGGCATCTGCTTTGAGTTTCTCTGGACAAGTATTAACACCAATCATGCCATCACTATTTACAGTCCTCAGTGAATTCTGTTTAACAACCTTGAACAGGTGAGTGCAGCCTCATCTTGCAGGCAGCCTACTTCTTGTACTGCGCTTGCCGCAGACTTGGGGTAAAGTAGCACAGAAGAAATTTGGACCTCTTGAGTGAGTAGCAAACTGCAACTAGACAATATAGTTTCCACTGCTACGCCCTCCTTCCAACAGCCCCATCAGACGGACAATCTATACCCAGGCTGAAGCTAGGCTTTACAATATTTACCTGTGGTTTGAATTTCACCACACTCAGCCATTTGACTCTGACTGATGTACACTTCTCCATCTCTTAGGAGCCAAACTACCCCACTCACAAGCTGCACAAAAGGGTTTGCTTGATCCAAGACATCTTCCTCAGACAGGTAACTAGGAAAGAGAGAGCAGGAGGGGTTACCCACAGTCACAGCAGTCTCACGTAAAAGCCTCTTCTGCTGCCAGCAGGCTCCAGAAGCAGGGAGAAGGGGAGAAGGTGGCTGAATGAAAGCTAGCTACATCTAAAACTAGAGGCCAAGCAGTGTGAAACATCACTTTAGCAGCCACAGTGGACCCTGTTCTCCGCTATTCTGCACAAAACGCTGTTAATGATGATCCCAGGCCACTGTGCATGAAACAACTGCCAACTGTGTGGCCAGTGGACCTGAGCCAGGATAATAAGGGCAGAGCCATTGCCAAATACTCAGGAGCTGTGGAAGCAGCTGTAACATCTTGCTCTCTGTCAGCTTCCATTCTGCAAAACAGTGACACCAAACAGCTTTTGAGAGGGTTTTCAGCAACAGCATCCAGTCTGCCTACAGCTGCACTGAGGGGAAGACACTGCTGGATGCTACCTACTCCCCTCCGTCTGGGAAAGAGCTTCCTCTACTCTTCCAGACAGCAAAACCTTTCACTGAACGGTCAGACAGTAAAAGGACTGTTCAGCAACCATTTCCATGATCAGGCATTGTGTGTCACTGCAGAATGCTTCCCAAGGGATATTCTTCTCTCAAGAATTAGGGTGCTGAGTAACATCTGCCTCATCAGAACCTGATGCTAGGTGATGTTTGCAACTGACAGGAGAAGACAGCAGCAAAGGTTGAGGCTGAAGAGCTGTGCTTTCGCTGTAAGTTCTGCCAGTGGTTTTTGGTTTAAAACTGATTGCTCTATGTGATCCAGACATGTCTTGTGGGAGCTGGATGCTCAACTTCTAGCTTTTCAGTATCCATGACTGCAGCTGAACAAAGCTTCATGCTTTGTAGGAAAGTGTAATTGAAAATACCCGAATGGAAAACATGCAAAAAGAAATCCCTGTACCCACGGGAAAGGAACACAAAGACAAAATGAACACAGTTGAAAATGGATCAAATTGCACAACAGCTTGAGCATGGACTAATCAACAGTCAGCTTTTAAAGCCTGCAATTATCCATCCTCAGTCCAGGTGGTAGAGGCAGCATCTTTGCTAGGTGGGGGGTAACAGTGTGCCCCAGTGCACCCTCCTGCTGCTTGTGATATAGTGTGAAAGGGCCAAATGTGAATTACTTTCCCCACTGCCCTGACAGCCCAAATTATTTACACCAAAACTATTTCTAGTGTCATGTTTTGGAAGCTGCAAAGACACCAAGCAGACAGCAGCTCACACAGTGCCCTGACTCCATTTAACATGGGAGATCTTGCTGGAGCAGGAGAGAAGCAGGACAGAGCTGAGATTAAGGATTCAACGGCGACCTTGCAGCTGCTGTTGGTCCCCTCAGCAGAAGCCCCCTCTTTAAAGGGGACATGTCACCAACTCTGCCAGCCCCTCTGCCATGTAAATTAGGGCTGTGCTTCTCAGGGCTGTCAGGGAATGGCTGCACACTAAAGCCCGGGCTTGGTACAGTCAGTTTGGCTTTGCTGAGGTCTGAGGGCACATGGGAGTGGGCTAACAGAAGGATGGAGAATACAGCCAACAGATGCAGCAGCTTCCAGACTGTTTCTCAGTCTTCTGAGGTGATCAGAAGGACCTCTGGGAACCCTTCTAGGACCTTTAGGGTGCCTGCTGCTGTTGGGGAAGGGTAGCTACTGGGGGCCTTTACTTCCAGCAAGTACTAACAGTTCTGTCAGCTATTCCTCATCAAAGGGTGCTTTGAGCTTTTGTCTCCAGCTGATTAGGGACTGTCACACCAGGCTGAGACCACAGCTCCCAAGAGTCAAGAGATGTTGCAGCTCATGTGGTGGGGAGCTGGAATTTCTGTAGAGGGCAGTGCCTGTGGTCAGCTCTGGTGACACACCACAGGGCACAGTCTCCAGCACCAACTTCTGCAACTATCTCTAGTACAGCAGACACCTCAATTCAGCTTGAGCTGTGGAGGGAGAAGGCAGTGCTCCAGCTCTCAGGTTGCAGGGAAACCTGTGCCTCTCGCTGAAGCTGATGGTGGGAAATGGTGTCCTAGTGCATGCTGGCTGAGGAGTGCTGCTGGGACAAGGAGCTACAAGAGGAGGTCTGCACACTGCACAGCAGCAGGGATGATGAGAAAGAGATGGACAGATCTTTCCTAATAGCCTGCAGAAACAAAACCCTGAACCCCACAACACCCAGAAGAACCCAGGACCTGCTTGCTGGGGTGGCAATTCCTGTGATGATGAAAGCTGGAAGACTGTGAACTCTGGCACCAGGAGGGAGCTCTTCCTCCACCCAGGTTCAGTGCCCTGGCAGCAGGCAAGGGGCTGGGAGCTCTGTGAAATAAAGTGTCTGTGTTGGCTGAACTGGACGGAACCCTGCAGCAGCACCAGAGGAGGTGGGTGAGTGTTGTGGTTTAACCCCAGCCAGCAACTAAGCACCACGCAGCCGCTCACTCACTCCCCCCCATCCAGTGGGATGGGGGAGAAAATCGGGAAAAAGAAGTAAAACTCCTGGGTTGAGATAAGAACGGTTTAATAGAACAGAAAAGAAGAAACTCATAATGGTAACACTAATAAAATGACAACAGTAGTAATAAAAGGATTGGAATGTACAAATGATGCGCAGGGCAATTGCTCACCACCCGCTAGTCCCCGAGCGGTGATTCCCCGCCCCCCACTTCCCAGTTCCTATACTAGATGGGATGTCCCATGGTATGGAATACACCGTTGGCCAGTTTGGGTCAGGTGCCCTGGCTGTGTCCTGTGCCAACTTCTTGTGCCCTGGCTGGGCATGAGAAGCTGAAAAATCCTTGACTATAGTCTAAACACTACTGAGCAACAACTGAAAACATCAGTGTTATCAACATTCTTCGCATACTGAACTCAAAACATAGCACTGTACCAGCTACTGGGAAGACAGTTAACTCTATCCCAGCTGAAACCAGGACAGTGAGTGATAGGTGGAAGCTCCCTGCTGCAGGGCAGAGAGGTCCCCATTTGCTAGCCTGTCTAGCGAGGTTTGCTGGGGGCTCAGATCTGGGATGTTGTGGGGAGACTGCTGAGACTTCTCCAGCCCCCAGACTGCTATCCCCTGCTGCTCTTCCACGCGGGCACCAACAGCACTGCCAGGGGAAACTACGAGTGTATCAAGAACAACTGCATAGCTCTGGGGGTGATAGCCAAGGGCGGCCCAGGTGGTCCTCTCCTCAATCCTGCTGGTGAGGAGGAAGGGTTTGAGAAGCAGTAGATGGATTCTGTGGGTCACTGTGCAGTAGCACGGCTCATGTTGACAATAGGAATTTGCTTTTTACAAAGCTAGAACCCTCTCTGAGGACTGACTGGCAGAGATGGCATCCACATGACCAAGTGAGGCAAAAGTAACTTCTGTAGAGGCAATCTGGTGGGGAAAGCTTTAAACCAGGAAAGAAACAGGAGGGAAATAATCGCCCACAGTCAAGTGAGGAAGCGGTAGACCAGGCTGGCAAGTGAAGGTTACAGGGTCACATGGACAAGAGAACATGAAACAACAAAGTATTAACAAAAGGTGAGCGCACCATATGCACACAAATAAGGAAGTGGTGAGGGGACTCATGGGGAAGCTTTTGCCCTCTTCCTGGAAAATCAGTGGGTGCCTATGGGAAGTTGTACAGTAACGCAAGCAGTATAAGCACAAACAGGAGGAATCAGAGGTCTGTGCAGCTGCAGGGCTACAGCCTCGCTGGGATCATGCAGACATGGTGGGACAGTGCATGTGACTGGAATGCTGCAATGGATGGATACAGGCTCTTAGGAAGAGCCTGTACCCAAGGAGGGGGGTGGGAGAAGTGGGAAGCAGCTGCCCTTTACATGAGACAGCAGCAGGAATGCCTGGAGGAGAGGCAGTGGGGTAGCCCTGTATGTTAGGGAATGTATTGATTGTCTAGAGCTTAATGATGGTGATGATAGAGTTAAGTGGTTTGGGGTAAGATTCAGAGGGAAGGCCAACAAGGCAGATATCATGGTGGGAGTCTGTTGTAGACCACCCAACGGGGATGAAGAGGCAGATGAAATATTCTGTAAGCAGCTGGGAGAAGTCTCACAATCGCTAGCCCTTGTTCTCATGGGGGACTTCAACTTACCAAATGTCTGCTGGAAATACAATACAGCGGAGAGGAAACGGTCCAGGAGGTTCCTGGACTGTGTGGAAGATGACTTCCTGACACAGCTGGTGAGGGAGCCAACCAGGGAAGGCACCCCGCTGGACCTCTTGTTTGTGAACAGAGAAGGACTTGTGGGTGATGTGATGGTTAGAGGCTGTCTTGGGCACAGCGATCATGAAATTGTAAGTTTTCAATTCTTGGAGAAGTAAGGAGGGGGTCAGCAGAACTGCTACCTTGGACTTCTGGAGGACAGACTTTGGCCTGTTTAGGATTGGTTGAGAGAGTCCCTTGGGTCGCAGTCCTGAAGGGCAAAGGAGTCCAGGAAGCCTGGACGCTCTTCAAGAAGAAAATCTTAAAGGCGCAGGAGCAGGCAGTCCCCATGTGCCAGAAGACGAGCCGGCAGGGAAGAAGACCGGCCTGGCTGAACAGAGAGCTTTGGCTGGAACTTGCGGAAAAAAGGAGAGTTTATGACCTTTGGAAGAAGAGGCAGGCAACCCAGGAGGACTACAAAAATGTCATGAAGTTATGCAGGGAGAGAATTAGAAGGGCCAAAGCCCACCTAGAACTTAATCTGGCTACTGCCATAAAAGACAGTAAAAAACATTTCTATAAATATATTAGCAACAAAAGGAGGGCTAGGGAGAATTTCCATCCTTTAATGGATACAGGGGGAAACAGTGACAAAGGATGAGGAAAAGGCTGAGGTATTTCTTTGCCTCAGTCTTTAACAGTAAGACCAGTTGTTCTCCAAGTACCCAGCACCCTGAGCTGGAAGACAGGGAGCAGAATGAAGACCCCACAATCCAAGGGGAAATAGTTAGCAACCTGCTGCACCACTTAGACACACACAAGTCTATGGGGCCAGATGGGATCCACCCAAGGGTACTGAGGGAGCTGACAGAAGTGCTCACCAAGCCACTTTCCATCATTTATCAGCAGCCCTGGCTAACTGGGGAGGTCCCAGTTGACTGGAAGTTAGCAGATATAACACCAATCTACAAGAAGGGCTGGAAGGGTCCAGGGAACTACAGGCCTGTCACTCTGAACTCGGTGCTGGGGAAGGTTATGGAGCAGATCAGCTCGAGTGCCATCACGTGGCATGTACAGGACAACCAGGCAATCAGGCCCAGTCAGCATGGGTTTGTGAAAGGCAGGTCCTGCTTGACTAACCTGATCTCCTTCTATAAAAAGGTGACCCACTTAGTAGATGAGAGAAAGGCTGCAGATGTTGTTTACCTGGACTTTAGTAAAGCTTTTGACACCATTTCCTACTGCATTCTCCCGGAGAAACTGTCTGTGCATGGCTTAGATGGGTGTACTCTTTGCTGGGTAAAAAACTGGCTGAGTTGTGGTGAATGGAGTTAAATCCAGTTGGCAGCCAGTTACAAGTGGTGTTCCCCAGGGCTCAGTACTGGGGGCAGTTCTGTTTAATATTTTTATCAATGATCTGGATGAGGGGATTGAGTGCACCCTCAGTAAGTTTGCAGACACCACCAAGCTGGGCAGGAGTGTTATCTGCTGGAGGGTAGGAAGGCTCTACAGAGGGATCTGGACAGGCTGGATCGATGGGCCGAGGCCAATTGTATGAGGTTCAACAAGGCCAAGTGCTGGGTCCTGCACTTGGGTCACAACAACCCCATGCAATGCTACAGGCTTGGGGAGGAGTGGCTGGAAAGCTGCCTGGTGGAAAAGGACCTGGGGGTGTTGGTGACAGCCAGCTGAATATGAGCCAGCAGTGTGTCCAGGTGGCCAAGAAGGCCAACGGCATCCTGGCTTGTATCAGAAATAGTGTGGCCAGCAGGAGCAGGGAGGTGATCGTTCACCTGTACTTGGCACTGCTGAGGCCGCATTTCGAATACCATGTTCAGTGTTGGGCCCCTCACTACAGGAAAGACACTGGGGTGCTGGAGTGTGTCCAAAGGAGGGCAACGAAGCTGGTGGAGGGTCCAGAGCACAAGTCTTACGAGGAGCGGCTGAGGGAACTGGGGTTGTTTAGTCTGGAGAAAAGGAGGCTGAGGGGAGACCTCATCGCTCTCTACAACTACCTGAAAGGAGGTTGTAGCGAGGTGGTGGTCAGTCTCTTTTCCCAGGTAACAAGCGATAGGACAAGAGGAAATGGCCTCAAGTTGTGCCAGGGGAGGTTTAGATTGGATATTCGGAAAAATTTCTTCACCGAAAGGGTTGTCAAGCATTGGAACAGGCTGCCCAGGGAAATAGTTGAGTCACCATCCCTGGAGGGATTTAAAAGACGTGTAGGTGTGGTGCTTAGGGATGTGCTTTAGTGGTGGTTGGCAGTGCTAGGTTAACGGTTGGACTTGATGATCTTAAAGGTCTTTTCCAACTTAAATGATTCTATGATTCTGCCTAGGCACTGACCACAAGCTAACTGAGGGCTTATGGGATAGGATTAGAGCTCTGGCAGATCAGTGTGGGTGACATCATGGTGGATCTCTGCCACAGACTGCCTGGTTGAGAAATAGTAGCTAAGACTTTCAGAAAACTGGAAAAAGCCTCATGTTCACAGGCCCTGGCACTTATGGGGGACTCTAACTCTCCTGGTACCTGCTGAAAGGGTGTCCTGGTTTCAGCTGGCATAGAGTTCATTTTCTTCTTAGTAGCTGGTACAGCGTGCTTTGGATTTAGTGTGACAATAATGTTGATAACACACTGATGTTTTAGTTGCTGCTAAGCAGCGCTTATCCTAAGTTAAGCATTTTTCAGTGTCCCATGCTCTGCCAGCAAGCAAGTGCACAAGAAGCTGGGAGGGAGCATGGCCAGGACAACTGATCCAAACTAGCCAAAGGAATATTCCACACCATAGAACGTCACGCTCAGTATATAAACTGGGGGGAGTTGGCTGGGGCGAGGTGAATTGCTGCTCGGACATCAGTCAGCGGGTGGTTAGCGATTGTATTGTGCATCCCTTGTCTTTTCTTGGATTTAATATCTTTTTTTTTGTTTTTATATTCCTTTTGATTAATTATTATATTTTATTATTGCTATTATATTTTATTTTACTTTAGTTATTACACCATTCTTATCTCAACCCACGAGTTTTACTTCTTTTTTTCGATTCTCTTCCCCATCCCACTGGGAGGGAGGAGGAGTGAGTGAGTGAGCGGTTGCATTGGTGCTTAGTTGCTGACTGGCCTTAAACCATGACAGTCCTTTTTGGTGCCCAGTGTGGGGCTTGAAGGGTTGAGGTAACAACCAATCTGACCAGAGCATGTTAAAACAAATTTGTTATAAGCATTCATTATATTAGTTTAATAGTCGCTGGTCACAATGTTGATTTATTGGCTCTTAAGAGTTGTTGCGCTCATTCTGAGTTATGTTATGTATCACCTTACCTGTGCTGCTGCTTATCATCCGTGGGAGGTGGATTAAGCTTTTCACTCTGTTGTACTATGTAACACTGATTTATGGTATGATAAAATTATCCGTCATGGGACTAATCTGGTATTTGTACTCAGCATTGCTGTTATCTCTGTACTTCGGGAGCCATCTATCGGAAACTATTAATAATTACACCCTTTACCTTTTCTCCACGGAGAGCCAACCTACGGGGTAGACACCTTCCTTCACCTTCCTCTTCTCCTCCAGGCTAATTACAACAATGTTTGAGAATTTTTAATATCCTTGGAACGTTAAAACTAACATGGTCCTATTGCTAGGAACTAGCATGTTCCTGAATGTGGTTCAGGCCTTGTTTAAGGTTAAACAACTATTTAACAGTATCTCCCAGATACCAGAGTGGCAGGGTGTGTGGAATACCATGGGCAAATGCCTAGGGCAGTGGGCACCTCCAGTGTTTTGGAACTTCACCTTTCAACAAGGGCAGAATCCTGAAAAACTAGTAGAACATTTGGAAAAATTATGCTGTCACCCCGACAATTCCAGGGAGACACAAATCACTGCAATGTGCTGGGGCCTGGCCTGTGCCTACCGAGCCCTGTTCAACGCTATTCAGTACCCTTAAGGGGAAGAGAAGGTCTCTGGATCTGAAAACAAAATGACAGGCACTGTGGTTACTCCAACCCGTGATAGGCTCTGTAGCTGAACCAGAGAATCAACCCGTGCCAGTATCAGTCACCCATGTAGAGAAGAAGAAATACTCAAAAAAACCCCCAGCTTGCTTAGCAAAGGATGAAGGTGAACCAGGATCATCACGAGAACAGGAGGAAGAGGCAGAACCAGAGATAATCACCCAATCCCTATCCCTGAGTGAGCTGCAAAAAGGCTTCAGCTGTCATCCAGGCAAGCACATTATCACCTGGCTGCTCCAATGCTGGGATAATGGAGCCAGTAGCACATCCCCTATCATGCACCAGGCTCCGGGAAAGTCAAACAATACAATGGACTGTTAAAAGACTACATTGAAAGCAATGGGTGGTGGGACCTTCAAACATTGGGACACACATCTAGCAAAAGCCCCACCTGGTTAGTCAACACCAGAGCACCTGCCAATCGGGCTGACCCTGCCCCACCAGAACTTTTACGTACTGTAGAAGGGGATGAACTCCCCATAGCGCACCTATATAGAATATATGTTAGGGAAGACAGTCTGGGTTAGTCCTGCCTCAGGCAAATGCAAACCCATTCATGGGATTGTTTTTGCTCAAGGACTTTGGTGGATGATGCAGAAAGATGGGGAAGTCTGATGTGTCCCTCAAGGGGATTTGATTTTAGGTGAGAACGGCCAATAGATTAAATTGTATGATGTTGATTGCTATATAATCCTGCCACTGTATGTCATCGTTATTATAATTGTTAAATGCTATATCAATGGTAGTACAACAAGAATCACTTAGATTAATGAAGAATGAACTTTGATAAAACTGAGCAAAGCACAGCAGTGATGGAACCAGGACTGACTGCACGCAACAATCCAACATTACACACCATCCTCCTGCTGTGCCCATTGTCACCCACCTGCTGCACCACACCAAAGCCCTATCCTGCTCTGCTGACTGAGCAGACTTTGCACCATCCCGCCTGCCCAGAGAGTTTGTTATGACAGATGGAACCCAAAGTCATGGACTGAATGAACTCAACAGACATTTTATAGAGATGGCCCATACACTGCAGAAATGATATCTGTGTGTATGTATTATAAGAGAGGAAAAGTGGTGGTGATTTATTGGAAATGTATTTGAAAGTGTGGGATCTGGGCATGACATAAATGATATAGAATAAGGGGTGGATATTGTCCTGTTTTCAGCTGGCATAGAGTTCATTTTCTTCTTAGTAGCTGGTACAGCGTGCTTTGGATTTAGTGTGACAATAATGTTGATAACACACTGATGTTTTAGTTGCTGCTAAGCAGCGCTTATCCTAAGTTAAGCATTTTTCAGTGTCCCATGCTCTGCCAGCAAGCAAGTGCACAAGAAGCTGGGAGGGAGCATGGCCAGGACAACTGATCCAAACTAGCCAAAGGAATATTCCACACCATAGAACGTCATGCTCAGTATATAAACTGGGGGGAGCTGGCTGGGGCGAGGTGAATTGCTGCTCGGGCATCAGTCAGCGGGTGGTTAGCGATTGTATTGTGTATCACTTGTCTTTTCTTGGGTTTTATTTTTCTCTCTTTTTTTTTACATATATTCCTTTTCATTATTATTATTATATTTGTTATTATTATATTTTATTTTACTTTAGTTATTACACCATTCTTATCTCAACCCATGAGTTTTACTTCTTTTTTTCGATTCTCTTCCCCATCCCACTGGGAGGGAGGAGGAGTGAGCAAGCAGCTGCATGGTATTTAGTCACTGGTTGGGCTTAAACCATGACAAAGGGCAACACAGCAGAGGGCAGGCAATCCAGGAGATGCCTGGATTTCTACTTAGCAGTAAGTAACTTAACATAAGACAAACTTTTCTACTGTAAAGGGTGGTCAATCACAGGAACAGGTTTACCCAGAGAGGTTGTGGAGTCTCCATTTTTGGAGATGTTCAAAACCCAGCTCAACATGGCCCTGAGCAACCTGCTCCAACAACACCTGAGCAGGGTGTTGGACAAGGCACCTCCAGAGGTCCCTTCCAACCCCAGTGTTTCTGCGCTGCAGCCAGAGCAGTTACATAGTCCACCCTGCCTCTCCTCTGTGGGGAAGACAAAGACCTCTCCCCCTTCTACCATAATCAAGGGTATCTGTTGAATGTTGGGAGAGGAGACACAGGAACTAAAGCAGCTAGAGATCATCAGATAACTCACCCAGCTTCTCTTCACGCTAGGACAAAAAGCCAATGGTCAGAGAGATAGCTCAATGGGCTACAGGTAGGACATCCCTAATTTCAGCATTCAAAGCCTGCTTCTACTCTAATTGAGAGAGGCCAAGGAGGCAGTGCCTGGGCAGTGCTTCCTGCCTCTGTGATGCCTACCAGTCTTCAGGGAGGAGAAAGCGCTCTCCAAACAACCCCCAACTTCTTACCCGAACACCATGGTGCCATCCTTCCGGATGCCAAACTGAGCGTTTTGCAGGCCTCCAGAGTTTTTCACCAGCTTTCCATCACTCACAACGTTCCCAAGACACTCTCCGGTTCCCATGTCAAAGTACCCGCCGTTCTGGGCCACGAGACACTTCCCGAGCTTTGCGGTCTCTTCCACGGGGGCTCTGCGTTGAGCCTGGCAGCCTCCCACACCGCCCGGCTCTAGCACAGAGAAGGTCCTCAGGGGGTTCCTCACAAAAGTGAAGTGGCCATAGACCACCTTGTGGTCCTTGCCCTCCGGGGGGACGTACGAAACGAACGTTCTGGTGGTAGCCACTGGGCCGCCCGTCCTGTTGTCGCTGGGCCAAGTTTCGTGTGTTACGTTGCCGTACTTGAGGGGCTGACAGTCTCTGACGTACCTGTGGTTGTGCCGCGGGCCGTGCCGGGAGGGGAAATAGGGCTGCAGCAGAGGGTCGCTGGGGGGGCTCCTGCAATGAGAAGATCCGTTTGCCCCAAGGCTGCCCCGGCAGAGCCCGCCTGCAACCCCGCCTGCTGCGACACGAGCTGCTGGCCTCGGGGAAGGCCTCACCGACGTCCCGGGCCCCGCTTCCCCCCTCCCCCCGGGCAGTCCCCGGTACCGCTGTAGCCCACCCCGGCTTAAGGGGGGGCTCTCTCGCTTAGTAGCCGCACCACCGAGCCGACCTCGGGGCACCGGCTCGGCGGCGCCCGGCCACAGCCCCAGGAGCGAGAGCGGAGCGGCGCTACGGGCCGGGAAGGGACCCCCGCAGCCCTCTACCCTCTGCCGCCCGCCCCGGGACGGCGGGGCTGGCACCGCCCCGGGCACCCCCGCGGACACTCACCCGCCGCCGCGGGCCGCCTGCAGCCAGCCGAACGCCGCCAGCGCGGCGGCCACCACCGCCCGCCCCGCCGGCACCGGCGGCCGCCGCCCCCCGCCCGCGGCCCCCGCCGCTCTGGAAGCCGCCATCTTGGCGGGCGCTCAGCGGGCGGGCGCCGGTAGCCCGCCCTCTGCCGCCCGGCGGCGGCGCAGCGCCCGGCGGCCGCTTCCCGCCGTTTCCCGCCGGCCCTCAGTCAGGCAAGGCCGGCGGAGCCGGGAGGTGCCCGCCGCGCCCGGCCCCCGGTGGGTGCTGTGGGTGCTGTCTGGGCTCAGCCCCGTGAGCTGAGGAGCCATTTACGACTAGGAAGATGGAAAGAAGTACTTTTGAAGTCTGTTGTTTCGATAATAAGCTGTGGCCTGTCCCCGTACGGTTGACGTCGAGGTGTCTGAGCTGGCTTTAGCCTCAGGGAGGACGTGCTCTCCGGTCTTCAGTCTGGCGTTTTCCCATCACCATCTCTGGCAGATTCTCACAGACAGGGACGTAAATACGGCCTTTACAGCCACTGCAGCTTCATCATCTTCATTTGGAGGATTAGGATTTTGTCCATTTTCCAGAAGTGAAAAATAACTAAATTGGGGGGGGTGGCGACGGGGGGGTGAAAATCTATTTAGTCAGTTCCAGGATTTCCTAACGGTAGCTTCAGTGGCTTGGATTCTGTGATACCCCTTGGCTAACAGTTAGGACGAAAACTCTCAGAGAGCCTTAGTTTACAAATCTGGAAATTTTTGCTTTCAAGAAATATCCAAGTCAAATACATGATTAAAAAAAGCAAATCCTCCGTTCCTCTATCTGCCTGTACGGTAGTTGTTTTTTCTAACCAGGAACTATATGCCAGACCCCTCGTTTTCAGTAAAAACGTTTCTAATCTCTGTAGTTCTATTTTGAATCAAAGAACTATTTTGTTAACAGTGGTAAGGGCACCTGCTTTATTCACTGTGCTTCATCAAGTGCTTAGTCCTGTCACTTCCTCCAGCCATACTGACTGCTCCAAGCACTTCTTAAGTTTCGTATTTCTTTCTCTAGACTGCAGTAGCTCGCTCTTGGCGCTTGCAGCCCATTTGCAGCTCTAGAACTGACCAAACAAAAGAGACTGTTTGGAAAGCCATAACCACTCAAAGAGCAACAGTAAAAGCAGGCACCCCTCAGTTTTCTACTAAATTCTAACAGGTTAAATAGCAGAGGAAATTAATTGGAGGGGTTTTGCCACGGTTTAGGGGCTAGTTGCTGGGGGGAGTGTAAATGCTAACTTCAGGACGTTGTTTCAGTGTTTCATTGCTCTGTTCTGAGCCATACCCATCACTGAGGAAAATATTGCCTGTATGTCATTATATTGCAAATGAAATTTCAAAATGTTTATATTGGGAATAAAATACATCTTTTAGGCGTGCAGTCTGCTCCCATGCTGGTGGGGCTAATCTTAAAATCCAAGCCTCTGTTGCCCCTGGAGACATGGCTCTGGCACGGACTTTGACATCTGTGAAAGCAGAGGGCAGGCCTGCTGCTGCTGCCTGGCAGCAGATGCTCCTGTCCTCTTAGGATGGGGGATGCAATTAAACTCTTTCTTTTTTTTCCCCTGTGTGCAAATGTCGCTTGATAGAGAAGTTTCATATTTTTATTGCAAAAAAATCAAGCCTACTGCTGGGCTGCATTGCGCACAATTTCCTTGAGCTACTTGGTGAGTGGGGGAGAGGGGAATTCACAGAGGAAGCATTGGGAAAGCCCCGTTCACACTGTGGAATGGTTCATTACATTTGCCTGATGTGTGTTTACGTCTGTTCAGCCTGCATGAGACTGATGATGAGCTCAGTTAGCTGTCTCCTTATTTTCAGGCATTTGCTTCTGTAAATGATGTGATACAAGGGCAGGTATCACCCCTGTGTGAATGGGGGAGTGGGGCTGTGGAGCCCCATGCCCGAGGCTGTATTGCAGAAGCTGGTCTTTCCATGGCCAGTGCTAAAGCAGGGGGGTAATGCCTCACTCCCAGGGTAAGTGTACCTGGTATATGTAAGTGTGCTGCTGTCTTAGGTACCTTGCAAGTGGAAAAATGTACTTTTATTTCAGAAATGAACTGGAAAACTCCCTTAGCACAAACCAGTGCATTTAAAGATCTTAGCAAATGGCTTATTATGCCTCCACTTTCATTCAGCAGTGGAGACCTGCATGTGTCCTGCTTCTGTTTCGAGCTGGAAACAAGACTATCCAGTTGAAACTCCAGTGTGGACTAACCATATGGTTTTAATGGTCTAAACTCAGCAAGCAGAGTACTCTGGGAGTCCATTCAGGATCCTGCTTTGTCTTTTGCTCAAATGCCTTAAACTTTTTGCAGGGAACATCCTGTACTAAGGGCTTAAGCAGAAGGCTTCCACCCAGTTCCCAAACTCGCCCTGTCTTTTCTGTAGCTTACAAGAGAGGCCTGGATCACAATGTGGGGTGTAGAATCCACAGGCCAAAAGCTACCTTTAGAAATCCATAGGGAACAGAAACCTCATGCAAACTGGAATGAAAAAAAAATCCAAAACAAAACAGTATTTGAAAACTGAATAGTCTTTCCTCTCCATACAGGGCATTTACTTTGCAATTTACTTTCCTCTCTAAAGCAGCCCCTCCCACTGCACTAATATTAAGTACTGCATGGAATATAAGTTTTTCTACAACTTTTCAAAGAGGGAAGGGTGGGCATTGTCAGAATTTCAGTGTGTGTTTGTGGTGACACAAGATTTCCCCATTAATGGAGATAACTACCTGTTGTTAAAGACAACCAGTCTCAATTTCAAGCATGTCACAAACACACCTCCCCAAAATACAGATTCTAAAGTATATGTGTGTGCAGGTGCTGGCAAACCACCTTATGACCACGCTGGACTGAATGAATCTCAGAAGCTAAGCTGTCCTGGGCTTTGGTATGAAGACACAGCTCCAAAACTAAATTAGGTTTTAGTCTAAGTAAGTCAGGTTCTAAATCAGTATATTTCTGTTTTCTCCACCCAGTGGAGGTCAGCCAAGCTTGCCATTTTTTTTTTCTGTTACCACGGTGAATATCATGAAAGGAACGTGCATGCTGATGTCTAGATCTAATACTAGCTCCATCTCTGTCTTGAACCTAAAGTTCAGCCCAGCCCTGAAAATTAGGGCGTGAACATAATTAACAGGTGTTTGACCCTTTTCCTGTAATTTGAAAATTTTTAGTTGTGGAAAAACATGTCTAATAATTACTAATTTGAATTGGCCTATGGGAACTCACTGGGAATCTTATAAGCCATACATACTGGCTCTTCTCTTTCTGATTAGCTTACTGGCCTTCTTCCTCTTCTATGTCTGTATCTGTAGAACCAGCTGGAAGTACAAAATTTATTTCTATAATGTATACCTGTATTTGTCTGAAAATATGTCTAAGCCAATACAAATCAGTCAGGAGAGACTCTCTTTGGGAAGGTGTGTAAAAATTTCCTCTAACTAGGTCACTTCTTTTTGCCTTCATACTTTCCTTAGGGGGTTTTGGGTGGGAAGAAAAGGAATAAAGCAGATAAAAAGCAGCTAGTGAGATTAAAAGGCAGCATTTGAAAGAAGTGTACAGAGTTTGGAGTGGTAGAGGGTGCTATGGGTGGAAAAAGAAGCATTTTTAAAAGGGTCTTTCCATGCCATTCTCCCTTCAGAAAGGAAGACTGAGGGTGGAAAGCTTGGTGAAAAAATTATGTGCTATGGTTCTATCCAGTGCTAGCTGTAGTCTTAGCATAAAGGGGAGAGCGGCTCACATTAGATGAGGTTAGGCAGGTGTACAGTTCACATCACAGCATGTACTAAACAGAATAAAATTAATTTTATATTTTAGAGCATGGTGGTCTTTAGAGGAACGCTTAGCTTGGAGCCAGGGAGTCCTACCTTTGAAACACCCTAGTCTTTTCATCTTCAGTGCAGAGAGCAAAGCACAGGTGATTCTCAGCAGCATCATAACAGGCTGAGGGCTCAGCACTAGGCTACCTGCAGTAGCATTTCAGGCTACCTAGAATTGCTTCCAAATTGAGCTCATTCTGTGACTGACTCCTTTCATCTCCACTGTAGCAGGGGTTGCACTTTAGAAATGAAGCAAACAGGAGAACAAACACAAGAAGCAAATTACCTTGCTATTAAAAATGGCAATAATTTATCATCTGACGATATAGCACAGCTTCAGCAGTCTGAACCCTTTGAAGTCACATGGGGTTTATGACTACTGTTAGTCCATTCCCCCACAGTGCAGGTGTGATGGGTGCAAATATTTATTACGGAGATATTCCATGTTAATTTTTTCAGTGCAAATGAAAAAAAAAAGTAATACAATTTTTAAAAGGTTTGTACTACGTATATTATGTGGCAATAAGAGTAGCCAAGGTAGCAGCTGGTTCTTGTGAGGTTAGCTTGAGACACTTGGGTTGGTGACTTCTGGGATTAGTGAAGTTCAACTAGTCAGAAGGATTTAGGCTTCTGTCTGTCTATTTATTGCACTTGCAGCAATCTGTCAAGGGTAGGAAGACGAGATGGATCCTAAGTGCCTACACGCGTATGTAGTGTATATCTGTCAGGGAGAACACGTTTGGTGATGTTCACAGGAACAGACATGACTCAAAAGCTGTGTAGCACTTTGGGTTTTTTAAGTGCTCTGCAGTGTAACCCAATGAATAACATAATGGCTAACTGGTTAGTCTGTTTTGGCAAACATCCTGAGATATTAACAGGGATGACAAAGGAATTAAAACCAAAAGTGTCTTGGAACAAAAATCTGCTAACTCAGTGCTGCTCTTGAGAGCAAATATTGCTGGGATGCATACAAATTGACAATTTAAGCCAAGCAGTCTTAGGAAACCGGTGCTGGGTCTAGATTTTTGACTCACTGAGCATAAGTAGACCATTTCCAGAATAAACTGCAAACAGCATTTCCAAACTTTCTGAAATGTCACAGGAAGAAAAGAGGGGAAGAGCCTTTAAAAGCATAATTGTTATTGAATAAATATGAAAAATTTTACAAGCAGAAGGAAGTTCTCTCACAAAATGCATTTCTCATAGATGCATTCATCTCTCCCTATTTTCAGAACCTCAGATGTAAGCGATGACTACACCATATTTATCTTTCTCCAACTAAGTACTCTGAAGACTAGATAGGCAAAAGAACATTTATTGCGACTCTACCTTTATAAACTCAAGTCACTGTATCTATAAAGCTAATATAAAGCTTGTAATTTTAAGTAGTTTGATAACCTACCAGAAAATGCAGGTATATGCCTGCAGGAATCAGTCAGTCACTCATTCCATCACAGGATGTGATATTTGCACTCTATTCAAGGAAGTAAATAAGAAAAGCAATTTGCATTTCATATTAAAGTGATACGCAGCAAGTAGCTGTCAGATGAGCTAGGTGAGAATGAAATGAGAGATTACCAAAAGAACAGATCTCCTGCAGGTTGGTATGGATGTGTGACTGCCATGCCAGGGATGTATGTGTAAAAGTACACTAGGGACATGGGACAGCGGGGCTTTTTTTTGAAGACACCTTGGCTGCTTTCCTAGTTAGAAAAAGATGCATTCTGAACAGGATTTTTGAGCAAATATTCCAGGCTTTATTATCTCGTTGAACCAGTCTGCCCACACTTGTAATTAGTCACGTGCTTTAAGAGGAAACAGTGGTTTAATTGACTACATGCTGGTAGACAATATGGAGAATTACAAGGGAAATGAAAAATCTGATATCTGTTTTTGTTATAGGGGTAAAAGAAACATAACCAGCATACCATTCAGGCTGGGTGGCCATTAGGGTCTACAGAACAGCACCCTTTATTTGTGTCTTTATTCCTATTCATAGTGAAGAAATACCATTTGTTCTCTGCATTGTGTGACACATCTTATTTGATTCCTGGTCAGTACCTCTAATCTAGTATTAAACTCTTGCACAAGGCTCTAACTTAATGATTTTTCACTGTGGGGTTCAGTTACTTTCACAGGGCCTAGGCAAGATAATGTGGCAAATGTTTCTGTCAGGAGGCTTCTATTTGCTCTTGGCATCTGCATTTCCACCAGAAAACAGGGATCATCAAACTAAAAACAGCTCAAAATTGTTTATTACATACATGTATTAGAACCCAGCGGAATGCAGATGGTGAAGGTATTTAGAACCTCGTAGGATCAGGACTAGAGACAGAAAATTGAGAGATATCACAGAAATATCCAGGATATTAATTTAGATCCAGTGAAGTTGAAGATCTCTTTAGAATTTGGTAGAATCTGAGCTAAAGAAAAATGTATGCATTCAGTGATAATGGGGCTGCACTGAAATCATCCCCGACTCTCTGGGATACTCTAAAAGTTACCAGGAAAAACCACATTGTGGACGACTGTCCAGTATTGCTATAATTAAAAACTAGCTGCCAAGGTGGAACTCCTCTTTGTTTTGCAAGACAAGATTGTGATTTAAAATGTCTAATCCTATTTCACTGTGGAAGGAGCACTGGTATTGCTCAAGGACCCGTCACCTCTCTGTGCAAGCGTCATTCCCCATTGACAGTCTGCAACTGTCAACTGTCCTCATTATTGAATGAGGTTACATGGCTTGCATAGGTGATGATCTGTACCGATTTTAAAACCATGTGCATTTGGAAGCCTAGAGTACAATTTAGTCAGGGAGATCAAATGGTAAAACTGAACTGCAAGTTAGAACTTCAGTTGGACTTTATAGCCATCTCTGCCCCATGAATTATGTGTGACCCTGAGCTCAGCCTTTGACCTTGGATAAAATACTTTCTGTGCTCTACCATACCCAGCTGCTGAGATAAGTGTAGCCCTATTTTTTTACCTAGCGGGGATATTGTCAGTCTTCGCTGTGATAGCCACTGAAGAAAAGAACCTATCCTTTATATAATGAAAAACATTTTATTTCATGATATGAATTTGTATCACAGTATGAATAGCTTCAGTTGACATCTGTTATGTGCAGGACTTCTGTAGTTCCAAAGATCAGAAACATGGACAGACAGATAAATACTGGAGTTTCCACATGAGTTGAAAATGTAAAATAATTTTAAGATTTCTGAATTTCCTAGTGCTGGGCATCCCGCAGTATAACTCAGAGAGATATTTGACTAATTTTATGGATGATGATGAACATTAGCTCTCTAAGTTAAGCAGCTGGCCTTAGATAACCTAGCATGTGTTCAGGTGGTTTATCTTACAAATGCTGTATCCATTGTGTCTTCCAGGACCACCTTTTTTTTTTTTTTTTTAACCTATATTGATACATGGTAAAATGATCATATGGCTGGTGAAAGTGAAATTTGGCCACCTTTGCTGACAAGCCACCTGCAAATGGACTCCGTGTTTCCCAGTACTAGTTTGTCAGGGCCCTGAGTGCAGCAGCAGGCCCTAATTGCCCCGAGCAGACCCACCTGGGGCCTCCATCCACACCTTCTGCCCATGGGCCCAGAAGGCTCATTTAAGCTCAGGCCTGGCCTTCAATTCTTCCATGAGCTATGTTGTAGATGTACCTGTTTCCAGGCTGGTTCCTAAATTGTTGCTTAGATTTAGTGGCTTGATCTTGGCCTCATGACCTTGCTTTTGTCTGATAATCAATGGACTGGCAATAGGACCTGTTGCTGTCATCACCCAGCTGGGGTTGCTGTCGGACTGTGCCCTGATGGTGAGACCATTGCCTGGCCTGTGCTGTGGTCACCCTTGGTCTGTCTTCTCTTAGGACACAGCTGGCTCTGGCTGCTCCCTTTGTTATTCAGTGGTTTTTCCAAACCTGTTTCAGGCTGTGATTATAGTGGCTTATTCAGTACGGGTGCAGATTGGGGTTCTCATTCTGCATTCATGCTGTGAGATCTGTCTCCAAACTGTCTTTTAATAAAAGGATTCCTCCCTGACAAAAATCTTGGGGACTATTTCAGGAAAACTTTTCTTATTCATGCAAGCATTTGTGATGCCTTCTTTCTGCAAACATTCTTAGCGGAAAGCCACTCCTATGTGTAAGAAAGGGAAGTTAGAATTCCCATGGAAACAACTGCCTTGATTTATATTATTGAATAATTTATGCATAGTTGTTCAGCAGTAACTGGAACAAAGCTTTCTAAAAGATACACCTTCCTTTAAATACATAAATTATTTTCACCTGCAAACAACTTTTCCTTTCTCTTACCTCTCCTCAGCAGCTGCTTTTGGTCTGCTACTCCAGAGGTGTGTTCAAAACCTTTACCTGGAGCAAAAAAAGAAGACATAAAGGGAAATGGATTGCTCCACAATGCTGAGGGCACTTTCATTCCCAGTGAAGACTCTTGTTAACACCTCTCTCTCTGAAGTTTCAGCTTTCTTGAAGCAGAGGAGATAGCCTTGTCTTACAGCTGATTGAAACAGACTTCAAGTGAGGAAACTTATTATAGATGGGCTAAGGTTCCACCAATCTATAGGACCAGGCACGTTCTATGTGCTGAAGGTCATGTAGCTTTTGTGAAAGATTCTGGATGTGAAAAACATTAATGATTGTTCCTTTTCCAGTGGAGACATGGGGCACCTTTTGAATTGGAGTTTTCAATAAGACTTGACAGAAATGCTGTAAAACAGCCCTTTGATTTGCAGTCTGTATCTTATATGTTTAGACAAGGTATCACAACACCTTATTCCTGTGAGGTAAGGCTTACTCACTAGGTTCTCCAAAGCATCCTTCCTTAGGCTTCTGCCAAGTGAGAACCTTCTCCAGCCATCATCTGAGTTCCAGATGTGTCACGCAACATAACCAAGGGGAACAAAATTAGACAGAAAAACACAGCTTTTTTTTTTTTACATTACTGCTTTATATGCTTAATCTCCAGGAAAAAAAAAAAAAGCTCATAAAGCTTAATCAAAATCATACCACATTAATCATAGCAATCTATTTTAACAGATTTAGGCAAATAAATTCCAGGTTTGGAAATGATGGCCCTTACAGTATAGCTAATGTATGTAACAATCATAAACTTTATACATCTTGCTTAAAGATAAAGACTGAGGCTCTAAGATTTGAGATAAATTAACTGATGCTGATGTTTCAAATGTTGTATAACTCATTACTTTAACATAACAAGTTTATATTTTGGTAGGTGATTCACTGCTGCTAAAGAAAAAGCTTTGCTTTTATTTCACAATAATGTTTACCACATCATTGGTTAACTGAGAATAGATAACATACATATATTCTCATTTGGTTAACTGAGAATAGATAATGGTTGGACTCGATGATCTTAAAGGTCTTTTCCAACCTAACTGATTCTATGATTCTATACTGTTTCCCATGAAGATGTCTCGAGAAGAAAACTTGAATCCATTGCTTTCAATCTCCAAACTTATTTTCGTCATGCTAGCACAGAAAATACTCTTGTAATACTCAAGAACAGGTGATTGGAGCATCTTCTCTAGATACAGAAAAGAGAACTGAGTATTGCACGGCATTTTATTAGACTTTTTCTTTTCCTCCAATCTGGAGTAGGGAAGAAAGGATCTGAGAGCTGTGAATTGCAATCAAAAAATCTTACACTGGATTCAAATACTCTGCAGTAAGTCAATCTAATAACATTATTTTTTAGCAGGATGCATCTTCATGGACCATAGGCTCCCCACAAATATAATGTATCCTTCTAAACAAGCCTGGAGGGAATGGAAAAGAACATCAGTATCTGGTATGCCTACGCAGCAAGCAGGGACCCTCATCATCAATCTGTTTCAAGTCTAACAATATATGAAATAATATTTTCAGTAGGCTTGTTTGGCTCTCAACACATAGAGTTGTCCCAATAAGCATGTAAGCTGCCTGATGCCTAAGAACTAACTGGGTGTAAGTATCATACTGTTGGTTACTGGTAATGTGTCATGTGAATAATGTGCATGTTATCCTTTGCAACTGGAATGTCTGTTCTACGGATTTTTGGGATGAAGTACACAGATCAAATATTGGTATTAGTCAGGAGGGAAAGGAGTGGCCCTAAAATTAATTTGAGAAGTTGGGGAAAACACGACCAGTAAAATTACAAATATGTTCCTAGCTATCTGAGGTGTATTGCCACAGTTCAGGATATTTGCAAGCAGAATCAAGGAACTACAGGCTCTTTGCTCTGGCTAAACCTAGCTTAGGAACAGTGTTCAGAGAAACCTGTCATATGGCAGAGGCTAGGTTCATTTCCCTTTCCTGTGTCCCTTTTTCTCAGCCTCTTCTTCCTCAAATTCTGAAAGCAAATCAAAGAAGAAAGCCTGTAATTAATGATGCAGCAGAGGGAGTTCTCAGGTCCTGCTTGATTTCTTGAGTGTCTGTGTACACCCAAAGGTACACTCACATGCATGTGCATGCAGCTATTCTGAAGAAACATCCATTTAGCTATTTCTTTTGAGGCTAAGCTACCACAGAATAAGGCACTTTATTTCTGCCCAAAATGACAGAAGAAAAAGAGTCCCTTTAAGGTTAATGGTAGTGCCACAGAATGACAGGATGTCATTTGCAAATAACCTATATGCCAGAAAAAATCATTTTTGTCTCTCAACAGATACTGGCCAAATGCATCACTGCAACTTCACTGCCAGCCACTAGACAGCTTGGAGGGACCAAAGAGGGCAGCTATGGAAGGGACCATGGATTTAGTTCCAGTGACTTGAAAACAAGCACTAGGCACATGATGCAAAGGTGTGAGCAAGCCCTAAGCTGATCTTGCCTCTCTGTGGCTTTCGGACTTAAATATCTGTGCTGTGTACACCTGCCCTCAGTGCATTTCTCCAGGCCACCCAAAAAATCGGCAGCAGATTCTTCACTCTGAAGAGTCCTTCTTGCCTAAGCCCACTCAGGATGGATACCAGATGTTGCCCCTCACTCTAAGTAAACTGTTTAGTTAACTTTAGCATCTTTGTTCTTTCACAGGTCAAGAACGTAAGGGCAGAACACTGCAATACAAATACCTTGAGCTTGAACAAGAACTATTTTTCTTCACCACCGCAGGTACCAGTTATTTTTATCTTCGAAATATTTGGGGTCATTCTGTGCTAGAGAATGTGTCACTTTTTCAGTCAGAGAAGACAGCTCCTTCCTTAAGCTTTCAACTCGGGCACACTGAGCAAGTAATTCATGTTCTGAGGACTGCTTTTCCCGGGCTCCTTTCACGTACCCTGCAGAAAGAAAGAAAATTCATCTCGCATACTACCGTAAACTCGTTTTAAAGTGCGGAGTTTTGGAGCCTCCTCTAGTGACGGCTATTCTCCCCCACAACCGTCTTTTAAAAGGAGATTGAACGCGGGGCCCATCGCTGCTCTGCTCGCTACCCCCCGTCCCACCGCCGCAGAGCCCGGGTCCCCTCAGAGAGCGGCGTCGCCAGGGGGCGCCCTTCCCCCTCGCCGCCCTTCCCGCCGCTGGCGGCACAAGATGGCGGCGGGCGGCGCGGCGCTGCTGCTGGCGGCGGCGGCGGGGACGCTGGTGCTGGCGGCGTTGCTGTGGCGGCGGCGGCGGGCGGCAGCGGGCGACGCGGGGCGGGTGTGCGTGGCGGTGCTGGGCGACCTGGGCCGCAGCCCGCGGATGCAGTACCACGCGCTCTCGCTGGCCCGGCACGGACGCGGCGTCGAGCTGCTGGGCTACCTCCGTGAGTGAGAGCGGGCGGGTCCTTCCCCCCCTCCCCGCTCCACAGGAGGCGGCGGCGGGGCGGGCGCCGGGCCGGGGCGGTGTGCGGGGGTCGCTCCTCTGACGGGCCTCTCCCATCTGGCAGAGACTAGGCCGCACGGCGACGTGCTGCGGAGCGGGAAGATACGGCTGGTGCCCGTGGCGGACCTGCGGGGGCTGCGAGGTGGGTGCGGGACGGCTCCGGCTCCGGCTCCGGCTCCCGGCCCCGCCGGGCGTCCTCGGCCCGGAGCTGCGGGGGAGCGGGTCGCCGGGGCCGGGCCGGGGGCCGGAGCGTGGTCGTGGCGGGTGTTTGTGTTCGGGGGGCAGCAGAGGAAAAGGGGAAACGAGATTTTAGGTGGAAAAATAAACAAGCCGAAGGGGGTTCGGGCCTCGCTGCCGCGGGGCGATGGGCCCGGTCCAGATGTGTGTGCTGGCTCAGCCCGGCCGCACGCAGAGGCTACACACCCTTGGTGCCTCCCTACGCTTCCCTCTGTGGTATTGGAGCACATTAATGCAGTTCTGATACAGGCTGAAACAGGGACGCTTAATTATTTTTTTTTTTAACCTTGTGTGTATGTTTACCCATACCTGCCCCGATTTCTTTGTGTACAAAACATAGAACAGGAATTTGAAGGGATTGTGAGGTGTTTGTCTAAAAACAGGTTTCCATTTTTACAGCGTACCATTATTTTAAAACTTTCTCTGCAGACATGGCTGGTTCTGTATGAGGTGCACATTTCCCGAGAGCTGTAATATTCTTACCAGGTTTTCTGTTGTTTTGCAGTTGGCCCAAAGCTTTTCCAGTATGTCATAAAAGTCATTGTGCAGGCAATACAGTTACTGTACACAATGCTGAAGATAGATCAGCCATCCTATATTCTTCTTCAGGTATGTTTTATGTTAGGACTAATATTAAGAAAAATAAATAGTATTACAGTACAGGGTGTTTTTAGCAGTCTCAGACATTGTTCTGATTATTTGAGAACTAAAACTGGCCCGATCAATGGTATAAACCTATATCAAACTATTTGGCTCTAAACTTTGATTTTTCTGTTAAAAGTTCACATCGGTTCTTCCTGTTAATTGAGCTTTTGAGCTTCATTGGCATGGATAGCAGTAAAAAATAAATCTTAACAGAAATGTTTGTGTGTTTATTGGAGGGGAATTTTGATCCTGATCCAACAGAAAGTTTGAAGTGCCTACTAATCTTCATCAGAGAAACTGGCAGTTCTATAGTTGGTAAATACAAAATTGTCTCTGTTCATTAAGATCTTTAAAGCAGCGCAATTTCAATCATTTGGTTTTCTTTTTCTGGTAGTTGCTTAGTGTTTGTCACTTGATCACAGCCTTATGCTATTTTTATTTGTTTTATTTATTAAACAGAATCCTCCAGGCTTGCCTAGCATAGCTGTTGCCTGGGTAGCATGTCTTTTCTGGAGAAGCAAACTGATAATTGATTGGCACAACTATGGATATACTATAATGAGTCTGAATCATGGAAGAAATCACCCACTAGTACAAATTGCAAAATGGTTTGTACAGTAATTTCTTCTCCTCTTAATAAATTACGTACCTTTGCAGAATTCAGAAGAATGGAAACCAGTGGGGAGAATATAATTAGCAAAGGGCTGTTTCCGTGAAGGATTTCTGGATTTTGCTGTGTTACAACTGCTTTCTATTTCAGAAAGTGTGTTCTGTAAGTCGCCTTTGTTAAACACAAAGGAAGGTGATTGATGAAGTAGGCAGGTTGCTTTTACATGCATATGCAAATTTTGATCTTGTTATTAGAGTGACTTTATATGTACTGGGTTTTTTTACTCTCTAATGCTGCTTTACACTCCCGCTCATCTTTAAAGGTCTGTTTCTTGCTGAATCTAATTGGTTAAATGTAGAGAAAGGCTATAAAGGCTTTCAAATTTTGTGTTCTTAGGTCTTAAGAGGATAAGGAATCATATGCTGTATCCCTTCTCATAAACTGATACTGCTTCAGTATAAGGCGTCAATCAATAATTGATAATTAAATTCCAGTTTCTGGGGGCAGTTGGGTTTCTTTTGGTTTTGTTTGGCTTTAAATTAGCATGGGCACTGGTGTGCAGTTATTGTCTGGCTAAGGCAATTGCCTGTCTGTGGTTTCTAAATAAGAGTTAATTTTTCTCAGGTATGAAAAGCTTTTTGGGCGTCTGTCTGACTATAACTTGTGTGTCACTAATGCAATGAAAGAAGATCTGTGGGTGAATTGCAACATCAAGTAAGTCATATATCGCTAACAAATTAGTATGTGCATATGTGAAGTAAAATGAAAGAACATATCCCTGACGATTCTGGATTCAGAGGAATCTTAGAAAAGAAACTTTCCCTAGCCCATCCATCACCACTGAAGCACGTTAGCTCTGTTTTGTAATGAGCTAGTAGAGTGTGGGCATTCAAGAATCTTCATTACCCTTCATAATTAACACCCCATTGACTAGAAGGTAGCAGTCTAGGTGTTATGGAAGTTTGCTACCAAGCTGCCTGTAGAATCGGAATGAGGCAGACATCACTGTGTATTCTAACAATTAGTCTGCCCTGCAAATTTTTCTTCTGCAATCAGAGGGCTTTAAGGTAAAAGTTGCTCAGGAAAGGTTATGAAGTAAGTTTAAAAATCAGGACAATGATGTCTGCAGTTCTTACAGTTACATTACACTCCTTGAATATGCACACAAGAAAGGGGTCCTTTGTTACAGGATTAATATGTCCACCTTGGTGTATTCCAGCAAACTTCAGGAATATAGAAAGTTGAAAGTAAAAAAATTAATTATTTTGCTGTATTGATTTGCTTAATTACTTTCTGCATTACATTGTTGTAGCCTGTCACTGTACTGTATACGTTTTGTTACATCTGTTTTTTATTTAACTTGTGAATTTATTTCATTATAGGGCAGTAACACTGTATGACAAGCCAGCTTCTTATTTTAAGGAAACACCATTAGAACTTCAACATCATTTGTACGTGAAACTTGCCAAAGACTATGAGCCTTTTAAACCACGGTATGTGTAAGTAAAGCATCAGTTACAGTCCTTAACAGAATGACATAAAGTTATTGCACTTAGTTACCAGAAATACTTTTGCATGGGGTCACAAGTTACTGAACATCAGCAGGCAGAGTGGTCTCTGTGTGCTCTTAACCAGCAGCTGATGCTGTGCAAGTTAGCTTAATTGTTGCTAAGAGAGGCCAGAGTGAGTGAAATCACAACTGTGGTAACACAATGCTTGGTGTGTGAAATAATAGAAGTGTTTTATTTTTAAAGAAGTTGACATAAGTACTGAGGCAAGCTGTAATATAATATCTCTGGGGTGGAACTCGGCAGTTGTCTAGTTCCCATTGAACTACATGACAGTGACTGGATGCTTCGTTAATAGCATCCCTTCCTTTTGCTTACTGTGGAGAGCTTTCAAGATCTTGTTCTGTGTGTTAAACGTTCCTGTCTGGCTATGTGCAGGATGTCTCCTATAGCAGATTTAACAGGGAGTTACTTTACCAAACTAATGCTTGAAAAAGAAGTGAAAGCCATAGTGTATAGTGGGGGTTTTTTTTGGGGGGGGGGGGGGAATGCCCACCACAGAATGTAGAGGTTCTGAGTTTAAGTGAATAAATGTACTGTTGGCCTCCATGCTCTGCTATATGTTTGAGACGGAGCTGGAAAGAGAGACTATTCTCTCAACTTGTTAGGGAAAACACTTTGTTAGAAGATGGAATCGTGCCTATAGCAGTAGTGTCACTAGGCTCTTGGTAGCAATAGGAAAGGTGATCAGGTATCTCTCTGCAGCTCAGTACTGTAATGACTGTGTTTCTAAAGAAGTTGAGCAGCAAATCTGAAACAAAGTGTTTGGAAATTGATGCCAGTTAAGCATAGTATTTCCTGCTTGTTTGTGTAGTCCATACTCAGAAAATTCTGTTTCCATAGTACAGAGTCCAGCAGTTTGAATGCTGAGTGGACTGCTTTTACAGAAATGGATGAAAAAAATGGACATGTGATAAAAGCCAGAGGACGGCCAGCTCTTCTAATCAGCAGCACAAGCTGGACAGGTTTGGAAACAAATAGTTTTATTGTTAATATTTAACCACTGTTTAACAAAAGATAAAACTAGAGCTGTTTATACTTCCTCGCACTTGACGCACTACAGAGGCATGTTTACATCATCAGTGGTGAAGTTACATTTTTCCTTCATTTGGCTGGAAGAATATGAAGACAAGTTATATATGATATACCTCTGTGGCTAAAAATGAATTATTTCTTAAGTTGCATTTTAATTATAGAGCTACAGTCTAGAGGCTCAGCTTCAAGAGTTATTAAAAGAGATTTCTTACTTCTTTTTTTAACTTTTATTCTAGGCATACGGTCTTGCACGGTGGTGTAAAATAGATGAAGAAGCTAAAATATTTACTCCTTTATTTCTGATAATGTATATTACATAATTTTCTCACTTTCTTGTTCTCTGTGGGCAGAACTGTCTATACCTTTGAATTAACAGGGCAATTTCTACACTTAATTCTCTAGCTTTAGAAATGAGAAAATTTTAGCTTGATAGCTTTGAGCATGTGCAGTATTTGTGGCTTGTTTGTCTGCCGTGTTGCCATTAAGGGGATCAAATAAGCACTGTATATGGTTACAGACTTCTATTTATGAAAATAGTTACAGCAGATTTTTAATAGGAAGAGCATGGTCCATACTTCAATCATGTAGGTGAAGGTGAGGAAAATCTTGATTGTTGTTACTTAAAGACAGTAATTCATTATAAGTGACAGAAATATGAATGGCACTAATAAAGCCTTCTCTTTCAGAGGATGAAGACTTTTCAGTCCTTTTAAAAGCTTTAGAAGGTAGGTATGAAGGAATTAACCTTACCTGTTCAAAGGGGAATGGTTGTATTCTGGACAGTTATGAAGGGTTTCACTAAACACCAGTGCTTCCATGTTCAAGTGAAAATGCAGGTGTATTTGATTAATTAGCAGTGGTTTAAGAGTAGTAGTTGAAATAGAGAAGTGGAACATCTGGATTCAATTAGAGTAGTTGTCGGGGAGAATTGTATCTAACTAGCTTGTAAATTGTGATTTTATTTTCTAAGCTGTTACATATACTGTCCATAGGCATCTGCTAATAGGAAAGAAGGAATACTCATTGTCTTATTTTGTAGACTTTGTAGCTGCAGTTTCTAAATTGATACATTGAAACAGCTGATATGGTGTAGTCGAACAAATGCTTTATGAGTAGTGCATTTTAAACAGACCATAATTTATTTCTATAGAAGTTTGTCAATTTTAACATTTCTAAACTTACTACAATTTTACTAGGTATATGCTAGTAAATAAACTACTTGAAGTAGGAAGCTAAACAATTAACACACTGTGACCATTCTTAAACCAAGCATCCATATATTTGTCGACTCTAAAACAGTTTTTTATCTTCTCCAGATTATGAGCGGTATATCGATGAGGGAATCGAGCTTCCATCTTTAGTATGTGTGATAACAGGTAGTAGTTTATGTGCGTTACAATTCCCTCAGTGCAAATACAGAAAACTTCATTTTCACTTTTGTTCTATGCTGACTTTTCTGTTGATGGTGAAGAGAGAGGAGGAATGGTTGCCTTTATGTCTGGTTATAAGAGTAGTGATTTATAGTTGGTCTGTTACAGCCATATAGGCCTCCCTATCTAGTACAGCTGTACATTAGTCCACGTTCAAAAGAATTTAAGCTGAACATTGAGATGATGCTGCAAAAGAAACGTAAAATCTGATGTTTGGAGTGTTAAGCAGAAAGATTTTTATTTAGTGCTGGAAAAAAGGACCATCAAATGGGGTTTTGCCAAAAAGTTGTGTAGGCAGAACGAATGCTGTTTCGTTAACTAAAACTTAGTGTGACTTTGAAGGGCCAGTAGTGCTGAAGAAATTTGTCATTAGTTATTTCGTTATCTTAGGGCTGTAGGCAAAATGCAGGTCAAGACTGGGCGATATCGATGGGCCAAGGCTATTTGTATGAGATTCAACAAGGATCAGTGCTGCGTCCTGCACTTTGGTCACAACAACCCCATGCAACGCTACAGGCTTGGGGAGGAGTGGCTGGAAAGCTGCCTGGTGGAAAAGGACCTGGAGGTGTTGGTGACAGCCGGCTGAATATGAGCCAGCAGTGTGTCCAGGTGGCCAAGAAGGCCAACAGCATCCTGGCTTGTATCAGAAATAGTGTGGCCAGCAGGAGCAGGGAAGCGATCATCCCCCTGTACTTGGCACTGCTGAGGCCGCATTTCGAATACCATGTTCAGTGTTGGGCCCCTCACTACAGGAAAGACACTGGGGTGCTGGAGTGTGTCCAAAGGAGGGCAACGAAGCTGGTGGAGGGTCCAGAGCACAAGTCTTACGAGGAGCGGCTGAGGGAACTGGGGTTGTTTAGTCTGGAGAAAAGGAGGCTGAGGGGAGACCTCATCGCTCTCTACAACTACCTGAAAGGAGGTTGTAGCGAGGTGGGGGTCAGTCTCTTTTCCCAGGTAACAAGCGATAGGACAAGAGGAAATGGCCTCAAGTTGTGCCAGGGGAGGTTTAGATTGGATATTCGGAAAAATTTCTTCACCGAAAGGGTTGTCAAGCATTGGAACAGGCTGCCCAGGGAAATAGTTGAGTCACCATCCCTGGAGGGATTTAAAAGACGTGTAGGTGTGGTGCTTAGGGACGTGCTTTAGTGGTGGTTGGCAGTGCTAGGTTAACGGTTGGACTTGATGGTCTTAAAGGTCTTTTCCAACCTAAATGATTCTATGATTCTATATTGATGGCAGGCTCTTCTAAATACTGAGTGAGAGAAGTCTAGGTTCGCATTTCTTTCTATGGTACTTAGTCTTTTATGTGTCTTTTGGGGGATTGTGTGTGGTATCCTTTTCGATGTACCTGATACAACAGGAGTTTGTCAGCTGTACAGCAAGACGCACAGACCACACTATTTTCAGTCATCTTAATAAAAGAACTATTACATGTATTTCTTTTCTGCTTTAAACAGGTAAAGGACCTCTAAAAGACTACTACAATGGACTGATAAATAAACTGCACTTTAAACATATCCAGATCTGTACACCGTGGCTTGAAGCTGAGGATTACCCTCTTTTGCTTGGTAAATAGTGGATTATGAAACAGGCTTGAGAATGTGTGAAAAACAACTTAGTACAGTTGCGGAGAGCTGATACAGATTTTGCACAGAAGGTGGTAGAATATAGTAAGTGACTGAAGTTGCTGGTTAGTGACAGTATATTTGTGGTTTTGACGCATGCTAACAAAATTGCTAAATTTCTCTAACTACAGTTTTTCACTGTTGTCCCAAGAAGTAGGCATAGTACCTGTATTGCTATTTTCGCCTCTTTGTTTCTTCTAACTACGCTGAAATACGGTGTGCCTGTGCATGTTCCAGTTTACTTTCAGGGTCACTTCAGTAAATGAAATCATAAAGTCTTTGGCTGAGCAACCAAAAGTAGCTGAAATTCTAAATTAACAAGTCCTTGGAATAGTATTCCCTTAGCATGTTTACTGTATTAGGATAAAGTGTGAGTAAGCTTAAAAGTGGTAAAATACATATTCAAATTGATCTGCATTCTGCAGGGTTAGAGCCTGCCAATTTATATGGCTGTAAAACACTGTGTTTATTTGGTACTTTTTAACTAATGACTATAAAGTCTATAAAGTCAACGCTGTAATTTCTGTATTTAGAAATCACTTGAACTGGAAGAGGTTGCTAGTGAGCCATGCAGTGTATCCTGTCTGGATTGTGATGGAGTTCTGTGCAGTTACCTGTTTTTAGCAGATTAAGAGGCAGAAAGGCTGTTTTAAGATATGTGAATTTTAAAATTCCCTTTAATTTAATATGCACTCACCTGATATGTTTCTAAAGCCTCACTAATTTTAGTCACAAAATATATTGCGCTTGGTTTTTTTTGCCCCTGAGTGCTTGAAATTGAGCCAGTCTGGATGGTGTTGAAGGTAGCTCATGTTTAGTTTGCATTGCCCAAAGTAATACATAGCTAGAAAGGTTTACAGTAAGGCTAGAAGAGCTGCTTTCAGAGAATTCAGCCTCTTGTCTGTTTGGCTTGCTTTTCAGGCTCAGCAGACCTGGGGGTATGTCTCCATAAATCATCTAGCGGTTTGGATTTACCCATGAAGGTGGTAGATATGTTTGGCTGTTGTTTACCTGTGTGTGCAATATATTTTGAATGGTAAGAGCTTGCTTATTCTGATACAGTTTAAGTGGATCATATAAAAGAGTATTCTTACAAAGCAAGAGTTCAGGAACTACTCTATATATCAAATGAGATTCCAGCATTATGCCATAATAACTTTCTTTTATTCAGTAAGATAAGTTAGAAATCAAGGTTGTTTTATTTTAAGTTAAAAAATTAAGACGAGTCTCTACAAAGTTGGGAGCATTTAATGCAACCACTTGCCTTAAAAAAATAACTACCCTGTAATCCTTTGTTTCCAAATACTTCATTAAAAAAAAGCTTCCTTCTGCATAGACGTGTCTCTGTTCTGTGAAGGGGTGAGTGTATGCATAGTCAGTCTTAGAATTTATGGTCCTCTGGGGAAACAGTAGCTTTTATAAAGAAACATAAATTCTCTGTGAAGATCTCATGAACTGCATCATGGACAGATTTTCCTTGTGGGTTAATTCTGAAGTAGATTATAGCTTTGATTTTTAATGTATGTCTAGATACCTGAGTGGCAGAAAGACAGAGTGAGGGCCCTTTTGTACTGTAATGGTACATTTAAATAGTCTGACGTAGAAGGGAGAAACAATCTTTAAACTGAAATGTTTAAAACTGCCGCCTTCGTTCCATTTTGTCAGGTATGAAGCTCATATCTAGACATCCAGGATCATTATGTTACAGATAGCCTAGTACAATCTTTTTGGATGTCACTATGCAACTTTTAAAATGTATATGTCCCTCTTGCTGCTTTTTGTCTCATGTTTTTTTCTGTGCCTTTTGTTCACAGTTTACATGAACTTGTGAAACACGATGAAAATGGTCTGATATTTAGGGACTCAAATGAACTTGCAGAACAACTAAAGGTAATGGCTTGACTGATTTTTCTTTCCCACTAGCTGTAACTGCAAAGGTGCTCCCATGTAAGCCACCTTTCCATATCTGACTATCATCTGTGCATTTTGCATTCTCAGAAGATACTGCTTTGCCTGGTCAATGTTACTGGCCTCACTTCTATTTGAATATGAATCTGAAGCTGGCAAGAACATTTAAAATATTGTCATTGTTCACTATTTATAGGGCCAGACCAAAGAGCACTCTCTTACTGCAGCATTGTAGTTGAGGATTAACATTGGGGAGGCTAGAATGAGCCTAAAATGTAGTATGATGGTATTTTTCTGTTTTTCCTTTTTAACTTACAGATGCTTTTCTTGGGATTTCCTACACTGGAAGGCAAACTTCACAACTTCAGAAAAAACCTTCGTGCGTCCAAGCAGCTGCGCTGGGATGAGAGTTGGGACCAGACTGTTCTTCCTTTGCTTGGGCAGAACGAATGACTTTTTGTGGGAGAGGAGGGTGTCACAAAAGCTAATGCATTCCTGAAGCTGCACAGATTTGATAAATAGTGAATAAACAGTTTGTATTGTCTATAGCTGCAGTTTTTAACTACTTCATCTTGGAACGAGTGTTTGGACACACCTCTTCCTTTACAATTTGAGCTTCTCATGTGAGTAAGAGTAGTGCTGAAGGTGCAGCTGAGGCTATTTGTTGTCTGCTAACAGTGTAAGTCTGGAGGGGAGACATGGTTCCTGTGCTGAAGAGCTTGAGCCTTGCTATCTGGACTGCCTTTCTTTCCTTACCACTTGGGATGGATCCTGAGAAAGTGGGAGGGAAGTTTAGTTACTCTAGGAACTCATATGTGCAAAATCTGTTACCTGTGCTGCTTAAAGGTCACTTTTTGGTGAAGATACTTGAATACATAGATAAACTATTACCAGTTATACCTGTTGTACAGTAAGCACTTTAGTAGGTGATTTGGATATGTTCTCTTGCAAATGGAAGATGCCTCTTACTTGAATTAAACTGAGGATACAGTGGGGGTCTTATTTTTTCAACCAGTTAATATTCTTGGCTAGTCTTCCCTAGACAAGCGCTGAATATCCTCTTTTATGATTTGGAGACGATCATTTTGTTTCAAAGTTGTTTTCCTTTGTACAGAGTGTGCAAGAATGTGAAAGCACAGCCACTGGTATGTGACGGCTTTGTTGAACACTTAGAGGAAAACAGACCTTTCAGTGAGTGTTGTCCTTATATACTGAAGTGAATGTGCCCATTTACCTTGAGAAAGAAAGTAAAATGTGTCCCTTTTTGAACAGATGAATAGAAAAGGAAAAAATAAAACCAAAACCTATTATTAAATTATGTATAACTTAATAAAAGGGCACTTCATTTTCTGACTGCTCACTCAGGTATACCCTTCATCTTTTTATTGTTAATATCAGTATTCATAGGCAGACCTTGTGCTTACAAGATGCTTTTTTCATTACCTTTTTAATTATAAAATAGAAGTTAGCCATTTAAAGAATGAATGTACTTGGTTTTATCATGTGGTTACTGCTCTTCAGAATGCCTAGTTCAGTGGTGGTAGATGGTTATAACCTGCACCAGCATTTTTAAACCCGCTTACTGTGTAATCATTTAATATCTGCTTTTGTCAAGCTAGACGGGCATTTGCTAATCTTGCCTTTCCCCTTCTGTGCTGTGGTTACAGTAGACACTCTCTCATCAAAAAAGATTGTTGGCAGTGATTTGATTCCTCTGGTGGGAAGGTGAAAATAAGAGTCCAGGTTGCTTACTGCAGGAGTTTGGCAATTTCACTAGTTTATTGACCGAAGAATGATCCATAAAGATTTATTTGCCGATTTTATTTTGAATTATTTTTTTTTCCCTACTGTTTTCAAGCAAATCCTGTCTGATAGTTTGGCTATTCCCCTTTAGCCACTGGTGTGCACATGGGGGTAAATTAGGCACTTCTCTAATTAAACAGTAATGCTGAAAGCTTTAGAGAGATTTCAGCTTCCTACAATAAATTTTTTTGGATCCAAAACAAGCCATCTGTACAGATCTTTTGAGTGACTTGAAGAATTTTCTGTAAGGGGAGATAAAGAACCTCCTGTTTGGGCTGCTAGCGTGCATTTACTCTGTAAATACTGCCTTTGAATTCTTCCTTCTTGAGGAGAGGTAGCTAAAACCTGGGGTGGGGTTACTTCTGTATATCCAACTTAATACTAGCAGTCATGGCCTCCTTCAGCTTGAAGAATAAGATGATTCTTCATGTTTCAAGTTACCTGTCATCCCTTTTCTCTACTACAGAGGCAGAAGGCTAAAGTATTTGTTCATTTTCTTTTAAGTAGCTTTTAAAACAAGGTACAGAAAAGGAAGTCAGGAGAAAGCAGCATATTTTATTTTCTGCTTCAGGGTTAGCACTGTCCAACAGGAAAATGATTAATGGATTATGGAAAGTTTCAAAGAAGGTGAGCTCAGTTCTTCCTCCTTGCAGTATACATAGAGTATTGCTGCAGAGTGCGATTCTTTATTTTCTGGCCATCTGAGAGAATGGCTTTCCAATAGTTAGTTATGAAAGTGATAGTCCTTATATGAGAGACATGTAAATCAAGTTCTGATTTTTGTCATCACTGCAGAATAAAGATGGACCTGATTTACAGCAGGGTCTATTACTTCCTCTTACAGCATCATGTAAACTTGTGACACTATCTATCTGCTATGTTCACTGTAGGTATTGTTCATAATTCATTTTTAAGATGACCCATACTGCAAATATGCAAGTATATACAGACAAGTATAAAAAAAGAGTAGACAATTACAGCTGGTTTTAATATTAAAAAAATATTTATTACTATGAAACACTGGTTTGCTCCCTTGTCAGTGTGAGCTCCCTTGTCATTCTGTGATCCTGCAGATACGCCTCCATTGTTTACAAATCAAAACACAGCTGAAAAAAAAATACAGTTCAATTCTGTTGTCTTCTACAGAATCAAAGCACAGTATGAGGGGGGCCTTTCTTTTCTGTTGCTTGAGGTTCACAGATACTTTTCAGGGGCAGCAGCTTGCTTGCGTACATGCTGACAATTACAGGAACAAGCGTAACTCTTTGACAACAGTCCGTGCATATAGTTGTATCCTCAGTGCCTCTCATGTACATTTCTAGAATTCAAGATAATCTTGTTGCAAGGACAAGATAGCTCCCATTGGTCTGAAAATTCTGTCATATTTGCCAAGTCTATATAAATAGCTGTAGAATAGTTAGGTTTGGCTGCACGTCACAGAGAAAACCAGTGTTCCTGTGGGCTGGAGTAATCTGCCATCTGATTCCAGCTTTTTCTGTAAAGAGAAACACTGGGAATCATTTTTCTGCTTAATAAAATGAAGAGCAAAAGTTGCACATCACGTTCTGTAAGAAGAAATCGTTAGCATGCTGTTAAAGCAAACTACAGGCAAGTGCTTATGAGTATGTACTTTTAAAAATTAACAGTAACACTTCTGCTGTGCACTCAGCATAATTTTGTGAATTAACCAATTGCTGTAGACCAGCTGTACAGCTAGTAGCCTGCAAAAGACAGGCTTTTGAAGAGCATATGAAGAAAAATCAAAAATCCCTCCATATTTTATTTAATCTTTAGTTGTTCTTTTTTAAATCTCAAAGAACAGTTAAGATAAAGGGTTTAGGCTGCATCTTGAAGGTTATTGCTGTGACAGCACAGCACAGATGGTTTTCATTCTTTAAGCTTAACCCTTTTTTAGTTTCCTATTGCCACCACAGTTGCAATTCGTCTCAAGTTGGCGCTAACAGATGTAAGTTGTGATAGACAGGATGTAGCAAAAAGCTTAAGTTCCAATCTCCTGATCAAATCCCTGTGGAAAAGTTACTGCTTTTAGGCAAACTGCTCTTAAATCCAGCTCTAGGATAAGAATCTCACTATTGGACAATACCCATCACCAAAAAATGCTCCTGTTCATCTCTACTGCAGATTAAGTAATGGGGAAAGAGGCCAAAGCTATTGATACACTTCACAAAAAAGGCACCTACCAAGTTCAGCCTGGAACAGGCGATACGTGTCTGGATTACGAATGGTGAAAGCAATGTAGACCTCGGGAGGTTTTCTGTCTGCTGTGGAAGTGGAGAGTTTTTGTAGCATACCAATAAGGACTGAAATGATCTCTGGATCATATACCACATCTGCACAAAAAGGAAAACATTCAATATTTATTGAGAATTGAGCAAAAAGCAGAATGAAAATTACAAACCAAAACCACAAAATATTCATCTTGCAGGAGAATGTTATTGTATTCAGGGGTTAAAAATTCCCAAGAAGAGATCTTAGAAAATGCCTCTATTTTACATGCTATGTCAGGTTGCCCTCATCTCTAGTATCAGTCCAAAATCACTAAAAATCAATGCCGCTTTTTGTAAATGGATTGTTGGATATTGTATTTAAGCCCATCTTAAGGGAGACAGCAAAAATGTTGAGCATTGGTACTCTCTGTTATGACTGTCCTTAGCAGAATGAAACTGCGTTGTTAAAAATCTCTATTTTAGAGGCTGATTGCAAAAGTTTTCATCTTGAATAATTTTCTTGAGAGCAGAAACAGCAATGAAAGGTAAAACTGATCACTAAGGGGTACAAATTGTCAGCCTTACTAATTAGCACTGTAATTCTGAAATGTCAGTCTTGTGTTCAGGGCTGATATTCAAGAGGTGGTTGTTTATTACACAGAAATGTCAAAGGATGTATGCATACCAGTGACAGACATAGCAGTTACTCTTGATGCAATGTAAATAAGGAATTGTCCCCTTATAAGCAAATAGTAGATACATATAAATCGCCTTCAGTTTTGAGTTGCCTTGTCTTCCCAAGTTCAGCTTGGGCTGGTTTGTGCATTCTCTGAACAGTATGGTTGGCATTAGGTAACATACATACAGTGACTTCATTTTACAGAATTCACGTATTTAATGCATCATGTGATATTCTGATGACAAAGGCAGTATATTTTGTCATTTTTTTCACCTGAATTCTTAGGTAATTTTTGCTTTGCAAAGCCCCAAATCAGGGAGTAAGATCCTGTAGCTACAGCTAAGAAATTCTACTATTGCTAGATTTTCCATTACTAGATTTTTATAAACTCCCTCCAGATTTATACATAGGCAAGTCCCAAAAAAGTTACTTTCTTTTAAAGTATGTGTTATCCCTCAAGAGAACACCAACACTGTGAGTTATGAGGCTCTTAAAAGTGGCAGATTCATCATCTTCTGTTTCTGGAATTTCTTTTCTGTATTTAAAAAAAAAATAAAATTTACTTTTCAGTCTGAACATAAACTGCTGAGTATCTGAAAAAGACAGAATGGTGAAATGAACTGGGAGAGGATCTGTCATACACTTGCAGATACGGTAACTGGAGCAGGGTTGAGTGAGTCCTGCACACAAATACCTTTGCATTTATCTCTCTAACCTGCTGCTTCCTGCATGATAGCACACAGCGAGGGATAATCAGGAGTGTAAAGTACCTGCTGCAATGATGACATCAGGTTGAAGATCCAACAGTTGTTTTTCTGTAACTGAGCCCCAGTCAAGTTCTGCAACAATTAGTTTTGGGTTTTGGTAATTCATTGCTTCTGCCTCCTGGCCTTGGGACTCTGTTTGGATGTGCTGGGTAGTTCCAGGCTCCAAGATAAAGCCATTCAAACGGATGTTTTCTGTCAGCTGTTTGAGAACACAATGGTGGTAGTCACTAAATATATATGTCTTGGGTTTGCAGGTTTTACAGATTGCAATTCCAGTGAAGCCGATCCCACTTCCTAACTCCAAGACTGTCCTGAAGGGTAATGGAGTAAAAGAAGTACTTGTTAGGACTCTAAACTGAGTTAGGAAATCAAAACATTCTAAGTATATCTAAAGATAAAATCAATTACAGATTATTTCAATAATTTTTGAGTAAACCACCTACAGTCTAATCTTTGTCTCAAATAACTGGGAGAGTTGGTAAATGCTGAAGATGCAATCGTAAGCATAAGAATTAATTACTTGAAATACTGCTTTTGTGCATGGTACAAAGCATTTCCACCTGGTTTTAGACTTCTGCAGCATGGTTGTCTCCATCTAAACTGGTTGTCCAATTCTTCTCATAGAGGAGAGAAACAGGCACTTCAGCAGTGCAGTCCCTTTCCTTGTGAGGTCGATACTTAAAATTAACTTAGCTGAATCTTTCCTCAAAAGTGCTTGTTCCTCTTGACTGCTTCCAGTCGAGATAATGAGATCGGATATGCACACCTGAACATCGATCATCTAAAGTTAGGTGAGACAAATCCCATCATGGAGTGAAATGCACTAGTTAAAATTACTGGTTAGACGGTGCAGTAGCTGAAATTTAACAGCCTACTTCACAGAACAGGTCAGACTGCATGGTATAATGGTTTTGATTGTAAAACCTGTCTTAAAAGAACTACGAGGTCCTCTCCTGGATTAAAGTTTGACTGTTGCAGAACAGATGAGAGCAACAGTTAGCCAGTAGCAAACGGGTGTAGTCATTGCAGTTATTTTGGGGGTAAATGCTGTATATTACTAAATTACAGTTGTGTAGCTCGCCGTATGAATGAGCTACATCTTTCCCCATCTCCCCATCTGTGCTGCTCTCGTTACCTGTTACTGAAAACAGGGGAGTTCTCTATTGCCCATTCAGCGAGATGAAGAGCAGCGTCCCATGTGACGAGCCCCGTGGTTCCTCCAGAGATAATTGCCATGCTCTCGGAAAGGGTAACAGGTTCTCCCGTGGGCTGGAGGACACACACAAGAAGAGAGAGATGGATCAGCGCAGACAATGCGTTTTACAGTTTACAATCGACATTAGTGCCTGGAAAAAGGCAGGAAGCACTTTGGGTTTCTGAGGGGTTACTTTTAAAGCCAATTATTGGTTAGACCAGATGATTAAAAGTGATTTATAACAACGCAGCATAAGTTCTTACCAGTAAGTAGTTTTTGTAACAGCGAGTAGATTCTTCTTCATTTAAAATACCTGCCAGCGTATCATACAGTTCATCCAGGGGTTCAGCTGCTGTGGATTCATGCTGTGTGAAAAAGAACAGGGCAGTTTCGGGTATCGAATTGTTTGTCATGAAGCAGAAAGCGTACACACATCAAGTCCCATTTTAATACATAGTTGGCCACAATATTTTGTACTGAATGCTATTTTTTGTTAATACAAATAATTCAGCTTGGCCCATAGTGTAAAACTGGCATATTTTCAAGGAAAAAAAAATTTGCAACCAACATGAAAAGTAAGCACTACCTTTTTGATGAGTTCAGTTAGAAAGCATCTTCTGTACTTGGTGGAGGGGGGATATTTTACAGACAGAGGGTGGAGAATGGTCTAAAACAACAAAACAAGAACAGCAACTGAAACCAGTTACCAAGTGAAGATTTTATGAAAGGCAGTAAGGGGCCAGAGAAAGACAGGGGAGCCATTGATTGGTTCTTTGTGTCATGAAATGCATTGTGATTCAAGTCTGTAGCTAAAAGAAGTGACGATGCTGAGCCACAAAATGAAATTTGGTGATTTCTGATCAGTTCCTTAATTTACAGATCTGCGGCAGCAAACGCGTTTTTCGCTTTTCAGAAAATAAACAGCAAAACCAAGCGGAAAGAGAGTCCGGTTAGCTCCATGCTGCTTTTCTCTTCTCTCTTTTTTGGTTTGCCATGTTATTTGCCATTTCCCGTCCACACGCAAAGTTTAATCGCCGTTCGGGCTGACGCGTTCTCAGGGTGGCCGATCACCTCTCCTCCGTCACCCTCGGCGCGCCGGGACCGGGGACCAGCCGGGATGACCTGCTCACGGCATGAGACGCCTCTGCTCAGGGACACGGGTCTTAAGTTTGATGCTAATACAGAACAGCTGAGTAACAGGAAGAGAAAGACATCTGTTCTGCTGGGCCCAAAGGAAACCGGTGACGCAAAGTCACTTGCCTTGGTAATTACGAGCAAACCCCAGCGATTGCTTTGGCTTTGGTCACACCAGGCGGCATCGCGCGTTCACGGCAGCCCGGGCCTCACCTTGTGCAGAATGTCCAGGAGCAGGGAGGAATCCGGCGAGGCCCGCAGGTTTTGTTCAAGCTCCTAAAACAGAGGAAATAAATGAAGCCGAGGCTTCCCCGGACGCCGCCACCCGAGGGGAGGGAGGGCGGCCGCCCGCTCCCCACCGTACCGGCCAGGGGAAGGAAGGGAGCTGCCGGGCCGCCAGGAAGCGGCGCTGGAAGCGGGTCCCCAGCTCCCTCTCGGCCATGGCCGGGTGAGGCCGCGCATCCCCGGCCTCGCCTGATCGCCGCCCCGGGGCGGGGCCGCGGAGGAGGAGCCGCCAAGAAAGAGGAACCCTCCCGCCTGAACAGGGGCTCGAACCCTGGACCCTCAGATTAAAAGTCTGATGCTCTCCCGGCTGAGCTATCCAGGCCCACAGGGGGCGCTAGGCGGGGCCCCCTCACCCACCGGGCTCGGCCTGCCCCTCCGTGCCCGCTGCCACGCCCCCTGGTGACGCGGCGCGGCGCGCCCTGAGGACGTCACCGCCGCGCGCCGTGGCGAAGGACACACCGGGACCGCGACCGCGACCGGGGTCGGCGTCGGCGGCGCCATGAGCGGCTACAGCGAGGACGAGAAGCTGCGGCTGCAGCAGCTCCGCACCCTGCGGCGCCGCTGGCTGCGGGACCAGGAGCTGAGCGAGCGGGAGCCCGTCCTGCCGCCGCGGCGGCTGGGGCCGGTGGCCGCCTTCTGGGAGCGATTCCTGCAGCCCGGGGGGTTCTGGAGGCACCAGGTGAGCGGGGGGGGGGTGGGCGACGGACACACGGACCCGGCCCGGGCGGCCCCGGGCCTGACGCGAGTCCCTGTGCCCCCCCGCAGGTGTTCAAGGCCTACCAGACCAGCGGCTTCATCCTGACGCGGGTCCTGGTCCCCGCCTGGATCATCCTTTACTACCTGAAGTACCACGTCATGGTGCGTGCCGCCCCTCTGTGCGGCCTCTGAAGGGAACGTGAGGAAGGGAGTTGAGGGAGAGGGAGGGAAGTCTAGGTTAAACCCTGGGAGAAGCTCTCTCGGGGGTGGGGGGTGGTGGTGCAACAAGCAGTCACGTAAGGGCTTGTACGAAGGGCTTAAGCGTCTGCTGCAGGCTCAGGTGACTTCCCACGGTCTCTTCACCCCTTCTTCCTTGCTTGGGTGGCAGAAGTATGTATTTTTTTGTGATCTTTTATGGTAGTGACCAGCTTTGACCGTGCTGCCTCCTGCAAGCCAGAAAGCTGTGTCTTAATTGTTGGTTTCCTGGAGGAACAGTGGCCCTGGGGATAACCAGACTGCAGCTGCTGGTGTGGGGAAAGGGAATGGCGAACGCGCTGCCGACGGGACAGACCTTCCACTCTTACAGTCTTGTCTTGCTTGGGAAGTGTAATTTTATTAGCCTCGGGTGTCTTTAAGTAGTGGAACAAACCCGGCCTAATGAGCCTTGTACTCAGTAGAGCTTGTGTTTTAGAAGGGTCGTTTTCCCCATTTTGGAAATCCTGTGTACTTCCTCTGGGTAACGCTCCTTTTTCTTTACCCCTTCTGCCTCTTTTTCCCCCCACTTTCAGAAAACGCCACATGGAGTTGTTATGTCAAATCCACGGATATTCCCAGTAAGTCTATTAATACTTGTTTTATCTTCCAGCTTTGTAAAACAGGCAGAAAAAGGGTGACTTGGAGAGAAGTGCAGGTTTGCGCAGTAGCCGTGCAAGGAGAATTTCTAGAAGGATGAACTTGATACTGTGGGCAGGCTGCCCTGGAGCAGCACAGTTACAGTGTTTTTGAGCAGTTTTCATCTTGTCCTCAGAGCAGACAGTCCCTCTTTCAGTGGTACCTCCCTCTGTAGCGGCAGACTTTTGAGAACCTGGCTGACAGCACTGCCCATCCTGGGCGGAAAACACAAACATTCCCTTATGGGAGTGCAAGCGTTAGTTACAGCACAGTAACAGCATCTTTGTGAAGGGGTTTGGGTGTTTAAAGCTTCTCTGAAAGCGTAATTATCGATGCATGGAATGACAGAGAGGAGTGGTTCTGCTTCTCCTTGCTGACAGGAGCAGCGATTGGCAGGAGTCGGGAGGAGTTTGGCGCTAAGTGCGTCAGTTCTGGCCGCACAAGCTTGGTCCCTGAAGGTCCGCCACGCTCAGGTGTCCCCAGAGAGATAGACTCATGCCACCTCAGCTTGGGACGAGTTTTATGAAGTGGAGAGTGTCCGATTGTTTTGTCTTTACTGTTTTCAGGCTGCTCTGAGCCATTACTCGTTGATTGGTGTAGCGAGTCGGTGGGCAAGTATTCTCATAGCAGTTTAGCTCTGCTGTTTCTGACAGTTGCACATTTTTTGCGTAACATCTGCCTAATTGTGCTTTATCTAAAATAAAATTATAAAAATTTCCATCCATAACAACCACATAGCAACGTACTGAAGGTCAAGCTGTGGGCCTCTGACTTCAGCCTAACTACTCACTTGAGTTAGGTCAGCTTAGTAGGCCAAGACAGTGCCTGAAGCTGTAACAATCAGCAGTTGGGCATCAGATTGATTTTGGGGGGATTACGTAGCTCTTCACAGGCTACAGGCCGTGGGTTTGGAGACTCACTTAGAGCTGTGCTGTGCTGAAGGTGGTTATGCTGTGCTGCGCTGAAGGTGGTTATGCAGTGCTATAAGTCCAATATACATTTTTAAAACAAGATAGTCTCAAAATGTTTGGCTGCTGTTCTGTAGCTGAAAAGGAGGGGTAAAGCAAGTACAGATTTCAGACAATTTGGCTGTTATTTCAGTGTCCTGGGAAATGTTGAGTGAGTGAGAGTGTTCTGAGTAAGTTGTAGTAAGATTATTTTTTTTTTGTCTGGAAGTGGGGACAGTTACAGCTTAAATGAAGGACTGTGCTATGTGAAGGGAGAGACTGGGTGTAGGAGGAAATGCTCACCGTACTCTCTCATTCCATCAGGGGGACAGAATTTTAGAGACGGGAGAAATTATGCCACCCCTGAAAGAAGAACCCCATGAGCACCACTGATGGTTAAAGCTGATTTCGTCCTTCAGCAAACAAGGCGAGAACAGCAGCTGCTTTCTCTCTTCTATAAAAGAGTTTATCCTGCATCGCCTCAGCTTTTCTGTCATTTACTTTCTCCTTAGTCCACATTATTCCACTTGCTCCTCACATGGGAGTTTCTTTTGCCTTTGGTGAGCTTGATTGCTAAGCCCTGGTGATCTCCGACCCCCCCTTCCTCAACTTCCTTGTCTGACCTGACAAGATCTGGCAGCAGGACAACGTGGGCCTTATAGTAACAGGAGAGATGCTGTAGGTCCCAGGGGATTGTGGAGTAGTCTGCTCAGAGGAAAGGTGTCACGGTGAGCTCCTGCACACACATGCAATGGCTGTCCTCTTCCAGTCTAGCAAGCCCTTTTCTACCAACCAGTTCTGACAGAGACTTCCAGTGAAAATTAAGCTTCCACCTATGTCATCCCACTTCTCTGCCAAGAGAGGGTAGCCCAAGTGGCACTGCTGCCAAAACCTCTTTATTCTTTACCCTTTAGCACTTCCTTCTCTGTCTTCAGCCCTTTCTGAGTTGGAGTCTTCCTCCCCTCACAGGCCCCATGTACCTGAGGCGCTTTGTGCTGGGGAAGACTGGCCTCTTGATGAGCAGGGAGTTAGAGTTGATGATCCGTATGGATCCCTTCCAACTTGAGATATTCTACAATTCTAAGTGTCTTGGTGGCTACTTTGGGTGTAGAAAAGGTTAAACCAGCAATCCAAAGGGTAACCTGAGGAATGTAAGGGGAGGGGCTGGGACAGAAGCCCCTCATGACCTCATGGAACTATGTGTGACCAGTATAGCCAGTGCTTGTGAGGTCAAGGTGACAGGCAGGAGCACCCCTGCTGTGCCCGGGGGCAGCCAGACCCCTTGTAGCCCCTCTGGTAGGGACTTGCACCAACAGAGCCATGGGCAATGCAGGGGTGAAGACTCTCCTGCAGTCGACAGAGCTCATGGAGGCCATGGACCCCAAGTCAGGCACCCCTGCTCAGCCCGCAGCCCCCAGGCCCCTGCTGGAACTGGGTGCTCCCCAGGGCCTCACCAAGCCTGCAGCCGTCTCTTTCCTCGGGTAATAGGCAGCTCAGGGTGGGACAGCAAGTGGGGAATAAAGTGGAGGGGCAGTTGTGGGCTGTGAGGGGGCAGCAGGATCCTGCGGGTCATCACTGGGAGGCTCTGGAGGGGGGCACTGGGGAAGCTCGAGGGTCTCTGGGGGAGCTGGAGAGTCAGCCGGGGGCTGTTCGGGGGCACTGGGGAGGGGAGAGACTGGAGAGTTGATGGGGGCTATTGAGAGTTATCAGTTGCAATAGGGGGGCAGTGGGATTAATAGAGGAGTTGTGGGGGCCGCAGGGGGGCTGAGACCTGTGCTTCCTTCCCATGGCCATGGGGGTCCCTGTCACTACCTCTGCCCCACGGTGCGTCAGTCCCGCCAGTGCGGAGTTCCCCAGGAGCCGTCCTCCCCCAAACTGCTGCACCCTGAAGCGAACCTTTGCCTGCACCAACTTGCTGCTGCTCAGCCTGGCCGACCCCGATGGCGCTGCAGACGGGGAGGCTTCCCCTGGACCCCACCTACACACGCCATGCCCCAGGGATAACACCGAGTCCACCGCCCCACTGGTGAGTGACTGCTGGGGATGCTGCACCTCCCTAGGGTCCCCTGACACTCCCACCCCGCTAACGAGAGACTGGTTGGGGTGCCCCACATCTCCAAGGTCCCCCTGCACGCTTCTGCAATGCTTGTGAGGAAGTGGGGACTCTGACATCTCCTGAGGACAGCCCACACCCATGGGGATGGCTCCCAGATTCCCCCAAGGAATCCCTGACACCTCTCCTCCTCTAGTGAGAGCCTCCCCTCCCCCCCAGGACTACAGGGAATTCATGGCACTCCCAGAGGCACATGGACATCCCTACAGCTCCAGCACCCCTAGAGCCACCCCCAATCCCCCACATCCCTACAATGTGGGGCTCAGCTGGTTGTTCGAGGCCACAGACTCGGTCCCAAGTCTCAAGGACCGGTGTGGGTCAGCTTGTAGAGCCCCAGGATCGCCTGGGCATTTTGGAACAGATAACCCTTCCTGAGTAGAGGGAATGGATACCTCTCCCTCAAACAGGGAGGGGTTTGAGTGTCACAACCCCACCAAAAAAGACAATGCAGGACATGGAACGTGTCCCGGCACAGTTACAGCAGGAGCATTCATCACCACCGCCTCGCCTGTCCCACTGACGAAGACGGCACGTGGCACTCGCTGAGCAGGAGCACTACCCACCTGCTGTAAGACACCACACGCTGACAGCGTACTGGACCTGTGCAATGAATGTGTCTCTCTACAAATACAGTAGTCTCTTCGGGACTCTGGGCCTCTGTTACACCTCTCAAATTCTTTGAGTCTTATTTCTGACTTGCGCTAAATGTGGGTGATGCATTATCTTGACAATGAAATCAAAACTCTTCTGGGTTTGTAGAATATTTTTCCCTTAAATGTCCTCTGTATTACACAGGCATACACCATACACATACATGTACACACAGGAGTACATCTTCTACATAAATTTCTTTTGAGATCCCTACTAGCTAAAAAGAAAATCACTCTGATCAGTGATAGACACACATATATATAATAAATATATATTTAGCCAAGAATTAAATTTCTGTAACTCCTGGTCTGCTCCGGGTGAGCTCCCAGTTTCTCCCACCCCCCAGGGTATCCCTTTGTGTACTAGCTCACACACAGTGCTAGGCAAGTTCATTTACTGGAGGAGGAGACACTGAAGATATGGAGCCATCTCATCAATGCCTGTGTCTAGGCTGACATACAGTGGGACCTGTGAGGATTCGTACGGTGTTTGCTTGTTGGATCTTGACTGTGCGAGTCCATGGGGCCAGACAGGCTGCAGCCTGGGGAGCTGGGAGAACTGGCTGATGCTCTTGCAGAGCTGCTCTCTATCAGCTTTGAAAAGTTGTGGTGATGGGGGGTGACCCTTCATGACTTGGGGAAAGCAAGTTTTGCACCATTGTCAAAAAAGGCTCAGGATTACCTGGGCAGCTACAGGACAGCCAGCTTCGCTTCAGTCTCCAGGTAAAAAGATGGAATGACTTTCAGAAAGCATGGGAGGTGGAGGAGGAAAAGATGGGGAACAGTCAGCGTGGAGTTACAGTGCCTGAAAAATGCGATTGCTTTCTGTGATAAGATGATGAAGTTTGATCAGGGCAGAGCAGTGGATGACATTCGCCTTGCCTTCAGCGAGGCTTTCAGTGCTACTAAAGCATTCGTTTCCAGGAATGCAGTTCACTGAAATATTGATGCCTCTGCTGCATCGGCCAAATGTTTGATTCTCTTTATAATTAACAACAGAAATAGAAACTTTTCTGGAATAACTGGCACCCTCTGTCTTTCTCCATTGGTCGTAGATGAAGATGTGATGGCCAGTACAATTTACATGCCTCAGTTTATAATACATCTAAAATTAGGTAATGTGAATCCCAGTTCATGTGACTTCCTAACAGAACACGCTAGCATTCATCCACTACTTGAAATCGCTTTGTAACTGGGCAAGGTTAGTCTTATACGTTTCTTCTCCAAATACAGAGGACCAAGCTGATAACATTATTTCAGCCAGGAACTCCCCCATCACGCCAGAAGAGCTGGATGTCGGCAGTTGTTTTTTTCGTGACATGTAGATACGATGTTGAAACCCACACTGAGTATGCAGCATCACCACCACTCCTTTCTTCACTCAGTACTATGCAGTCATACTTCTCATGTCTCAATTAATAATCATATGCATAACAAAAGGGACTTAATTCACTTGCTCACACGTAAGCATGCAGGGACACTTTAGCTGCTTTGAGGATCCTTCCTTGTCTCCAACTGCTACTCGGTAAGGTTGAAGATACCAAGGATGAGGACATCCAATAGGTCTCGTGTGACATGTGCCAGACCTGTGTGGACATCACGGACACCCTAAAGTACCTCACGTGTCACCAGATGCCAATGTGCAGGCACTGAATGGTCTCCAAATGTGTCACTGTGAGCTGAGTGCCCAAGCTCCCGTTACAGGTAACACTCAGTAGTTTAGATGGTGATGGGTCTTACTCAAAATAGCCACTGTGGTGTAGCCAGTGGTTTCATTCTAAGCCCAACTTCACCCTTTCCCCAGGGGATTCTGACAGGTTTTTCCCCTACAATGGGCAGAGTAACCCCACTGGCCATTTTGGGGTGCTGCCCCGCATGCCCACGCAGGGCCACGTGCTGGGATACCTGCCCTGTGCTTTCCTTGGGCACAGGCAGGGCACTGGGGGAGCACCGAGCCCTGTGATTTCCCCAGTCCAGGAAACCCACCTGTGAGTGAGGGCAGCAGGGGACTGTTTCTCCCCTGCTCCACCCCTGAAGAACAAAGGGAGAGCTGCTTCTGCAGCCTCTGGAAAAGATCTGTCTACAGATACAACGAGCAGTTATGAACAAAAGCAAAAGCCATCCACTTGGCTTTTGGTCCCTGCATCATCTTTATGGAAGACTGATGGGTCTCCCAAATGTGTTGCTATCACAACTCCCCTCAACTGCCCGCACAGAAAGCCTCAGGTCCACTTTGGAGAGGGTCCAACAGCCTAAAGATAACATTTCCCCTATTAAGCAGCCATCCTTTTTCATTTAGCAACCATGAATCCCCTCTTCAAGTGCAGTGGCATGAGCGACGCCGCTTTTACTGGAACAACGACCATTTATTTCACATCCGTGCATGCTGGCCCAGCTTGGCCGATTCACATCTGGGATCCCCCTTCCCATTTTCGCTTGCGACTCTGGGAGGGGAGCACCCCTGCACCCCGAGCTCAGCAGGTGCTGCTGCACGAACTGCTCCCGCTTCTCACCTCAGCAGGGCGGGAGGGTTTGAAGCTGCTTCTTGAACAGGTGAGTCTGTCAGGGGGCTGGGTTGGGACGTCCGTGACCTCAAAAAGTGAGGGGATGTAGATTTGAAGCTGGATAGAAGAGCAGGCCCCACCTGTACCTACCTGGCAGCCCAGCAGCACCTCAAGCGCTGGCTTCGCAGCACCCAAAGGCTGCGGTTCACGGGCGAGAGCTTTCGGGAGGCTCCCGCCGCTGTGCACCCACGCTCTCCACCTCCCCGCCGGTACGGCTCCTTGCCAGCCGAAGCTGAAGCATGGCTGCGCATCGCCCGGAGGGCCCGGGCAACTCCCTACCAGTTTCAGGTTGGCTTCATGTGCCGCCAGGTCGTTAAGAGCTGTAATTAGCCAGGGTTCAGCGGCTTCTTCCAAGGCGGCTGGGCTGGCCGTGCAGCGGGAAGGCCGGGCAGCCCGGTTTTGCTCAGCCCCGGGCTTCTGATCTCTGCCCCGGGAACGCCCGAGCCCTGATCCTCCATCTCCTAACGCTGCCGCTGCTCGCCCCGGGGGGAAGCGGATGAGGGCCGCTCGCCCCGCGGCGTCGGGACACGCTCAGGGGCTCACGTAGCCTCGGAAGAAAAGGCCGCCTCCGCTTGAGAGCTCAGAACCGCGCAAGAACCCGCCGTCCGTACCCACGGCCCCGAGCGACCGGAGACCCGGGGCCCGCCGGGCCGGGCCGGGCCGGGCCGGGCCTCGCCCCCCGCCCCGAGGCGGCGGGCTCCCGTCGGCCGCAAAGCACCCTGGGAGTTGTAGTCCTCCCCTCAAGGCAGGGGCCGCCGCTACCGGCCGCGCCTCGCCGCCTCCCGCTCCCCGCCGGTCCCTCCGCCCGCCGGGGGACCCCGCCGGCCGCGCCCCGGCCCCGAACCACCGTTCCCGGTGCGCTCCGCTCGGGCCGCCGCCTTCCGCTTCCTCCGCGCGGCGCCCCTCGGGGCTTGTAGTCCCCCCGCGCTATTCACGACGGCCTCTGCGCTGTTTCCGCGCCGTAGCGCCCGGAGGCCGGGATGGGGCGCTACGCCACGGCGCCGGCGTAAGGGCGGGCTCGGGGACTCCGGGGCAGGCCGGGCCGGCGGCGGAGCGGGAGGAAGGCGCCGGCGGAGCGGCCGGGCTCCGCGGCGGGCGGGCGGGAGGGAGGGGGTGGAAGTTGCTCTGCCCGGGGGAAAGTGCGGGGCCGGGGTGGGGGACGCGAGCAGCAGCGCGGCCGCCTCCATCCCCAGGTAAGCGGCGGCGGGGGGCGGCGGGGGCCTCCGGGAGCGCGGGGGAGGTGGAGACGGGCCGCCCGGGGCCTCCCGCCGCAGCCCCGCGGGCCGCGGCTCGCACCAGCGCCGCCGGGTCGGCGTTCTCCCGGTCGGAGCCTTCGGCTGGGCCCCGGCCTCCCCCGGGCCGCCCCGCACCACCTGTTGCCGGTGGGCCCGAGCCCGGCCGGCCGCGGGCGGGGGGGGTGGTGGGCGGCGACGGGAGCCGGGCCTGGAGGCCGGGGAGGGGCGAGGAGGGGGGCCGGTGTCGGGGTCCCGCTGCTGGGGCAAGCCGGGAATCCCGCCTCGGGGGTCTGCGGCTGTTGGGGTGCCTTACCCGGGGTTTGCGAGGTGACCTGAGGCTGCGGCTGCCCTCCTCGTACCTCAGCCCCGACGGGGTTTTAACGAACTCGGGAGTCGTGCAGCAGCAGCGGGGAGACGGGAGAGGCTTCGTGAATGCCCGTGCTGCAACGCCTTACCTGCCTGCGCCGAGCCCTTGCAGTGCGCTCTGGTCTCGGTACAGGGAGATCGAACCTCCCGGTTCTCCTCTCGGGCAGGTAAGCCTCGCTTATGGTAGTGAACGGGCACGGTACTGCTGAGTGCCGGCTCAGGGGCTGGACCACGGCAGAGCCCCCGAGAGAACCAGGGACGCCTGTCCTTCAGGTCTGCACTCTAACCTCCGGGTTAGAAACCCGTCTGCTGGGGGCTAAGCTGGGTTTTGTGCAGAGTTTCTAAAGCATTTGTGAGTTTGCCCTTTAGAATCGCTTGGCTGGCTCTTATGCTTGGGTCTTTGAAGCATCCTAGGCTGCTTCGGGCCCCAGTGCCTCATCGAGACCCCTGGATTTTACTGCACGTCAGCTCAGCTGCAGTTGTAAGCAAGTCAGCCTCCAGATGCTGGATGCAGAAGTCTGTTACAGTGGATGGAAAAGGCTCTGTATGCTGGCTAGCCTCTCCATTTTCTGAGTAGCTCTCCTCTCCCCTCCCTGCGCCTGCTTCTGGGCTACATCCTTTCCCTCCCAAGCATCAAGAAACAAATGTTTTGGGATGATCATCTGGTGAGCTGTTGGGGGAGATCAAATAACGTGCGTGTTGTGTTTGAAATGTCATATTGTCTCGTCCAAGCGGTTTTTCAGATCGAAATCTCAGCTGGTGCTCAGCGTCCCGTAGGCCTTCAGGCCCAGGATGCGGATGGGTGGTTTTTCATGGTCGGACAGAAGGTTATCTGAGAAGCGCTTACTGTACATGGCCTGGGGTGTTCGTGCATGGACAGTGGTGCGCTGCTGTGGGTCAGTCAGGAGGTAATAGAGACCAGGAGATGTGTTTAGAGGGAGCCGAGGTGGAGATGAGTGGTGCAGGTCGCAACCGCTGGCTGATGGAGATAGGCTGCAGGTCCCAGACTGTAGCCCTTGTCAATCTGAACACAGAGATCTTGCCATACTTTGTACATTGTCACCTGGGACTTGTAGGGACTTGTGCTTCAAGGCTGTACACTGTGTGAGCTGCCACCTCTCCTAGACTGGAGCAGACCTGCGGTGGGAGGGTGGCCCAATGGCAGATCGGCCTCCTGTGATGCTGCAAGTCTGCCGGTGGCTTTTGTGTGGCCATTTCTTGAGACCCGCTGCTGAACAGACTGGCTTGTTCCCGTGAGTGAACCAGAGCAGGACTGAGCTCTGCCTGAGGAACAAGCTGCGGTAGCACAACATGTGTCAGACAGGCATGATTCAAATTGCCATGATTTTATGTACATGGTGATATTAACTAGTTTAAAGTTGCATCAGCTTCTGTTTGTGTCCAAGGCTTTAACAGTTGAAGGCAGAAGGCAAGACCCAACATTGCTCCCTTCCCCGGGTGGGGTTGGAGGGCTGGAGAGGCCTTTGAAGGTTTGATGTGACTTGCTGTGTTGGCTAAGCCATATTACTTTGGCAGGAAAGCAAGCAGCCTCCTTGAGCCTGATGACTTGCTGCGTAAGGGAACCCAAGGCGTAGGCCAGGCATAATGTCTTTTGAATCGGAATAAGTATTGAAAAACAAAACAAAACTGCTAAAGTTGCACTTATAAAAGGTCAGGCGTCCTGTCCAGACTTGGAGCTGTCTCATGGTAGCGGAAGGGCTGGGTGACCCTGTGGAGGGGCCTGGATGCCCTCGTGAGATGCACTGATTACCCCGCCGCTCTCCTGGGCTGTCCACAGGGCACCCTTTATCTTTTCTCTGAATACCACTAGCTTTGCAGAAGGAAATGGCCTGGGCCCTGGTGTTGCCTCAGCCAGCTGAGCGCGATTGGCTTTATCTTGTGGAAAATACGCTGCTTTTATCTGTCCCTGAGGTTTTGTGGGAGCTTGCCAAGTTTGCAGCGGTTGCACGTGAGACCTAGAGAGAGACCCAGCCAGTCCCCAGGCCGGCGTGTGCGGACATGGCTGTGCTGATCTCTGCTGGTGGGAATGTCATCTGCTCTCAGGTGAGATGCAAGTGGGAGGAATGCTTTTTTTCCTCCCATCTTTCCGCTTCGTCAGAAGCCAGGTTTTTGTTCGTATCTGGGTTCATTGTGACCTTTTCTGTGAGCAGAGGGGTCTGGGAAGGATCCTGTGGCATTTCTTCAAGTGAGGGTCTTTACAAAACAGGGGGAGGCTGGACCGAAGGGCTGTGGCTGCCTGCAGTCAGACCTGGGGGCAGGGAGAGAGGAGGCTGATTTGGAAAGTGCGTATCAGAGCGCTGTGTCCTGCTGAGATGGCTGTCTCCTAGCACACAGTGCTGGGAAGAAACTTGTGCACAGCCGATTTGCTGGAACTTGGGGCTCTGAGAAAGGTCATATACAGTGCAGCCTTGGGAAAGCTGCTTATGCGGGTGGGACAGGTGAGTCAGTGGCTTCCTCCTCATTTTCCATCATAATCCCACTCTTCAGAGCGAGACGTGCTGTCTGCCTGCTCCCCAGAAGCCTCCTGGATCTGCCTGCATTTGCCTCAACCTTGCGGTTGCAGTTGGACCCTGTCTGAGTATGCAGCCCTTTCCAGGCCACCGTCACCACGCTGGGCAGGGAGGAGCAGGCTGCTACTGAATTTCTGTTGCACTGTCATTGCTATTTGGAGTGTTGATGCTTGCCTTGTATTTAGCAATGGCAGCTGAGGAAGCCAAGGGAGGCAGAAGGGCTGTTGCCTGCGCAGGAGAAACTTTTAACTCTTGCCTTCACAGCTCCCTTCCCCATGCCTTGGCAGCTCTCAGGTTGCCTGATAGGAAATGCTGGTGATGTTCCCAAAATTTGCTCATTTGGCTGCTTAAAAGATGAGGAGGGGTTTTGTGTGCTGTTTCCTCTTGCTCTTGCTCTGGAAAAAAATGCTGCTGCCCTGGTGCCTGGGCAGAAGGAAGGGGGAGCCCTGGAAAGGAAATAAGAGCCAAAGAAATGTGTCACCAGCAGAAAGAGCAATTGTTTTCCTGCATTTACATTGCAGAGCGTAGTCCTGTTCAGGCAGCCAATGTTTGACAGCCGAGATAATACATTTATATTGATGTAATTAGCGGGACGTGGAGTTTGCTGAATGGCTTGGGGGCAGCATGATTTTCAGTCTAACTCCAGCAAATAGATCAGGGAGGATTGGAAAGCTGCTGTGGGTTGCTAGAATTGGCCCTTTGGGTTTCTGGAGGTTGAGTACATTACTGCTGATATTTCCTATTGTGCTGTACCCTGCCTAGTTGAAAAGAAAATAACTTGAGGGAACACGGGGCTATTTTTGCCAGCTTGAGATGATCAAGTTTGATTTCTAAAAACTGAAGCTGAGTCTTTAGGCTTGCACATTAAAAACAGTATTGGCACCGTTTCTCTGTTCCTCTACAAATGCATGCCTCTGCACTTTGCCAATGGTGTAAACTCTAATGTGTGTTCATAAAAAAAGAAATAGCTTTTCTGTTCCTGCAATGCAGCCCCTTTTGTAGCAAGCCAGGGCGCTCACTAAATGCTGTGGGCCTGAACAGCGTCAGCATTAGAGGAGGGTGGCTATTGCACTGTGTCAGGGAGGCCAAGCTGGTGTCTCGCCCCACTCCTGGGATTAGCAGCCCTTACCAAAGCTGCAGGGTTATCAATACACATTTGCTTTGGTAAAATAGAGACTGAGACCTTACAAAAAAGTGTCGTCCCCCTCTGGTGATATTGTCCAGCTGCATTTCTAACGTGGCACTTCCTGCAGCACTGAAGTTTTCCCTTCAGCATCTTGTTCCCAGCACCAGCCCAGATGACTTTGGTTTACTGAGGGTATCACAGGCAGCTTCCCAACTTGTGTTGTGTTCCTCTGGCAGCAGAAGGTCCTTCTGCTCCTGTAACAAAGAGGTTTGCAGAGAAGCTAACTTTCAGACAGCTTTGCCGGGTAACAAGTTAACTCCCCCGTATTTGTGCTGGTCCGTGGAAGTGGGAACACAGCACGAGGGTCCTTGCGTGCTGGGCTGTCTCCTCCCGCTCTGTGGCAGCTCTGCTCTCCAGAGAGGCTGCAGTACTGATGTGGTCAAGGTCTTGCTCTCCAGCTTGTCCGTATCGGTCACCTGCCTGCAAGACTCAGGCCAGCAGGCAGAGCTCGGGCAGTCCTTAGAATTTCAGCACAGCCAAAAGGTTTTATTTTAAGCTGCTGGTTGTTAAGTGGTTTCTCTTTCTAGCCCATGTGTATGGAAGCACATCTCCTGCAAGAAAAATGATGTGGTGTCACATAGACTGACGTAGGCATTTGCGGGGTACTCCATCCTCTGGTGTTTGTCTCGCTCTCTCTTTAGCTCTCCTAAGCCTTAAGCCTTTCCAGTGAGCACGAGCCGCTCAACTGTCCTAGTGCCTTGGAGATGTTGTGGGCCTGGAGTTCCCTATGTAGCCAGTGCTGTACAGACCCTTGGGCTAAAAGGATCAGAGTGGTCCTTTTGAACCTCAATGAGTCCCGTATTTACTTTTTACTGGTCCCCGCGTGGTGTCTCTTGCCCACTCCATAACATTCTGCATTTGCTGGTTTGACTCAATTAGCAGCACATATCTGGGTGTTCACTACAGGTCATCTTTTCCCCAGTGCCTCAAAATCTCATTGGTGCAGAGTGCTGGAAGACAAAAGCTCTTTGTGAATTCACCATAACCTACCCCAGGGGCATCCTGCTGCACCTGGTGGTGTGGCTGTGGGGAGAGTGGACAAGGTGGTGGGGGCAGAACTGGGTCGTTGCTCTTGCATGCTTCTGCCGTGCTCCCAAAGCGCCTCAATGATCACATTGTTCTGGCTGAATTCTCATTTGCTTTTTTGCTCTCTCTCTGATCCAAGATAGAGAAAGTGAGAGTGTGCTGGTGAGCCAAACAGTTATGGACAAGGGTTCTTGTTGCCTCCATCTGATAAAAGCCCATCCCAAAGGAGACAGCACTTTCACAGAGTATGAATTTCATTAAATGGGTTGTTTTGAGAGCAGAGATTATGAAGGAGGAAGAGGAAATGTCTTGGGGGAGGGAGGTTTGTCGAGGCAGGTATTCAAACATCATGCCTTCTTGGGGTGGGATGGGCATGTTTGACATAATCAGAGGAATTTGTACTTTTGAATTTCCAGTAGATGTAACTGCTAACGATGTCCTGGTCATGCAAAGTAATTAACATCTGTTTCTGTATTTCAACATTCAGGCAGTGTGCCCCTCCAGACATCCCTACGTTCGCATCCAGACCCCTTGGGAGATCCTGCCCTGTTGCTAATTGTCGAGAGCTGTCCAGAATCCTTATTGTTAAGATCCTGCTGTGCTCGTGAGGTGTTACATTACCTGGTACGACGACAGCTCTCACCAGAATGCTAAGCAGCAGCCGCCGTCAGAGAGACTAAGGCCAGTGGTGGGAACAGAAATATAAAGTCACCACCAAAGGTTCTGAAATCACGAGTGAAGAATCTGAGTTGACCCAAAAGCAGGCCGGTTCCTGTCTCCAGGCGGGACCAAGCTCCAGCTCATTGCCAGCCAGATGCAGCAGGAAGCACAGAGCCTTCTGAGAGCTGTAGTTCGAGTGGATGCTGATTGACTGACCTAAAATGTGAGGTTGGTTGCATGTGCTGGTGCGATGCTGATCAGCCCAGAGTCTCACCAGCCATTTATCCTTATGTGCCTTTCTTTCCTCTCTGTTCGCCAGCTTGGTGCAGCAGCCGCTCCTTCTAGCAGGCTTGGTGTGCTACCAGCAGCTCTGTGCAGAGACCATCTAGCATGCTTCTCCAACCGGGCTGCTCAGCTGGTGCCAACAGCAGCCGTTCGATTCCAGGGACACCAGGCTGAGTTCACACCAACTGGGCATTGGACCTGCAGAGCAGAAACTGTGTTGGGTGAGAGGCTTTTCTGACTGCACTTCGCTCTGTGATGGGCTGGGAGGGGCTGAAAGACCTTTTCTCCTCTGGTTTGTAAGCACGGTTACCCCACTTCTTGTCTCCCACGCCTCTCGTTCTTGTCTTTCTTCCTTGTTTTGATTCCTTCTTTGAGTGTTGCCCTCTCTTACTGTCTGTGTTAAGGCCATGTACTCTTATGGGTGGGGATACTGGCATCTCCTGGTTTTCTTATGGTGAAGAAGAAACTGTAGGGGCGGAAGAGAAAATGTGGGGTCTTCCAGGACCTTGCAATCTTAAGCCGTGAAAACTGCATGACTGTCCCCGGGTGTGTGAGGCAGAGCAAGGGCAGGGAAATAAATTAATCTAAGAAACTCTGCATTGCTTTGCCTGCAATAACCGCAATGCTGTGCCAGTTCCCAGCCCGGGACTGGGACAGAGAGATGACTGTGTTGTACCTTAGGTGGCTGGGCTGCTTTCAGCCTGGCAATTCAGACCCTGCTCTGCAGAGACAGATGAGGTGGTGGGAAGCCAGTCTGAGCTTGTACCTTCGGGATATGCTTGCAGTGTCTGCTGCAGGAGAGTGTCTGATGGCGTTGTCCTTGTGTTCAGATGAGCCAGGCTGACGTGGCCTTATCCAGGCCAGGGCTTTGGGTTAATGGAATGGATGCTAGCGTGCTGTGTGTTGGCCGATCTGGTCTGCCTGGATGCATATGGGCTAGCTGGAGTCTCCATGTGACTTTGGTGTCCAGCCTCAGCAGAAGCTCTGCAGGAATCTCCTACAGTTTGGGGTCAATGAAGCCAGGCCGTGAGCACTCTGGTCTTTGAGTGGTGACTGTCACCAGGCAGTAGTTGGCTGAGGTCTGCACCATGGCTAGTTCTCAACTGTGGGAGGGATGAAGTAGCATTTGTGCTCTTGGATCAGTTTTGATACAGCCTCGGAGTGTCTTGTGAATGCTGCTGCAGGTGTGCAAAGCCCTTGTTCCTGTTGCCTGACCTTGCCATGCAAGGTGCTTTAGCAAGCAGAGCCTGGTGGAGGGCAGGTTGGGGTTCTGTATCACCACATGAGGCTAAGGCAGCTGGATATGTCTTGCAAGGCATTTGAGAGTGACTCCTGTAACATGATCTCCTCTCCATCTGCCTCTTTGGGTTAACATGGGTTTAGGATGCAGCCAGCTGGTCTTGGTTAAGAGACCAGCTCCATCACTGTGCAGGGAGGTGTGTTGGATGGTCCGTTAGGGCTGGCTTTGCTGTAGCAAAGGCAGCTTCTTACTCAAAGCATCTGCATTATGTTTCAGCCCTCTCATCTTAAGAGTATAGCATTTTCCTCATGTGATCATTATATTTGTTCAAATAACTGCTCTCATGGGCAAATATTGCTTAAGGCGTTGTCTAATTGAACACATCCTACAGTTTCAGCTGTATTGGTGTAGCTAAAGCTGCTTGTGATGGAGACAGTAAGCCAGTATAGCTACTCTGGTGAGGAAAGGGGAGTATCACAGTGGTGTCAGGCACTGTTATATCTCTGTCACTTCAGTTGTACCAGGTATTATTCCAGTCATATAATCTCAATTACAATATTGTCTCCTAACAGAAATAATGGCATGGCTATGACATCAGTGTGCAGAAGGATTAATTTGTTTTTCAGGATAGCCCTGGACAGAGTACGTGTGTAATCTGGAGGTGGAGAGGGGTGAGCAGTAATGTGATGCTTCTCCATTAGGTTATAGCACGGAGCTGTGCTAGAAGAGGAACTATCTTCTTGCCTCCTGGGTTTCATTCTCCCTGTCCCACCTCCCCTGTGGTGTCCTGGTTCCCTGTGCTTACAGAGAAGTCAGCAGCCTCTTGTGCAGTTCTTGGTGTTTCTTATGCTTTCATCTCCTGGTTGTTTCTTATGGAAGTGCCAAATGCCACTGTTGTCTGTCAGGTGTATCCTACCTCTGTGTTTGCCTGAGGCACAGCCAGAGACATGGTGGTTTAAATCTAGGCCAATTGGTTGGAAACTGGGACATGGTGTCCAGAAAGTCCAAACTGCATACAGATGGCAGAAGGAGGCACCGAGGTACTGCTGCCCCTGTGAAAAGAGCCCTTATGGCTCTGGACGGGGCAGTACGGTGGAGACTAGGAGCTGTCTCTAGCATGGGATACAGCTGGATGTGGCTTGGATGAATTACATATTTACTGTCTGTCTAATCCATGTTAGAATTAAAGCTGTGGCTGGAGTGTCTGTGGACAGTGTGCTCAGGGGACATCTTCTCCACCTCCTGTCTCTGAGACTTTGCTTTCCAAGTGTGTGCTGTGGGTTTTCACTGGCTGTGAGACTCCACTTCTTGCTGCAACTCTCTTCCCCTCCCTTCTGCAGTGGCCAGCTCTTCATCTGCTTACCTGTCAGCTTAGCATGATCTGAAGATACAATCCCTGATGTCCTTTCGGGTATGACCTCATGTTTGTGCTATGCTTGGGCACCTATGGCCCACTATAAATTCAGCTTGCTGAGTGATTGGGAGCAACTTTATGGGTCATCAAGTCCAGCTCCCTACTGCTGAAGACAGTCATCTTGTGCAGGTCATGAATTTGTCCAGGAACGAATTGTTGGAACTAACTCTGTGCTTTTTTTCCCCAGTGCCTCTGGAGCAGCTGGTCCAGAGATCTGCTCTTTGAAAGGTTAGAAACCCTCCTCTGACTTCCAGTATCCAGTTTTCTTGGGCTGGTTTATTGTACTTGTGCCACTGCAGGGTGTCATCTTGCAGATGAGAGATGACTTGCAAATTTTTTTCCTTCCCTGGTTCGCTGTAACCTTTATGTCCTGCACCAGTCATGGCTCTCGATGCAGATTTTTTCCTGAGAAATGTGTTGAAAGCTACTTTGTTTTTCCATTGCTTCTTTTTGGGAGGTTGGTTTTGGTGGGCCCATTTATTTCTGTGTTGTGCTTTTGAGTGTTTTAAGTGCAGGTGGAGTTCTGAGCTGCCCAGTTTGTGAATGTTAGCAAGTACAAAAGAGCACTTTTTGCGCTACTGTCACTTCTGTCTTCTTTTTTTAATGTTTGTCCTTGCTACTTGTGCCATCTTGCCCCTTCAGGAGGGAGAGATGTTGTCAGAAACAGTTGAATCAAGGTGAACCTGATAAAGCAATGTATTGAAGAGCCAGGCACTGGCTCTTCACTCGTGGCTCTTATTCATGTTTATCTCTAGCTGTGAATGTGCAATAACAACAGTTCTGTTCTGCACAGGCTGGCACAGCCTCAGACAGGAAGATCTGCTGTTTACCAATCAACACTCTGCTATAAGTGAGAAAGGAGAAAAAAAATGGTTTATTGCTGCTGGGTAACCCAGAGTGTAGTTAAACCTTCCTGAAAAAAAGAGGAAACTAAGAGCACATGTGTTACTCAAGATGCATTTTTCCTGGCAAGAGTCCCGTGTCTGTGTTCTTCCTGCAAAGCATCCCTGCTTATGCTACTTCCCATTAAATCTATAGCATATTGGTAGCAGGCAAGTAAAAGCTTCCTGTTTGTATAATGCAACTGGTCTCAGCAGGCAGTCTGTCGAGGTGATTTTTCAGCCTGGCATCTTTTGTAGCTGGGGCAGTCTGTGGGCTGAGTAGGATGACAGAACTCTGTTACAAGGATTATAAATACAGGGAGGAAAAGATCTGGAAATTAGATCCGCTGGCAAAGCTTCCCAAGATTGGATGCTGTGGCTTGTCTTGTTTTGTTTATTCCCCTTGTCTTTCTTTTTGTGGCATTACCGCGATGTTGCTAATGAGATGAACCATGCCAGCCCACACACGCTTTGTTAACACTGCACTGAAAAGTCAGCCACAATTGGCTAGTAAACTGGAGGATACAAGCAGCTCATGTCACTTCATTGAAGCAGTGTTAATTGACTTAATAGAGCATTAGGGTTTCAGAGATTTGGTTGTGGTTTTTGGTGCGTTTTTTTTGTTTTTGTTTTTTTTTTAAGTGTGTGTGCATTCAGACCATTCTTTTGCAGAGCTTTTGTTGCCATTTTCATGCTTACTCAGAAAAGGACCTTCCTGCTCTTCAGTTGTCAATGGAGATGGGTTTTGAAGTTAACCCTTATTTTGAAGAAACCTTCCTGTCTACTGCTTCTCCCTCTTTCTCCCTGTAGCTTGTAATTAAGATGTTGATTGCCCTTTCAAATCTGTATAATCCCCTCTCTCAAAGTGACCGTGATAGATTTCCAGTAGCTCACTGGATAATCTGTCACTGGTTAGACGTGCAAGGGAGAAGAAGAAACTTTTTTCAGACTTTGACGCTAGTTGCTTTGTGGCTAAGCTGACTCTAGAATAAATCTACTTCTCATATCAATCTTTCGCTTCAGGCTTTGAACACTTCTTCCTCTGCCTGCATACTTATGAAGAGTCAGTGCTGGGCATTAAATGCAGCTCAGCCCAACTCAGCTGCTGTGCATGAGTTTCTTCTGTGTTAAAGTTGGGCCAGAACCAGTTTCAAGGCAGCCAAAAGAAGGTAAAGATACTCTAGCTTGCCTTTGCATGTTAATGTCCGTGACCAGAAAGATGTGCTGCTGTTCTGGACTTTGCTAAAGTGTAGCATGAAGCGTGAGGTCCTGTTCTGTGCTGCTCTAGGACTCCAGGTTAAATTATCTTGTTACCTCATTAAAAGCCCATCTGGAAATCTGTTTCCAGGCAGCTAATTTCATCTAGTGATATCTCTGCAAGTAGTGCACCAATCTTGTTTCTCGCTGTGATTTGGAAAATAGCTCATTGGCAGCTTCCAGGCCCCTAGACTTCCTCTAAGGCCAGAATACCTGACTCGCCTCTCTTCTCTCAGCCCTCCTGCCCCATAACAAACACTTGGGTGGGTAAGTTTTACCCTTTTCTCCATTTTCCCTGTCCTCCCATTTGTGGTGCTGGTGCACTGCCTGTCATCCTAGTGCCTTGCGAACCTGAAGACTTCTTGGCCCTAGGAGGTAAGGCTGTGCTTTCTGAGTCAGAGGACTATGCCCCGAGTCACACGGGAAGCTCTGTGGTAGAGCATGAGGGTTGAAAAAGCCTGCCATGTCCCAGCTGGGTGTGTCAACCACTGGCCCGTCCTTCCTGTTATACCTATGCCTCAGTCTGTCCTTGGAGGTACCTTCCCACCCCTCCCTGCCAGAAGTTTTGCAAGGAACTGGAGCTTGCTGACACCTTAATCTCCTGCCAAGACTGCAGCGCTCTGGCTGCCTTGTAGTGCTGGCTTGGCAGGTGAGGGCAGGAAGAAAGAGCAGCAAAACTTTGTTTCTTGTCACCAAGACACCAGCTTCGTGCAAGTCACCTGCTCAAAATGGAGCATTCCAGTTTGCTTGACTGCTTTGCAACAGAGATCCAGCAGGTGATCACGGGAGCTCTTGCTGCACTTGAGCTGTAGAGCTCTCATTGGGTCGGTGTTTAGCATCTTGGATTTCAGTCTGTACTGCATCTGTCTGAGGTGGATGTCTTGTTGCTTGTCTGTTCTTTCCCCCCTGCCTTGTGGAAGAAGAGAGATTGTTCACTTTTCCTCCCCTGGGGTTATTTCTTTTATCAGGGTCTTCTCAGCCTGGTGAATACAAGTCACGCTCTGCTTGGTGCCAGTACCGGGCTTTGCACGTCCTCAGGTTCTGCCACCCTGCCTTGTGGAGCTGGGAGCCTGGCTGTGTATCACTTTGCTGTGCACACAAACGCTTGAGCTTCTTTTCCTTGCTTGGTTGGCATGACACACCATCAGGTCTCCACTCTGCATCCTTCTTTAGTTATCCCATGCCTGACCACCTCTGTGGCTTTATAACCTTCTTATGCCGACATTGTGACTTTATAACCTTCTTACTCTGACATGTCTCATTCTGTGTACCTTACCCGTCCCTGCACACTGTTTGCTGATTACCCTGGACCCTGTGAGCATGCACCTCCTTCGGTGGTACATGGGGAGATCTCCTGCTGTGCATGGTGGCAAGACTGGTAGAGGGCCAAGGGTTGGCCATGTTCATGGTGTATGAAGTGGCCTCCTGCAGCTTGATGCCCTAAGTCAGCCACAGCTCCTTCAGCTGCACTCATTTGCCCCTGAACTAGTTTGTGTTTAAGGATGTGTGAGTCACATCCTGCAGTCCCCAGAGAGGAGGCTGCTCCTGCCAGGGCTGTGTGTGGGGACTGGACATTCAAAGCTCTTCAGGAACCCTTATTTCTCCCTGCAAGCAGCAGGCTGCATGTGAGTGAGAGCAGAGAGCTCCTCCTTTACTGCTGAGGGGGTAGCAGGTCCCAACCCATTTTAGCCAGCCCCCAGACAGCAGAGTTCACATAGCACAGGGAGGAGAAGGGCTGGTACTTGCAGCTTCAGCCCTAGAAGAAAGCCTCCTGCTATGTGGCTTCCTCTGGGCACAGCTTTGAGGGATGTTTTTCCCCTAGGTACATGGTGTGCCTTCTCCTGGGCCAGCTGCTGGCCCAGCACCTCAGACAAGAGCTGTCTGGTGTGCGGGTTGGCTGTGTTTTCATTGCTGGATCTTCCCTGCAGCAAGGGGGTAGCTCAGAGGTGACTTTTTTAATAGGTTGGGGGAGTGGAGGAATTAATGAAGTGACAAAGTCTTGTCCCTGAGCCTGGGAGGCTGAGAACCAAGAGAGGCTGGAAAACTCAGGCAGGAGCTGAGGTGGCTTGTGCTGCATGGATGAATAAATTAATAAGAAAAGGAGTGTGGGGGGTATCCCATCACAAGGAGGGGGCTTCTGCCCATGGGACCAACTGGGGTGAGTCTGCCTTACTGGTTTACTCAGTGGGCTGGAGCAGATCCAGGGACCTCTGTCTCTTCTTCCTACTGCGTGCCAAAGAGAAGAGCTTGGGGCTGATCCTAGGAGGTTCCTAGGAAAAGTTGATCCTGAAACTTCCTAGATACATTGAAACACGTGGGGTACTTCCCTTTTTCTTTTTTTTGCTCTCTTCAGAGCCAAAACCTACTTTGAAGCCAGAGGGAAGGAAAGGGGGTTGAGCAGACCCAGATCCCCACCCTTCCTGCCTGCTTTGCTTTGGGTGGCGTGACAGAAGAGCTGGGGCCCAAAGGGTCAGCGCTGCTGAGTGCTGTTGAGGAATAGGGTTTATCTGGAAGCTTCCAGGTGACTGCTCTGCTGTCCCGGCAGCAGGAGAAACCTCCATGGGAAAGCTTTGCTGTCCTGAACTTGCTGTAAGTGCCTGCTGCTCAGGGTGGTGGGGGGGCAATTTGAGGAAGGGTCTGCATCACGTACAACAGATCAGGGTAAGCGGGTACGAGCTTGAGCTTGGGGATGGAAAGATCAAATCTGGTTTTATTTTGGAAGCAATATTTCCGGAGCAGTTAAAAAACATCAGCTGAAACCTGGTAATTATTGCAGCTGCACCGGGCAAAAATACAAAACCCAAACTCAGCATCTTGCTAAGGTGCTTAACTGTTAATTTCCATGAGTGAGATCCACCCTTCTCAAGACACTTCAATGTGTTCACATTGTTGCTTCCTCTCCTGATTAGATAGGTGGAAGCAGTGCTTTATTAATTAGAAGGAAAATCCTGCTCCCTCCTGCCAAGGCAGAGGAACTCTTGGCAGTTTGCTCCCTTTCCATGGATGAAGCCTCTCCTGCTCAGCATGGGCAATGTGCCTGCAGGGCATCTCCTGGGGCATCTCCCTGCCCAGTGGGAGAAGTTCCTCAAAAATAAGGCTGAGTGCTTCCAGAGAGGTTTTCTTCTTTGTAGGCTTCTTTAATTGACCCCTTCCCTTACTAGAGTGTAGTTTTCATTCTCACCTTTACTTCTTGCAGGTTCTTAATTTGTTTAGTGTTGGCCAAAGGCATTTTCTGGCTCAGCGTGGCGAGCACGTACATGCTTTGCATTGAGCTGTAATGCTGCCACTCCTCCTGTTTCTGAACAGGTTCGCCGTCTCCCCTCCTTGGGCCAATGTTCCCCCCTAAATATTGTTCACTGGCTGCTCTCACCTGGCATGAGGGGTGACCCTGAAGAAAAGGATTTACTGCTTTGCCTGGAGAAATCCGATTTCACACAGCACTTGCAGGCAAGCAGCCCACTTAGACCAGACAGTCTTGGAGATCACTACGACTTAGCTAGGTTATCCTACACCTATTTATAGATGCCTTCCTCTCCCCAGCTCCACCCACTGTGGAGTTTTACCGCACCACTTTAAAGCAGGACTCCCAGCCTCTTCTCTCCCTGCAGAGCGTTTGCTTTGAGCTGCCTGCTTAGACTCCCTGGTGCAGACCTGGCAGAGGAGGACGGGCCAAGACACAAGCAACACGTTGGGAGCCAGCAGTAATGCGGGCAGCATGTCTCTCGCCTGTTGTGGTGAGCTAAAACTGGCGTTTCCGTGTGTAGGAGAATGAAGCAAAGGGTTCTACTTTTCCAGCTTGAGAGTCAGCTGAGAAAGTGGTCTTGAACCAGCCTGTGGAATTGCTTTATTTGGCAGTTTAGGTCTGCTTGAGGGGGTAAAAAGGCTATTAACTGACTGAGCATCCTGCCCTCTGTTTTGCTCAGCCTGTGGTGAACTGTACGGGGCTGTGTTTCTACCCATCTTGCCTTTATTTATTTACTTTTATCATGGTAGAACCCAAGTCTTGAGGTAAGAGACAGAGTTTGTTCTTCTAGCAGGTCTCTTAGTTGCATCCCCTGTGCCTTTGCTGCTGCTGTGCAGTGTGGCTGCTGGAGCACGTCCAGCGCTTGGGATGGGGCAGCTGTGAAGGGCTGCGGCAGAAAAGGCAGAGACGCTGCAGGTGTGGGACAACTGATGTCTCCAGTTAGACTTGAGCTGATGATACTTGGAAATGCTCTTCCCCTCACATCACATGGCTTTCATTTAGCCAGAAAATCAGATTTGTTACAAATTAACTGCTTGAATAGCAGGAAATGAGAGGGGAAGCACCAGGGATCCACTTTGGCTGGATCTGCAAAAATCAGTGAAAACTTGCTATTGGGCAGGTAGCGGGAAGCAAAGCATGGAGATGTGTTGGCTGATGCACAGCAGTTAGGCACACCAATTAAAACAAGCAAATTGAGGTATGGAAAATTGTGTTCTTGGGCCTTTTTTTCAGTTTTATTTTGTTAGTCCGGGCTTTGCAGGTTACAGAGAAGAGACCATGACAGAGCAGTTAACATTCTCCAGCTAATGGCCTAATGCAGGCACATTCCAGTATTAAGCTCATAGCAAAACTGCACCTGCTCCTTGAGGTGCCACATTCGAGAGTCTGTAATCTATCAAGCCCTTTCTTGATCCCTTAGATCAATCCTGGGATTGAAAAACTGTATTTCAGCCTTTTTATGGCACAAAGTAGTTTCTTTGCAAAGGTCTTTCTGTAGTTCATTCATCTCTATAAATCCTGGTGGGTAATTGAATAAGCTCAGCTGTGCTAATTTTTTCTTCTTCCTCATTTCTTCTTTTTTGGTCTGTTAAATGTTCCCTTGATCCGTTCCTCCTGACACGCATCCAGATTGCCGTGCTTTTTTCCTTTAAGGAGAGACGTGTATGTTTAAACTTCTTTGAATACTAGAGGACACGAAATATTTCTGTAGTTTAACTGTAAGGATGCTCAAAGAATAAATTCTAAAAAGTAGGAAAGAGAGAGGGAGAAAAGGAAGAACAGTCAAAGCCCCAAACCTGCTTCTGTGGGTGGGGTATGCTCGGTATCAGCTAAAAATTGGCTTGAGCTGAACGTATTTCATTGCACTGTGTGAAATAGTCACAGAAAACGTACTTGTGCAGATACCCAGTCTGTCTGTTTTCAGCCTTACTGTGATGTTAGTGGGGAACAGGAAAAGAGGGATATTTTATTTTACATACAAGAAAAATAAAATTTCCTCACCGCATACAAGCCATCAAGTCATACTCCTTGTAGCTGGGGTAAATAAAAAGCTGGTGTGCCAGTCAGAGCCCAGAGCTTTCAGAATAACCTTTTTGTGCGTGTGATTCCCAAGGGCTGCTGGTTTGGGCTCTAAGTGAGGCTTGCTTGTCCCCTTTTCTGCTGCTTTACCATTGTAGCAAGGGCTTTCTGCTGGGCTCTGGTGTGCTTTCCTCCACTAGTTGGGCTGCTTTCCTCCACTAGTTGGGCTGCTTCCCTGTGCTTGGGAACTCCTGGCTCTTAACTAGGGAGAGCCTCTTCTAGAGCCCTCATAATCCCCATCTCCAGGCAGCAAAAGCTGGATTCAGTGAAATGGCCTTTCCCATCCCAGTGAGTGCTGGGCTGGGGATGCTGGTCAGAGCATGCATTAATAGGCTAAAACTGGGACGGTTGTTGCTTAAATCATACCTTATCTTTTTCTCTTTTTCTTTCCTTTTTTCCCCTCTTTTGTTTTTTTTTGTTTTTTTTTTTTTCAACTCTTGATCAGAACCGACCTTCCTTTCTCCAGTGTGTTGGGAACTTTACAGCAGTCCATGCCGCAGCGCCTCACCTATTCCACCCGAACTGCCCGTGCCACTGGCTTGGACCTAACCTAGGATAAATCTCAGCGTGGCCTGGGTAGGGGGGAACCATGGGGAGCTCTGCCTCATCGCTGGCCGCAGAGACGGAGTCGGACCATGGCTTCGCTAGCGCACCCTACCCGGGGCACCCAGCCATGAGCTGGTATAGGAGTAGTCACAGTGGCCCTGTTTGGGAAAGTGCCCTTATAACGCGGCAGCATCAGCATTTACACCACCGGGTGCGAAGGTAAGGAGGAGGGGAAGGAGCCTGCTTACCTGCTTACCTCTCAGCTTGAATCCGGGACAGTGCACCTGGGAGATAAGTTGCTTTGCATCCTATTGGGTGTCGGGTCCTTTCATTCAGAGGCTCAGTTCAATTCCTCATGAAAGCTAGAGCCAAATTCTCACCAATTTGAGTGATGCCAAGCCATGTCCTTTTTACAGGGCTGCTGATGTCTCCTGCAGAATAGACTGCAGGACTCATCCCAGCTCTTCCTCACTCACCTAAATTGTGAAGGTGGCTGCCTGGGAATGGGATCTCCGTTCCTTTATCAAGTTTGCCATGTTCTTGTGGCTCCTCTTCTTTCTGACCTCCCAACTACACTGTAGGTATCACAGATGGAGGACTGTGACTCCAGGTTGGGTGGAGATAAGTAGCAAAAGGTTCTGAACTCAAAAGAGCAGGAGAAGCTGTTTTCGTGCAGAAGCAGTGAAATGCTTTTGAATACCAGATCCAGGGGAATGAAACACTCCAAAACAGAATTACTCTGAAAAAGAGCTCAGTGTTTCCAAGCCTCAATTTCTATCCCTCATCGATGAAATCAGCACTTCAGATGTGTCTCTGAGTCATTGCCTCTGCCCCTTCCCTGTCAGCCACTTGCAGTGAGGAATTTTTCTTCATGTTGGAGGGCTGGTGTCCTGCATTCAGTCTCTGACAGGTTGAGAGGTATGTCAAAAGCATCTAAAATTCCTCTGCTCGGGGGCTTGGCTACAGAGGCTGCCGGTTTTTGTGCTAATAATATTTGAGCCTTTGCCTAATGCCTGCTTTGTGTAGAGTCCAGCCTGGGTGGGTGTTTGTACTTGCTTGAGTCTGGAGCTGCTAGTCTTTTAGGAATAGCTGCTTGCTTCTGAGTGTCCCCGAGCTGTTGTGGCTTTTCACTGGAGGCGTTTGCTGTGATGGTCATGTAGTATCTGTCATGTAGTTCTTGTTTTCTTGCCTTTCTGCTGCTGCAAGTCCCGGAATGTGCTTCACGGTGTCTGGTGCACGACTCCGGGAGACTCTGAGGCAAGCAACGTCATGCTTTGCTCCTTTGTAGCCCTGTCTTGGGTTTCCTTGTTGAGCTGGTAACAGTGTGAAACCAATTAGCTGTTGTCTTGGCTCTCAATCATGGGCTTGAGTTCCTAGCAATGCCCAAGAGGCCTTTAAAAAGGCTATTCTGTGCTGTTCCCAACATCTATTGCTGTGTGTACCGACCTTTGTGGCTGGTCCACAGTTCTGGTCGGTGATCTGTGCTGTGTAGGTTTGTCCCCTCTAGTTTAGAGGGATCCTGCAAACAGAGCTGGGTCCTTCCTGCAGGATTATTCCTTCTGGACTGCTGATTTTTCCTCTGTTGCCTTGAAGAGTTGGGGAATGTGTCGACGGCTCACAGATGAATACGCCTGTATGCCCATGTGCAGCCATCACTGAGATTTAGGAGCTTCCAGTGCAAAGCTGGCACTGGGTACTGAAAAGGTTGTGTCTCTGCAGCCTCGTGTATGCCAGCTGAGAATGCTCATGGTTCAAAGTCTGTAGCTTGGAGGAGCTTGAGAAACTAACTGAAGTCTTGACATGTGGAAATAAATTTCCTGAACAACCAGCCCTCATGGTGGAGCGGATGTTGGGGCAAGAACAGGAACTGCCGGTCTTGGTGCAGATAAAGCCAGTGTCCTGTTAGGACAGGAGTGGTTTTTCTGATAATTATGTATTTCCCCTGCTAAAGGGAGAAGAGAACTCATCCCGGCTAAGTGCCGCATGGTTCCTGGAGACAGGAAAATGACTGGCCGTGATTCACTGAGCAGTGAATTGCGTGGGAAGAGCTCGCTTTAGGCAGTGATTATGGAAGTGGGTTCAAAAGACCTGCTGAGATCAGCCAGGCTGTCAGGCATCAAAGTACCCGCAGTTCCCATGGCGAGACGGGTGAAACAACAGGGTGAAGAAGCAGCAGATGATTGGTTTCCAGAGAGGAACAGATAAATACATTCCTTTAAAAAAATTAAGTAAGTATTGAACAAGTCAGGGTAGGTAGCCTTGCCTCTGAATGTCCTTGTCCCTGGAGTCCTGTAGCACAGGAAGGAAGTGGAGTACTGGGGAGTCAATTTGAGGCTGGACAGGAGTTCTGGGATAGACTTTGCTTTTCCTGCTGGTTTCCAGTCCCTGCCTGTGGCTGCCTTCAGAGCTGATAATGCTTTGGCTGCTCTAGAGCAGTACAGAGCCAAGCCTGCTCTGGTCTGTCATGGGGATGAATGCAGCAGACCTTCCTTGGCAGGAGAACAGGGATGCAAGTACTTCACAAGTGACTTTGGTTTGTACTTGGTGGAGGAATTGGGGGAGGCTTCCCTCATGGTGGGGTGGGAATAAATCAGTGCTGTTTGGCTTTCGAGATTTTAGAAGCTGGGAGGAGGCTGCATTATCTGGGTGAGGCTGGTGGTCTGGAGTTCCCTGTCTGCTAAAGACAGGTGGACAGGAGGGAGAAGAAAAAGGGCCTTAATGGTAGAAGCAGTAGACTTATGACATCCAGATTTGAGTCCTTGGTCTCTTCTGGACCAGGCTCTGCAGGCTCTTTCTGTGTGTCAACATCCCACCTTTTAAACAGGAGCATGTCCCTGCCTTCCCCATTGTACCAGGAGGACATAGCTACTTAAAGACTGGAGATACCAAGTGTTATATGCATGTTAGTTAGAGGGATCTTATTGCTAAAAATCTCTGCTTAGGGCAAAGATGTTGTTTTTAAATACATCCCTGGTAGCTGTGTGTAGCCAGACAAATTCTGGCTTAGTTACATGTCTCCTTGGCCTCCTCCTTGCTCGTACGCTTATGTACCTTGGCCTGGGCTGTTGTTGGATGAGAGCGTTCAGCTGAGCCTGCAGACCCATCATGGCCGAGCTTCCTGACATGGCAAACCCTTCATGAAATTGAGAGCAGCGAGGTGCAGTGCCACAAGTCTGGGTGCTGGCAGTAGGACATAGCTCCGTTGCCGCAGTTGCTGCAACTGAATGGTTTGGGAACCATGGCTCGTGGTGGCTTCTCCTGCTGCTGCTGGAAGTGGTGGTGGGACCTCTCCAGTGTGCACCCTTCCACAACTGTAAGGTGTTAGGAGGGAATTAGGGCACTGAACTGTCTCCCAGAAGAGATTTAAGGGAGTATTTCTGTTCATCTAGTCATTATTTCCCAGAAGAGATTTAAGGGAGTATTTCTGTTCATCTAGTCATTATTCCCCAGAATTTGTAAAGAGGGACAACAGGGTCCTGTTGAGAACTGAGAACTGCTTGAGTTTGCTTCGCTCAGGAGAGGCTTTTTGGGGAAAGTGTTGCAAGATCTGTGCAGCTGAATCTAAGTGTCTCTGCCCACCACTCGGTTTGGCCGAAGCTCTCCGAGCTCCTTCCTTTTCCAGAGAATATGCATTTTATGGAGTTTCCCACAGCATTCTGCAAAGGCTTTGTGTTCTTCTATAAAAGCCTCTTCAGAATGAAATACCTCTGGGCCTCAATGACTGTGAAGGGAGAACAGACTCCTTTATTTTGTTTTTAAATGCTAAAAATATATAAATCCATCTGCTTTTAGAGGGAGGCGAGGAGACCTGCTTTTGTTGTTGGCAGCTGGTGGGAGGGCACTTGCTGTACCACCCCCCGGCTCCCCAGAAGCACCACTTACTTCTGGAGAGAAACCCAGAGTGAGACATCCATGATTTGTGAACCCCGTGGCTTAAATGCCTGAAAAGCAGCAAGTCAAAACTGCTGGGTAGCGTCACACAGTCCTGCCTCAGGGCCTTTGACCATCTTGAGGCTGGTGGAGATGTTAATAATGGGACACTGGCATACCGATGAGTGGCAGGGAGCTGTATGGAGGGGGAATGTTGTTGTGTGCAGCTCCTTTCCACCCTCCTGTGTTGTGGCACTTCACCTCCAAGTGCAGCATAAGCGGAACTGGTGTCTGGAGGATGTTTCTTGTTGGGGAAACAAAGGCCCAGAGGAGAATTGAGATGTCTGGGAAGAAAAGCTACTGATAAAGCATCACGCGACTCTGCAGGGTTTCCCTGCTTCTGTTTTCTGTCATCGGACCTCAGGTCGGGCATCAGCCTCAGGAGGTCTGACAGCCTCAGCGAGCCAGCATCTGTGCTCTTTGGAGTATAGTTACCCTGACAGAGCTGGGGTTGGGGCAGGCACAGTTCCTTGTTTTTTATCAGCAACCTGCTTGGATTTGGGTGTGCTCAGAGAGTTGATTTTGCATCTTTCAAGAATCACAGACTGGTTGAGGTTGGAAGGGCTGTCTGGGGTCCAGCTGGTCCAACTCCCCTCCAAAACCTCCATGCAAAGAACAGAGACGTGTGGCTGTGGAAAAGCTGGGGATAACCAAAATCTGCTCTGACTCTATATCCACAGAGGAGGGATGAGGCAGGAAAAAGAGACCACTCTTCCAAACCACAAGGGTACTAACAGCAGCTCTGATATTCAGGACATGCCTGTTCATCACACCAGAGTGGAGCTTGTTTTCCCCAGGTGCTGCAGTGAGGCAGATACATCCATGTGCAGGTTGTGCTCCCTTTGGAAGTTGTTGTGGCATCGAAGTTCAGCTGGGATTTGGTAGAGTAATGATGCTGCAGGTTGTCGTGGATACCTGCTTGATGGGAACATTGGGCTTGTAACTATTTGCTTGCCAGTTCTCACCAAGCATGCGGCAGCTGGAATAGTGTCTTGCTCAAGAAAGTGTGCAGTGCCAAGGAGTTGGCAGCATAGTATGCTTTTTCATCTGCCTGAGGCTTCCAGTCCTGCCCATCCGCTTTCCATGCTGGCTGCTCCAGCAGTCCGCTCACTCACAAAGCCTCTTAGTTGTTTAAATTGAGGCTATTTATAGCTCTGGAGCCATGAAGAACTTCGAGGATGGCGCAGAGTAGCAGTGACCAAAGTTCTCAACAGGTACCCAGGCAAACTCTCCCTTTGCTCCCCGTCTGTCCCCAACCTACCCCATCTCCATTTCTCACAAGTGCAGGTAAGAGAGCTATCCTGCCCGCTTACCCTCTCCAAAGAGAGGACAAAAGCAAGGGCAGAGAGTCAGTTGGAGCATGTGTCCTCATCTTACCCAGCAGTGTTGGCTAGAATCTGAACAGAAATGCCTGAACCCCTTGCCTGGAGTGTTGCTGTCACAGCATGGAGAGCACAGCAGACCTGTGCCTTTGATACTGCCAGCCTTAAGAAGGGAAAGCAGCACCTTTACCTGGTTTTGGGGCACTCCTGACTGCAGTAGCTGAGCACTGTTGCTCCAGGGAAGTAGGTTCAGGTCCTTCTCGAAGTGTAGGCGTTGGGTAATTTTGCTTTGGTGCTCTCGAGATGCTGCACTGCATGAAGGAGGTTAGCATCCAGCTTTGGCTGTGCATAGATCTGTGGGCCCGTTCTCTTCATTTGTTTCGGGAAGAGATCCTGGAGATGCGATTTTGCTGTGAAGGAAGCTGGCCTCTTGTACTCTGTGCTGCAGCAATGTGTGGTCAGAGGGCCTGGTAGAGCCCTTTGGTACTGTGTTTGGAGCAGACGTGTTTCCGGATGCAGGTGTGTTGGGGGTGGGGTGGGAGAGGGATTGGCGAGTGGTGAATTTTTTGAGTTTTTTTCATTTTTTCGGAGTAGGGAATAGTAAGAGGAGCCAGAGCAGGGATTTTTTTCCAGATCAACCCTTCTGCATTTCTCCCTTGACTTTTTTTCGCTGTAGAGGCAGGAGCTTGGTCTAGTGTTTCATGGCAAATCACTTGCCCCCCTGAGAGGTGTCATGCATGTAGCCTGGAGCTGTGAAGCGGTCTCAGTCCTCCAGAAGGAGCTGATGGATGGACGTGGTGACAGCAGGGAGCTCAGAAGCCTGGCTGAGCTGCTGCAAGGAAGGAGAAAATGTAGGAAAGTGTGTGTGTGGGGGTTATTTCTTCTTATCCCAGGGTAACATGAAAGAGCTAGGATGGAAACCACAAGCCCATCCACCTAACATTGTGCAGCATCTGTCCTGGAGGGAGATGGGCCTGCATTAACTTCATGCTCCTGCTGTCGTGGGCTTGTGAGAGGGAAGGTGAAGGCAAGAACAGCCTCCTGCTTTCTGCTTGTGGGGCAGGCAGGGAGCTCCCTTCCCCTCCAAGCTGTTCAGTGCTGCCAAGTGGCCAGCCATTTCCTGGGTTCATTCCAGAGCTCATTGCTTTCCTCCAAAATTATCCAGCTGAGCCTGCAGACCCATCATGGCCGAGCTTCCTGACATGGCAAACCCTTCATGAAATTGAGAGCAGCAAGGTGCAGTGCCACAAGTCTGGGTGCTGCAAAAAGCACATGCTGGATTTCTCCGACTGGTGACTTAATCCAGTTTGACACCAGTGGGTCTGGGCTTCAGTCTCCGACTAACGCGATTCAGAAATGGAAAGGGGAAGACACGCAGAGCTGCAGTCTCCCTTCGCCCGCCTCCACCCCCCGCTGCAAGTGCCTGGCCTCAAGCTGACAGTGGCACTGAAAGGCTGCGTTGATCCCATCTGGGCTGCAGGCTGGTGCTTGTGTGTGGAGGAGACAGAGGGGAGCGTGTACTGAACGAACCCTCTGCAAGCCTTTGTTCCCTCGAATGAAACAGCCCCCCCCTCCCCCCCGGCCCGGTGTGGGACTACCATGAACAGAAGGGCACTTGTTCAAGGGACACAGAGAGGAAAGATAAGCTGTGGTTTGATGCTGTTTGCATTTGGCAAGCTGGGGCTGCATCTGTCTTTTCCTGCCCAGGGATCCACAACCCACCCAGGTAGCTGTGCCTTATCAGCCGCTCTCCTCAACAAACTGCCCTGGGCTTTTATTTGAATTGGGTACCTTCCCATGCTTCTCACCCTGCTGCACCTGCCAGCCTTCCCACTCTGCCTGGTACTGGCAAGGCACCAGTATTGCAGCCGGCAGCCCGTGCCAGCCGGTGCATCTCGCAGCGTCCATGCCCACAAGCATCATTGAATCCCTGCGAGCGGTAGGTGCTGAAGGTCACCGTGAGGAGGTGTGAAGAACTGATCTGAAGAGAAAGAAGCTGTTCCTCTGTTACAGATGGCATTTATGAGGCTGCAGCAGGACATTCAAACCAGAAGGAAACTTGAAGTGAAGTGTGAATGCACCCCGCAGCCCTTCTGGATGGCGGTGGGACAATCAGCAGGAGAGTCGGGGCAGTGCATGGGGTGAGGATGAGAGTTTGGGCTGCAGGTGCTTAAACGCTGCCAAGTCGGCAGCTTGCTGGGAGCTGGAGGGGCCTCGCCTGCCCTTGCCCAGAGCAGTACAGAGCTTAGCTTTGTCTCCAGACGCACGGGTTCAAGCCCTGCTGCTCCTAGCACTCAGAGTGGTATTGCATGCTGGTGCTTGTAGTTCCGTAGAGCTGGGCTCCTGCATTTGGAGCACGGCAGATTCATTAGAGTAAAAGGAGACATTGGGAGGCTGGCTCTTGCCACCTTTTGGCAGGGCTTTTCCCAACTGTGGAATGGGAAGAAGGTGGGCACAAGCAAGATCTTTTGTCTTCCTGAAAACCTGATTTTAACCTACATACCTTGGAAAAGTGAAACTCTAAATAGATAGATGGATAGATGTGTGTGTGTGTGTGCGCGTGCATGTGTATGTGTATGTATTTTTCCTCCCGATTCCTTGGGACACCAAGGAAGAGACATCTTTTATTCAGAGCCCTGGTGTTGGCTGGCACATGCCCCATGCAGCACTGGGACTTCCCATTAGACCTGTGCCGCCAGTTGTAGCAAATGGGTCCTCTTTAACCTTTCCTGCTGGGGAGCTGAGGCTTCTCCTGCTGCCTTACCCCACGGCTGTTGTGTCTATCTGTGGGGAGGGACAAATGTGGAAACAATTGGTGCTTCTGAAATGTGGAAAAGATGTTTTTTGCAGGAGCTGCAGGGTTGCAGCCAGTGGCACAGAATGGACTGATCATTGATGCTGCTGTTGTCCTGCCCAGCAGCCTCCATGGCATATGTGGTGATGTGTGCAGGGCACATCATTGCTTTACACACCCCCTAGAGAATCTCCTAGCAAAGCTTGGCACAGTGGCCTGTTTTCCTTGGCTTATGTTTTCCTACAGCAAATGTTTAGATGCTTTGTGTCTTTGGGCATGCTGGTGTGGGCACTGCAGCCCCTGGCTTGCTCAGTGCCTGTGTGAGTGGCTATTGGAGGGGCTGCTGTCAGTGGTGACGTGGTGGGGAGGGCACAGCAGCTGACAAGACCCATCTGTCTTGTGCAGTGTTTAAGTCTGCTGCAGGCAGGGCACGCGCAGTCTTTCTCTCCTCTCTGTCCCATGTCCGTAGGTTGACAGTGACGTCCTTCAAGTTGTCCTTGAGAAGCATGTATGCTGAGGTTACCCAAGAGCTGTTTGTGAGAGTGTGTGTGACTTGAAGAGGTTCAGGAGCTTTACACAAGAGCAGGAGCTGCCCTCCTTAGTAGGAAGTGCTGTGTCCTACTGCAGGGAAGGAATGCTGAGCTGTTAGAGGAGCCCCAGCATGGCCTCTGCTGGATTGCTGCGATGGCAGGATGCTTCTCTGTGGCACGTGGACACGTGAGGGTTAATTGCATGTGCTCAAGCCAGAAGCATCCTCTAGATTCCAGCTGTCAAAGCACTAACTTAAGTATGTGTCATCTTTACGAGGCAGTAAACAGTACTATGGTCTGAATTACTGAGTCCAGAGGCCTCCAGGGTACAGTATAGCTTGTAGGGGCTTCCCTGGTAATTACTGCCTGACTGACTGCTCGAGGAAATGGCCAGATGTGTTGCTGGCTCAGTTAGGGTGGCAGTAGCTATAGAGCGTGGGGCGTGAACAGAAAGAGCAGGTTGGGGTGCTTGGTGGTCGTATGGCTCAGCCTACCCCAGCACAGCATTGTTTGGCTCTGCTCCTGGCCCTTCCAACTCCACATAACCCACCCAGTCCTCCTCGCTGTCTCCGAGAAGCCAGAGAACCAAATAGCCACCATTTTCAAAGTGCACAGCGATGCCAAGCTGAATCTGAGGCCAAGTGTGTGTTCCTGTGTTGAACCTTTGTTTGATGGGGTGGTGGGAGTGTGGTGGGCTTCTCATGTGGTGGAACGCTCTTTGTGTCCTCCTGGAACTCCTTGGTTTGCCAATGGTATCCTGGTGGGTGATCTCCTGTGACGTGGCAACTGCCCTGGGTGGCCTCAAGGCGCTGTTGACTGCCACATTTCACTTGGTGCCAGTGGGGCAGGAAGGTGCAGGGGAGGGTTTTAGGATGGTGGGGATCACAACATGCTGAAGGAGCCCGTCTTGCTGTCTGCACTGGATGCTGTGCCACAGAGGGAACGGTTCTGGGTCTGCTCTGCACATCCAGGGGTATTTTATATGTGCATGCTGGTACTTAAGATTGGCCCAGGGCTGTCCTAGAAGCCATCATTGCAGGGAAATGAAAATGACAAGTAGGCTGTGCAAGAGGAAGCATTCACAGCCAAACCACAGTAAGATCAGCATGTTTTATCCCACTAAGTTTCTTGGAAACTGTTGATAATTGTCCCTTCTAAAGTTCAGGCACATGAGAAAAAGAAGTAAGTGAGCTTTATAGGTCAACTGCGCATGTGAAAACAGATCCATTGCTGTTGGTGTGGGACTCAGCCTATGCACAGGATCCCATCTTTTCCCAACTCCCCTGCAAGAAGGAACCGGACTCAGTTGCTGGCTGGAGCACCATGAGAAGGTACTTCAGCAGCAGGGCTTGAGAGCTCACCAATGCCTGTATTGGTACTGTATGGTCAGTATTGGATTGATATTTGGGCCTCTCATTAAATTGCCCAGTGGTGGTTTCTGTAATGAGGTGTGAATCCTCAAGGCTGGCCTGGCTCTTTCTGTAAAGAGCAGGGCTGCTGAGGTGATGAAAGGCCAAAGTCTCCTTGGATCCAATTCTGAATTTCCTCCACGGTTTCAGCAGTATGGGGCAGAGCAGCTGGCTCGGGGCGGGGTGAGTTTCCCTGATGTCAAGAGGAAGCTGTTCTGTTAAAGTTCACTAAAGGTTCTGCTTTTGATTTTTTTGAAGGTCATGTGTCAGCATCCAGTCCTGAAGAGCAGAGCCAGGATTCCATGAGAGCTGCAAGGTGCTCTGAGCTTTCCTTGGCTTCTCCTCAGAGGAGGGGTCAGTGGGGATCTTGGTGGGGGGAATCCTGTGGCTCTTTGCGTGTGCAGGCATATTGATCCATGACTTCAGCCTTTTTCCTGCAGAGCTGGCAAAGTCCTGGAGGTACAGGGGGTAATTTAGCTCACCTCTGACCTTGGCAGATAGGAATGGTGTTTAACCAGTGCTGGAATGAGAAGGTAGAAGGCAGGGGGTTACATTTGAAGTGGAGGGTGTCCATTCTCCTGTCCTCTGGAGCATTGGTGGCTGCATTGTGGAAATCCTGCAAGCAGCCACCAGCCTGTGGATGCCCAGATGCCCTGGACTTTTCATGCCATTCTCTGCCTGCGCTATTTATTGAGCCTGACACTTCAGCAGCTGTGGAGATGGACAGATTTCTATTAACTGTACCCTGCATGTGCCCCCCCTGTAAAGTGAGCCCAGGTATTAGCATTGCAAGAACTGAAGGCGGGAGCACAGCAGTTGGAAATGCAGGGTGATTTATTCAATGGAGATGTGAGAGATGGGAGCAGACAGCTTTGGAGCTGTGTTGTTGCTCCTGATCCATTTCCTCTCCCTCCCCTCTCTTTCATTCTCTCTTTCTCTTCCCCCACCACTCTTCCAATTTTATTTTAACAGCACTACAAATTGCGGCATAAATCTTAGCTGAGCAGCAATTCAGGTTGGCGGCCACCAGTAAATCTCTTCTTCCAGCCTCCCCACATGAGAGGGAAGTTGCAGTGGGAGTAAGGGGCTATGGCTGAGTCCTGAGCGTGCCTGGTTTACAGTCCCATCAGGTTTTCCTGGCTGTTTCCAGTTACAGGCCCATAGCATGTTTATCCTTAGTCCCACATCTCTCTAGTCCTGGGAAACAGGAAAATTCTTCTCCCACCCTAGCCTCCAGTGCTAACAATTGGTGCACTGGAAAATGGCATGAAACGGCCTCAAACATGGGATAGGAGGGATGCTAATGTAAGTTGCAAATGCCATTGTTCAGGTGTGTGACATCTAAAGTTGTTCCCTGTTCTTAAAGATAGCAGAAGGTAGTCTTCATCTGTGCAAATGGACCTGTACTTGCAAACTACCCTGCACGCACATGTGCTTGTGTTTTCTGATGCAGAATGCATGTATCCTCTACAGGCTGTGCTGGGAAGAATGGCAGAAAATAGCCCTGTGTGGTGTGTGAAGGGCAAAACCTTTGCTGTTTAGTTCATGCAAGGGATCTATCTACACAGTTCCACACCAGGAGCTGTTTGTCCTGGCAAACATGTTTCCCAGCTGCCTGTACTGTCTCCTTGGATGTGTGCTCCACTTGTGTTTGTAGCCTCCTCCCCACCGTGCTTGAGCTTGCCACCCTACATTGAGACCAGGTATTATGAGAGCAGAATAAAAGTACAAGACCATGCCTTCATCTTAGCCTCTTCTTGGCTGTCTGTGAAGCTTCAAAAGCATTTTCCATGTTGGGTTCTTAAAACACTGGGCAAGTGTTGAAAGACGCAAGGATAGGTCTGCCTGATGTCAACAAGACTTGCTTTTTGTGTGATGTACCGGTGAGAAAACCGGAAAAGGCATCTGCTGCAGACGTGTTAGAAAACAGTGAGATTCTGGGGGTTTGGAGTAGCTGGGATTTTTGCAGAGAAGCACAGGGCCAGCAGTCCCTGCAATGTCTAGGGACTGCAGGGCTCTGACTCCAGATGGCCACCTTGCCCTTGCCTTGCTCTTTTCTCCAGGGAGCGCAGGTTCTTTTGAGGTAGACCACAGACCCTCACCTAAAAAGAAATTCCTTCATTGGCTTAAAGACAGAGAAACAAAAACAACAAGTAGAGCTTCCTCTTCATCCGGCTTTCTTGCCTCTGCAGGGCTTGCTTTTGAAGTGATTGTTCAAACATACCTCAGGTATGGGTAGCTAAATGCGGGGAATCAAGTGTCTTTTGGTCCCAAGAGTCCACCCTCCTTGCTGAAGCTGTCCCAGATGAGAGAGCATCTTAATGAGTTCAGTTTCTTGCTCCTTTCCTTGCCTCCCGCCCTCCCTGCTGAGAGCAGGTAAGTCTTTATTGTAAAACGTAACTGTAGAAATCAGCCCCATTGGCGCTTTCTTTCCTTCCCACTTTCTCAGGTTCGTAGCACTGAAGGGCTTCTCATCTTTCTGTGCCTCCATGCTTAGATCCTCCTTCAAAGAGCAGCCTATGCTCTGCTTCTCCCTGCCTGCCTGCCTCTCTCCTTATGTGCAGGCAGTGCCAGGCACACTGAGTCTGTGCTTAGCCAGGGCTCCCCTGGTTGTAGAGGGAGAAGGCACAGCTTGATTCAGCATGAACATCCTGCTTCCAAGGGCCATGTGTAGCTGCTTCAGCTCCTATTTAGATCCTGTTTAACCTGATATCTGGCTCTGGCCTTGTCCTGGAGATTAGGCCTTCATCCTGTTCAGGGGGTGGCAGCTGTTCTAGAAAGGGAACAGGAGTCCTGATGATGTCTCAGGCTGGTATAAATCTCCTTGCTAGCACTGAAGGACCTAGTGTGATGTAGGTGAGGAGCTAGAAACTCATTTGCAGCCTTTAGGCTGATGTTTGCAGGCAGAGGTGGTTCTTTGCTCCTCTGTGGCCAGGCGATGGTGTCTAGTGTCTGGGTGCTCAGAGGTCCTGGTAGCTCTCTGAATCCCAGGCTCAGATGCATGTTTTGTTCTCTTAAGATTCCCCCCACATACATATACAAACCCTTTAATAGCTGTAATAAACCATATGCCCCTGTTATTTAAATAGAATAAATAAAGTTAGAAAAGCCTCCCAGGAGCATCTGGAACTTCACCACCTGTGGAAAATCGGCAGTTAAAGGAGCTGTATATGTAGCAGAGAGCGGGGAGAAGAGCCCATAAAGACAGAGTCAGCAGAAAGAGAGGAGTGTCTGAAAGTCTTTCAACTTCCCGTTGGCAGCACTAAGATGCGATTCCAGCTGCTTTCTATTCTGGGATGCAGGCAAGTGTGTGCTCCCACACTTGGTTATTATTGCTTGCAAAGAGCAGATCTGGATTGACCCACAGGTTTGGAAATCATTATGCTAGCGAGTAGGGATAATCCAGAGGACGGTGAAAGAGCATTGCCAAGACTTGAGAAATTAACGTTTGGTTTCTGGACTTGTTGTAGACTTTGCAGTTGGGCAGGATACGTGGTCTGTCAGTGCCTTTGTTGCTGTCTAGATAACAGGTCCCCTGGAAGGAGAATCCAAGGCTCTCCAAAACACCACCGTCTACTGCAGGCACAGGGCTGCCCAGATACATAGGTAGAAGTGTGTACAGGCATGAAGTCTTTGTTTTTTCAGGTGCTGACGGTGTTTCTTAGGCTGCAGTGGGAAAGCCATTCCTAGTTCTGTCCAGAACCCCTCTAGCTGCTTTGTGGAAAGAGGGAATCTGGCAGCCAGGCAGGCAAGCGAAGGAGGACACAGCCATATCTGTACATTCACTGGAGACCAAATGGACACTGGAATTATGTTGTTTCAAGAGGGAGCTTCTGTGCTGTTGCCTGTTCTCTCTTGGCTAATCCAGACACCTAGCATCCCAGATCCTTCTTGTTGCAGGTCCCCTACAAGTTAAGAGCTTTTATTTCCTGGCCTCCTGGACTGTGAACACTCCACAGCCAACCTGAACTTCACTTACAAGCTCAAGATGCAAATATGAACATCCTACCTGTGCCACATTGCTGGATGCTCCTTAGCACTGCATCTTATCCCAGAGGCACTTATGCCCAAACGTTCAACCCCTTTTGAGGTGGAAAAGTTGAGACATGAACCCTCTAGAGAGGGGTATGCTGAGAGGTGTCACAGTGTGTGTCCGAGTGCCTGTTGAGCCCCTGCTGCTCACTGGCAGCCCCGGCAGTGTTGGTGGGCTAGCACACACTGTGCCTGCCTGCCACCAGGATCCCAGGTGGATAGGCAGGTATCTTTTGCAGCTTGGTTCTTCTGAGTTGCTAATCGCCTCCCTCTGTGAGTGATGCATATATCACTTGACTGCCGGTACCCTCCCCTCTCTGCTCCAGCACGTAAGCCTCTGTGTGGTACACCAGCTTTGACAGAAAGGGCCAACCCCGCTTCAGGCTTTCACAATTTGTCAGAATAAATTGCTTCTTCCTCCTATTGCGTGGAGGAGATGCTGGTTCATTTGCCCTGAGTCTGAACAGCACCTGAGGCGGCTTCTCCCTCCTTGTTCTTCCTCCCTCCGAGCCCACAAGGAGAGCAGATCCTGCTGGCTGCAGAATGGCAACAGGCTCCTGAAACCACAGCTGATGCAGCAACAAATTTTGTGCAGTCTTGCATTCATCTGCTTGACCTGACATAACCTGGGAAGGGGAACAGAGCTGGAGAAGGTGCAGATGATCGAGGAACAGGAAAGGCTGGAGCCATCTGTGAGGTTGGGGGGGTTTACTGCTGTTCAAAGCCTCTGCTTTCCATGCTGGCCCAGGCAGCCAAGCTGACCAAGCAAGCCCTTGGCCCCACTTCACCCCAGGTCAGTAAAGCGTGGAGGGATGTGGCTCCAGTGCAGCAGGCCTGCACTGCAAGCCTTCGTGCATGTTTTTTCCAGCACCTGGCAGTGAATGTGAGTGCACTTGAAAGTTGCGTGTGGAGCCAAGGACTTGATGGAAAGAGTGAGTGTGTGCATGTGTGTGCAAATTCCAATACCCAGTTTATCTGGGACATTGCCCTGGGCTTCTGCTGTGTGCATTGAGATCTTCCTCTGGGATCGGTGTTCTTTGGAGGGGTCACAGGTGTGGTTCCTGAAGTAGAAGAGAGGACATTCAGGTTTGCCCTCTGCCTTCTGATCTCCTCTCACCAAAGGAGCTGCTCAAGCATGTTGAGGGATAGCAGGGCTTGGTAGTTGGTGGCATTGGCTCTGGGAGGAACCTCCATCCTTGCATTTTCCCTCGCTGCCAGATAACATTTGTAGCATAGCTGCGGTGGCTTGATTACTGTGCCCTGATCTGACCATAGACTGAACTCCAGGGATGTCAGGAGTTGCCAGAGTTCCTCTCTCTTCCTCTGTCCCTTGGCAATCTTTCTTTCTTCCTGCAGATCAGTGCAAAGCTTGTTGGCTGGGTTATTAAGCATGAGCTGCTTTCCTGAGGTACAGGACTGGCTTAGCTTTTCATTAAGGCCTGTTAATCATCCTGAAGACAGCCTGACAGCCACTGGTGATGGACCACAGTGCCCTGCTGCCTTCTGTCTTGCCCGGAGGCGTGAGGTCCTGCTCTCAGTACCCCAAGCATGGCTGGCAGCTGCGGGAAGGGCGCTGCGTGGTCTGGCGTGGGACAGTGCTGCTGCAGAGCTTGGCAGCATGGACTTGAGCCCCGAGAAGTTTCCTCATTCGCAGGAAGAGCGCGGGGCAGCAGCTCTGCCAGGAGCTGGGGTGATGGCCAAGTCAAAGCCCCAGGAGAGGAGGAGGAGGAGGCTGGGGGCTCTGCTTCCCACCTCTGCCAGGCTGCAGCCCTGCTCTCATTAGTCTCAGGCCTCACAGAAACACGAGTCTTTCTCTTTCCCTCCATCCCAAATGGTACTGACCTCTTGATTACTGTTGTTGTTTTCTTAATTGCACCTTGGAGCTATGCCTTGATTCATTTTTTCAGGGAGAATTTAGAGAAAATATGGTTGTTTCTCAAGCAAATAGTGGCCTGCCCCATGCAGCTGATTATGGACAGGGCTGGGAACTGGTGAGACAAAAGGAGAATGGGGCTTGGCAGGGTCCTCCCACCTCCTTCCCTGTGGTTGTGCCTGCATTGTGATAGACCCCACCACCCCACAACCCCTGCAGGGCCACACAAGGGGGCAAGTGGCCCTCTCCAACAGCAGTATTTTGCCTTTCAGTCCTCAAAGGCAGCAAATAGCTTTGAATTTCCTTTTCATCCTGGGAAGAAGGGATTTAATTTACTCTCTGAAAGTACAGGGTGGTGTTTTGGAGCTGAGCTGATGGCACTGGCTGTGATAGTGACGTGGGGGTGTGGAGTTGCTCACAGAGCATCACCCAGAGCTCCTCAGTCCTCTCCATGCCATGCTCTCCAGACATGAGACATCCCAGGAGATGTCCTCTAGTTCATTTCCTCCTGCATTTCATCTGAAATCCTTCCACTTTGAGTTCTTCTGGCCATCCCTCCCACTTTTCCCAACCCAAGCAGCATAGATAATCATTGATATAAAACTGTCACCATCCTGTTGTCTCTGGGCAGGCACCATGCAGGCAGGCAGACATTCCTGTGGCCAGTCTACAGGTGTGTATAGCAGATGTCCCCTCCAGGCTTGGTGAGAAGGGTTGATGGCAGGGCCTGGAACAGAGCCAGCCCAGCAATTCTGCAATGGAGATGCTTAAGAGGCAATAACAGAAGAGGGAGCTCAGAGGAAGACCCTTCAACCAGCAGATTTGAGGGAGTGGCACGCATCCTTGATGGAGCAAAAAAGGACATCTCTCCTTGGTATGTCAGCCTTGTTTAGGTCTCAGCGATGCGTTGAAGACAACAAAGTCTTGCCCTTCTTCCTCTCTGGGCAAAAGACATGGTGAAGGGGATGTTCTGTGGCCTCTCTGAATGCCATTTATTGGCAACTGTTAACGTTGTGAGGGAGGCATTAGCCCTGTGCTGCTCTTCCCTGGGATATTCTGGTTTGTTGCTGTTACCAGCTTTTGTGCCCTTTTTAAAGGGCACAATGTCTGTTGGCTTTTTAAATTAAAACCTGCCATGATTTGAAATGAATTGGTATAATAGTAGTAGTAAAGAACATAATCTTCCCAGCTGTCCTCCCTACCATCTTGCTAGTCCTCCTACATCCAGCATGTCGGTCATAAATCCTCCCCCTGTTGTTCTTGATATCCCCTGATTTCTATACATCTTGTGCTAGCCGAACTTCAGTGGAGTCTTGGAGGTCTGTGCTCCTAGTGGGAGTGGTACCTGTATGATGTGTCCTGCTCACATGTTCAGTGTTAAAACGCTCACTGGTTTGTCCAGATCAGCAGGGAGCCCTGGTGACTGCAAGAGGAGAGGCTGCCTCTAGGCTGTGATTTGGCTTCATATTGCTCTAGGTGTGTTTGTCCTTGGGTTCCTGCGGGCACAGGAGACCATTAGGTGCTCCTGGTATCTCCCCTCTTCCTGGCACACCTTGAGGTTTAAAGGACACTGCTCCATGGAGGGGTTGTGCTACAGCTCATCCCAGAGGACTTGGTGTCTCACTGGTCCCTGCTGGGTGTGTGATCGGATCGATGGTATTCCATCAGTCTGTGATGTGCTGATGTCACCAGGGCCATGTTTGCTCTGTAATAATCTCTTCTCCTGCCATGTTCAAAGGCCCAGAGTTTTTTGGGCTGAGAGTCCAGGCTGAATGCTGCAGCCAGGTCAGCAGGCATCACTCCTCTTCTGCCAGATCTGAACTTGTTTGGCCTTTGACCGTAGCCTGCCTTGCTGCCTGCTGGCTGAACCGCTCGTCCCTCACCCTGATTCACCTTTTTTCAGTTCATCTGGATTATCGACCAGGGTAGGTGTCTACCAGGATTGACCCTTCATAGGCTCTTGAGAAGTTTTCTGAGCTGCCTCAAGGCAGGGAAGGATTTATGGGCCAGTCAGGGAATGATTAAATAAGTTTTTGGAGCCCCTGTACTTCCTTCAAAGTCTTCCTTCCTAACCAAGGGGATCTTTTCAGAGTTTGAAATTTGTCATTCTTTTCCACAGAAGCGCTCAGGCTTCTCCACGTGTGAATAATTGCAAACTCCCTCCTGCTGGGGCCATTGAAGTGAAACCGCAATGCGCGTTTGTACTAAACCTGTTCTGAATGTCAGCAAGCGAGCAGGGCTCTGGGGCACCCACCCGTATGAGTACACAGCAAGCGCCTCGCACAGCAAGGAGCACCCCTGGTGCCAATGTTTGAGTCTTGTCCCTGACTGCTGGGGCATGGGATCACCCCTCTTCCTCGGTGGCCGATGTTGAGGTTTTGTCCTGTCATCTTGGCATGGAGAGTCAAAGGTCCAGGAGATTTGTTTGGTGTTCATGGGCATTGCCACCCGCTGGATGCTGGCTGGAGATGGCTGTGGGACTTGGGTCAGCAGCAGATCATTCTCATGAAAACCTCTCAAGAAAATATAATTCCCAAACTCACTTTTGCTGCTTCCAAAAAACTTTCCCCTAGCATTGCTTAAAAGATGAATCTGAAGGGCCAAATGCTGAGTTACAGCAGCTCTCATAATCCTTGTGTTTGTACATAATGTTGGCAAGACCCTTACCCTGTTTGGACTGTGGATCACATCTTTCAGTTTTTTCAGCGTGGAAGCCTTTGTCTGATGGCTGGTTGTGAGAGTCTGCGGTTTTTTGAGCCTTTCTATACAAGCCATCCTGCAAACAGGTAATCATTTTATTCAGTAGTAGATCTGTAAGGTGTATCATCCTGGTCTGTGGGATTGATTTCAATGGAGTCTGAATCTTCCTCCATTTTAGGCATTCAAGAATTTTGCGAGACAACTTCATTTTACGTGGGAAACTTTCTGGGACGCTGCTCAGACCAAAGATGGAATATAATTATAGAAAACATACAAAGTAGCTGAACCGATTTTTACCAGGCTTTCTAAAGAACAAAACTACTGTTCTCTAAGTGCTTTCTTCCTCCAAGTGTGCAAGAAGCTGAAGCTACCAGTATCCAATGTAACTTGGGTCCTTCAGTCTTCTAGGGTTCAGGCCTTTCCAGTCTGTTGGCTTTTTAACAAAAAAAATTAAGTTCTTGAATTCTTGTGTTGCATTTGCTGGAAGACTGTGGACCTTTTTCCCTGAAAGAGCAGCTTTTGTGCGAGTTGCAGGCATGCCGAGGAGCTCCCAAATGTTTTAGCAGAACTACAGTATCTGCAGAGATCCTTTGCTCTTTCTACACCTAAATTACACCAATTTCATGCAACTGTAACAAAACCTATAAAATTGGTGTACCTCCTTTGTGTATTTGCTCTTAAGTGGGTTCAGATATCCACTGTATGTGGATTTTGCTCAAAGTCAGTGTTGAGTAGTCAAAAGTAAGGCAAGATATGGACTGAGGCCATTTAGTTCATCACCGCCTTGAGCCAAATCCAAGTATTAAGGCATTATCAAACCTGTTTAAGCACACACGTAGTACGGTGCTGGCCTGAGTTAATGACACAAATTTTCCTCACCTAGTATAATTCTTGGGTGCAATTGGAGCTTGATATTGTTTGCTCTTAATTTCCCCAGATACCCAAAAGACCAGGAAAATTAGGTACAGAAAAGGTAAATAAAATAGTTGAGTACGGGAATGATGGCAGCAGTAGTGCTGTGCTAAATTGGTTTCTTTGAAGTGAACTGTGATTGCAACTGCAGAAATTTCCCATGCTTGCATGCAGGGAGGCAAGGTGAGGTTATTAATTATAACAACAGGCTGGAATTGGTCTTAATGAGAAATAGTGTAGCTTGAGAGGAGCTGAGGCTGAGCTGATGGCTGTCCCCAGGGCTGAGCCTCCAGAGAGACCTTCCCAGGCTGTTCTTCTGCCAGCCTTGCTGCAGCAAAGCCTGTCCTGTGATGATCCTGTGCGACTGATGCCCAGTGTAGCATGTTCCCCATGCCTCCATCCTGAGTTTCGAAGAGGTCACGTTGCCGTTGGCCATCTTGTCTGGGCCTTGCATCCCAATAATCTTGGATAGGCACAGGAGGTGCTTCTTTAGGGTGGGACACCTGGTCCCTCATTAAAAGCTTGTGAATCCAGAGCTTGCAAAACCTCATGACATTTGAGCAAAGCTAGAACCTGGACTTTGCTGGCCTCTTTGAAATACTCAGTCTGCCTCTTCCTTTCATAGCCCCAGGGATTCTTCTTGTTGCCCTGGCAGAGATTTGGGTAACTTGTTCATTAGGAAAGGAGCCTTTGAGAATGATCTTGTCTCAGCATGCCTATACTGCACAGCACTCTGCCAGCCAAACTGGTTTTCTTCTGAAAAATAATATCTTACAATATCGAAGCACTTAAGGTATATTAAAGGCTAATGATGCACATCCTGTTTTTCTCACAAGGCAAGCCTTCCAGATTCTGATTCTGCTTTGATGATTTTGCATGAAGAACGATAAAAGTCTCTTGTCTCCAGCCCATCAGTTTAGGATAACACTGCCTGTATATCCGTAGCCTTGGAGGAAAGCTAATGTGAGGCCGGCTCCCTCCAGATGTGTGTCACTTTGCATTCTTGCAGCAGCATTGGGCCTGTAACTCCAGTGACCACGTATTCAGATGGGCAGATCCCTTCAAAGACTGCTCCTTCTCTCCTTTTCCTGGACCAAACCCAGCCAGGGATTTCAGCCATGACGAGGACTCTCCAAGTGATGATGGTCTCCTCAACTTCCTTCCTTCATCAAAGCCAGACTTTGGTGCATGTGACAGGAGTTTTCAGGATGCTCCTGTCCCAGCTGTGCCTCTGCCCTCCTCCTGTTTCCCACCTTGCTCTTGACAGGTTCCTTGGAGCCTCTTCATGGCCAGTGAAGGGTAGAGGAGCATGTTCTCTGTCCCACTTGCATCCTTTGCAAGCAGTTGTACTTACAGAGCATTGTCTTGGAACTCCTTTCTTCCCTGTCCTACAGCAAAATGTCCCCTCTCACCCTTAACATCCGTCTCTCTTAAGACAGGCAAGTCCTGTTTTCAGGGAGGTGACGACAAAGTAAATTGCAGGGAAAGCTGTAGTTTGAGAGTATGTTCTGTGGTTTTGTTGGCTGCTGGAAAAATATACTGGTGAATGAACTCCATACATCTGGGGCCAGTGGTTTTTCTCTCAGACCTCTCATTAGCAGAGTTCAATTTTCCCCTGGGAACTTCTCATTAAAACTCACAGCCTGTTCTCTCTCTGGCCAGTGGAGCACATCTGAGCTGGCGGAGCACTTTGTGAGCTGTGTCCAGTGTGGGAAAGTAGAAGCTAAACAGAAACTGTGCAAGAACCCTCCTGAGGTTTGATGCAATGGGACCAAGAAATTCCCAGGGACTGGAGTGCATCATTAGCTTGGAAAACTCTTAGCATCTAATCGAGCCTCTTGGCACCTTCTGGGGTGGGTACGTGGTGTTGATGGGTCTTTAATGGCCCCATTTACCCTCAAGTGCTCAGCTTTGCAGGGTCTCCTGCTGCAGAATTAGATTTATTTTTTTCCTCTCCCTTCTGCTTTGATGAGTGATTTTCCTCTGCCACCATTGCTTTATTAAACAGAACAAACTCAGTTGTCCTGCTTCAATTCATTTCAAGTTATTACCAGTGGAAAATGCTATTTTCTGCATAAATGTAATTGTCCTGCCCCAGTGAATAGTTAGGAGCACTGATACTGCACTGGGGCTGGGAGGAGGTAACCTCCAGAAAGAAGGGGTGTCCTGGCATGGAAGTGGAATGGGCTGGTCCCTCAGCTGTTTTTCCTTTCCCTGTCTAAGCTGTGTTCCTGGGAACTAGTTGACAGTTTGTCCTGGATTGACTCTAAAGAGTGAGAGTAGATATATGATAAAGCTCTGGAGCACTCAAAAATTGATATTTCAGGATCAAGAAGTCTTTATTTCATCAACTGCTTCAACAAAAGGAGGAATCTGTGTAGTTGTAGCCATTGTGGTTCCCTTCCACCAGACTGAAGGAACAAAGAGAATGGTGCAGCCAGGAGCTCAGACCAAGGTCCCAGCTCCAGTCCTGGCTGAAAGGAGCTGCCCGGTGTGAGACGGAGGTTGCACAAGGAAGGTGGTGTCCTTTTTGGAGTTGTTTTTTCTTTCTTCCTCTGACCTCAGTGTGATGATTCATACGGGGGGCTGCAGGTCCTGGATGCTACAGACCAGGTCTGCTGTGAGGCCGACCTCTGTCCTGGGCTGGACAGCTGCTTGCAGTGGTGGTGCCTGGAACAACACGAGTTGTCAGACATGATGATAAAGCCAAGCTATTTTAGCAAGAGTTTCTTAAAAAATCAGTTTTGTCCCTTTGTAGTCACCAGAAGGCTGAACTGCTAGTGCTTTTGAAGTTGGCAGGTTCCTGCTAGGGTGAAGCTCTGTTTTGTAGCAGCTTTCAACCAGGGCTCCCTTAGCACTTTCTCAGCTCCCCTGGGGAGGATGTGTGCCACCAGCCCTGTTCTGCAGGGTGGCTCAGACCCATACAGTACCAAATATTTCCCTGGTGCTGTGCAAGGGGAGCAGGAGTGCAGCACAGAAAGGTGTAGTTGTGAGACTACTACTAGTAGTAGTCTCCACTGAACTACTAGTTCAGTGGAGGGGCACTAAGATGGTCAGGGTGCTGGAGCACATGTCCTGCAAGGAGAGGATGATGGACCTGAGCTCATTCAGGCTGGTGAAGAGAAGGCTTTGGAGGAGGTCTACCAATACCTACAGGGACTTCATCCAGAAGACAGAGCCAGGCTCTTCACAGCAGTGCGTGGTGGGAGGACAGGAGCATAGGGAGGACAACAGGCATAGGATGAAACAGGAGAGGATCAGACTGGATATAAAGGGAAGCATTTTTGTCCCAAGGACAGTCAGTTAGTAGAGTTCACTGCCCAGAGAGGTCACGTAGTCTCCGTGCTTGGAGGTTTTCAAGAGCAGACTGTATAAACCTGAACAACTTGCTGTGATCTCTTAAGAGATGCATCTTGGAGCAGGAGTTTGAACTGAAGACCCCCTGAGGTCCCTTCTGACCTGAGTTATCCTGGGATCCTCTATGCTTGCTCTTGTGGAAGTGGGTTGCTGCTTTTGCTCACATGTAGAGAGGTCCAGCAAGGAGCCCTGTTTTGTGGGCACATTTGTGCCATTGCAGCAGGCCTGCCTAGCACTGCCTGACTTCGTTGTTTTGATACGATCCTCCAAGAGAGCATAGGTGAGTGTAGGGGAGGTTTTCTTTGCTGTCTCTGCCCTTGCTCAGCAGATCTGTGCTGGTGCAAAGTGTGAGAAGAGGGCAAAGGGATAGGTCCTTTCCAGTGCTTTGTTTTTGCCTGCGCCTCTCTGAGATTGGGCGAAGGTCACTGGAATTGAAGCCTGTCTTGTTTTCTTGTCTCACTTTGGAGGAGTGGGAAAGGCAGGGTTTGGAAATACTTATGCAACCTGCCTTGTTTGTATGATGCTAACATAGAGCTGGTGACACTTACTTCTGTAGCCTCAGGGGTTTAGACGTATGAATCAGAGACTGTTTTTCTCCAGTGATGCTCCTATAGAAATTTGTAAAAAGTGGAAAGTCCCAGTTCATAGTGTTTCTGTGCTGCTCTGCCAGTATATCTGCTGCAACCTTCCTGTGGTCCAGCCTACCAGCCCTTGCCTGGCTCTGCAAGAATGAGTCAGCTCAGACAAGAGCATCTCCTCGCCTGGGCTTCGTGACACGTGGGCCATGATCCCAACCTACGTGCCCTTCTAACAGTTCAACTGCCAGAGTGATGCTGTGTGGTTCCTGACCTCCTGCACCAGCATGGGTGTCTTCTGCTCCAGCTGGCTCTGGAGATGTGGTAGGTCCATGTGGGAGATGGCTCAGCAGTCCTCTCTTAGGTCAGAGCATGCACTGCCATTGAAAGGAGTTAAATAGAAAACAGCTGGATGAGGAGGAGGGGAAGTGATATGCAGCTCACAGATAATTGAGGCAGGATTTTGTTTGGGGTTTTTGTGATTTTACTTTTTCTTCCACAAAGTTCTAGTGCTTTTTCTTGTATTTGTTGAACAAGAGGATTTTGCTACAGTGTGTTCTGTTTCAGAGAACTCAGGGTTTGTACGTTGCTGGCTAGAACAATTGATTTTTATTTATTTGTTTATTTACTGCAGGAGAGAACTGAAGCAGTAAGTTTTAAGGCTTTAGCTGTTCTGGAGGAGTTTTATTTAGAGAAACAGCCTGATTCTGTTGCTGTGTTCAATTGACACAAGCTCATATAATCCTGTTGCCAGTGTGGGCTCTGCAGTGGAGCCCTGGGATCTCTTGCTCCAGTGCTCAGGTCACCTCGAGCCATTTGCTCTGGCAGTCCAAGGTGCTTCTGTCCAGGGATGGTTGCCATCTCTTGCCCTGGAGCTCAGCTGCACATCACACAGGCTTGGCACGTCACCAGCTCCCTGCCGGCAGGAAAGACACAAACTGCAGGTTTTTGGGCACTTCTTGGTCTCGCACCCTGCCCTGTTCCTTCCTGTGTTGCCCTGCTCTGGTGAGACTCCAGAAAAGCCTTTGGTCCCAGATGACACCCAAAGGTGGTGGAGACCCCTTCTTGTTTGATGGCTGTGTAGGAGCCAGGGCTCTGTAGCAACAGGACACGCAAGCTCAGCAGAGCCCTAGGAAGGGGATATCACTGTCCTGAGGTGGGTTTGGGAGGTGACCAACTGGTGCTGCCTTAATCCCTTCCTTGGCTTGTCCTAACAATTCTGCCCCACTTTGGTTAGAGGAAAGTTCCGACACATCAGAGGGAAGCAAAGGGCCAGTGATGACCCTGCAATGACTCTCCATTCCCTCCTAGTGACAGCCTTCCCCCACCACCTCTGTGCGCTCAGGAACGGTGTCCAGAGGGAAACAGCCACCCACCCACCTTTCAGGCAGCTCTGCTGCTGGATCCTGCCTGCAAAGGCTGCCTGGGCATACCAGCCAGCATCCCTCTCTAGAGGCTGTCACCTCGGCGGTGGGCTGTCTTTGGCATTCCCAACTCTTGCAAGGCAGAGCGAGCAGTGAGGTTCCCTGGGATCTGATCAGCATGCTGAAAGCTGCCTACTTGGTTGAGTACCTTCTATATTCTTTTTTTAAGTATTATAATTACATTGTTGTGATTGCCAAGGTAGGTGCAGTTCTGCCAACATGGTGGTGTCTCCTGCTAGCTGATGTGCACCCTGTCTTGGTTGGGTAGAGCTGTTGAGGTGGGAAGCATGGCCATGTGGGGCCAGACCCGTCCATGCTGCTGGAGGTGTGGGGTTGTACAACTGTTGCCCTTTCCTTGCCGTGTGCACCCAAAAAGAGCTTCTGGCCAATCCCTGTCGTCAGCCTGCTGGGCTTCTGAGAGCTTGCATCATCGTGCTCCCTATAAAGTGTCCCCTTCCCAAGAAAAGCCCTTCTGTGGGTGGATGACTTTGCCAGGTCACTGTGGAGCAGCTGGTTTTGAGAGGAGCTCCTCTCCTGCACAGGTGTCTGGGAAGGTGGCAGGCGAGGTTTATCTCGGTTGCGTTTTCTGGGGCTGGAGAGCATGTGTGTTATCATGCAGCAGATGGGCCTGGTGAATAGATGGTGGAGACAACTGTATTTCTTCACGCAGGCTTGTTGCCTGCTGGGAAAGGAGCCAGCCAGGCTTTGTAGGGAGAATTACAGAGCTTGGACAGGCTGTGGTTGGGTTTCTCCTTCAGCCCATTCATTTTTGAGAGGTAGGTGTTGGTGTGGGACAAAGGCTGCTGCTACAACCCATCATGTGCTGGTCTGGGCTGTACTGTGTAAGGATGGACCAAGGGCCAGTCTTCAGTGCTGCCCTTCCAGCCTTGTGCCCTCTGTGATCTTTGGACCCTTAAATTAAGTCTGGTGTTCCAGGCAGGGACTTGAATTGTCCATCAGTCCTAGGTAGGAATCTGGTGGGAGCAGGCTGCAGTCTGGTGCACTGCCAGTTGTCAAGACTGGGGAACCGGTGGCTTGTGGGGGACAGCCGAAGATGCATGTCCCATGTCCTCTCCCATTTCTGTGCATCTCCGACTAGCTTGCAGGGAAAGCTGTGTGGCTGCTGGGCACCGTGACATGGTGCGACAGCCATCCTGGGGAGAAGCAGGAAGGGAAGTCTCCTGCCAGGGCTTGCCACACTGGTGGCCCTGCCACTGCAAGGGGAGCCACAGACCTTTGAGGGAAGAGCTGATGGCCTTTCTGGGAGGCTCTTTGGTTTTCCTGAGAGCTGTCAGTGGAGAAAGTCAAGCAAGTGGAAATCCCAGCAGTGGGCAGGATGGTGTCCCTGGAACACTGTTGGGAGCCAACTCCTGTGGCATGGGGGAGAGGAGAGGACTGGGAGGGGGACAGTGCAGCAGGGAGCATCGCGGCTCCCCAGGGCCAGTATTGGAGCTTGGAGGAGAGCACTGCAGTGTCCTGGCTTCCGCCTCCCTTCTTGCTGCCTGGAGCTTGGATCTCCTGCCCATCCAAGTGAAACGGTGCTGTCTTGCCTGAGCCTGCAGCTTGTCGCTGATGCCGCGTCAAGCAGGTCTGGCAATGCAGCTCATCTCACTGTCCCCTCGTGTGGTACTTCTGTCTTTGTGGTTATCTTGTTTTTTCTGTTCTCTCTATTGGTATGGGAAGGGACAAGGTGATTTCTTTCCATGGTCCTGTTGTTGCATGGCTAGAAGCCTTTGCCTGCTGGGTAGGACCATGGGTGCAAGAGTGATGTGTGCAGCAGGAAGATTGGTGGCTGGAGGGTCCTGCTCTGCAGTAAGCAGTGCAGCATCTGCATTTAGATGTGGATTTTCTGGAGCCAGTGCTCTCCAGCACAGTGTATGGTGGGTAACAGCATGGGACGCTGCAGGAGGACGGACGTGCATGGCGCAGGTTGCTGACAGCCTTTGCTTGCCTTTTGCTGATGCCTGGGGTTTGAGGAACCTCATCCAGTAAGACGAATGGATGTGACAGGATCACTGTGCCCTTCATGGCCCCATTTGCTTCCCTGCCTTTACTGGAGCCGGGCATGCAGCTCATTCCCTTTTGCTGTTTGGGGAGTGATCTCCCTTTCAGACAGCTGTGGGCATGGTGCTGCCAAAGGGGAGAGGATTGTATAGTGGCTCAAAGCTGTAGGACTTCAGGCAGAAAAATCAATGTTTATATTTCTCTTAGCTGGGAAAGATTCCTTAAATAACTCCAGTAAATAAATACCTTGTAAAGTTCAAACTATGAAGGCATGGTATATGAACCAGAATGAATTTTCAAGCTCTCTCTTGCAATAAAATGGATTTCTTGAGTTCGGGCTTTATTTAGAGAAACATTTGATTTAAGAAGGGAGTTGAAGGTTGTATCTGATCTCTTTGTGAGAGGGAGCTGCTCTTCCAATGGCTGTGGAGCATGGTCTGGAAATGTGGCTGGATTGCTGCTGCTGCTGCTGGAGTATTCCCAGGAGAGTTTCTTGTGTACCCAGCCAAACGGAGGGTCACTCTCCTCCTCCCCAGGGTGGTTCTTGCTGCATCCTCTGTCCCCTCAAGACCCCTGCTGCTGCAATGCAGTCTGCTCAGCTGCCTTCGGAAGCTGTTGTGCAGGTGCTGCTGCTTGGGATGCTGGAGACCAGCCAGGATCCGGTTCCCTCCACGGACTGGACCGGCGTCTCATAGCTTTCTGTGCCTGCTTTCTATGGCATAAAACATCTTCTATCCTCTCTTTGTTCCAGCCGGTGTTGCAGTTGAACTTGCTTGTTGAAGGGATGCTTGAGAGGGAGCCAGCAGTGAGCCCGCTGGATTGCAGCTCCCATGATTTAGAGTGTTCATTCCTTGGTCTGGGTGCCTGTCTCAGAGGCTTCTCCTGTAGAGTTGGCCCTGCCCGGGGTCTTGGGCAAGCAGGGCAGGGTGGAAGGGGTTGGAAAGGGACCAGCTCAGCTGGAGAGAGGCATGGCTGGCCTGGAGCTTGGGTTCAAGGTTGGGGCTTTAGACTTGGCTGTGTTATCTGGGAGCAGGAGTGCACGGAGAGAGGGCTCTGGGCTCATGCTGCAGATTTACCTGAAGGACAACTGTTTTGTCCTTGTGTGAAGGAGGAGGAAGCAGAAAGCTCTGTTTCAGCCCCACCTTTGCTCAAAGCTCCAGGAAATGACCCTGAGCAGGGGATAAAGGGCACCACACAGGGCTGGGATTCCTTCTGCTGTTTGTCAGCATGCGTGCAAGCAGGGCATCGCCTTCCTGAAAGCACTAGGAGGGCCGCGGTGAGGGAGAGCTGCTCCCTGCAAGCCCAGAGGTTGCCATGGCCTGTGGAGCTGGTGCTGCTGCTGTGCTTCACTTTCTGAAAATTGAAGCCGCCTGGAAAACTTTATTACGACTTTCTGCCCTGGAACGAGGTGGCTCTGGCATGCGTTGCCCCATTCCCCATCAGGGTTTCAGGCATTCGCAGGCAACACTGGAGGTTGAAACTGAGGACTGCTGCTGACGACAGGGCTCTGTGGCCCCTCTGCTTCCCAGGTAAGCAGGGCAGGAGCTGGAGCTGGGACACGGTGCCTCGCTCTGCAGAGCTCAGAACCTGCTGGTGAGCTGTGCCGGCACTGGTGCACCATGACTTACTTTGGCTCTGGCACAGGGCTACTGCTCACAGGCTGGCTGGGCCAGGCTTCTGTCCCCAAAGCCCATAGCCAGCACCACCATACATCACAACCTGCTTTTCTTTGCTTGGTGGTGTCTGGGGTGGGATAACACAGTTATCCCAGTGTGGATAAGTTGTGTACCCATGGTGGCAAGCCAAAAGGAGAGGAGAGAGACAGGAACAGAAAATGAAACAGAGGTGGGCCAGAGTGACACCGAAAGAGAAAGAATTGACCTTGGGAACAGCAAGAAGGCAGAGCAGGGTGTCACCTCATCCAGAGAGTTACAAACAAGCTGCAGATGTACAAAATTATCGAGATTAGGTGCAGAGGCAGTGTGCTTGCTTGCCGAGGTGCATCCCCGCCATGACAGCGGGGTCGGTGGGGTTGCGGGACTGTTTCTTGTGCCCTTCCTGAAGTGTTTTGGGTAGAAGCCAGTGCATTGCCCTGTACTTGGAGAAATCGGTTGTCGGTGCCAGACGAACAAGTGCCTCGAGAGCAATGACTGGATTGCCGGTTGTATTCTTCTGGAAGCAAGGTCCTGACCATGCCAGCCCAGGAAACGCATGGTGCCCCTGCGTACTGGGTAGCCTGGCCTCATGCTGTCTTCTGTTTTCTTCCAGCCACTCCCACTCTCCCGGCTCCATGGCTGCTGTCCGCGAATGGTCCTGCACCCGCTGCACCTTTCTGAACCCCGTCGGCCAGCGGCAGTGCTCCATATGCGAAGCCCCCCGCCAGAAGCCTGACCTCAACCACATCCTGCGGCTCAGCGTGGAGGAACAGAAATGGGCTTGTGCCCGCTGCACCTTCAGGAACTTTCTGGGCAAGGAAACCTGCGAGGTATGTGGCTTCACCCCAGAGCCAGGGCCCAGCGGCTCCCCTTTACCCGTCATCAATGGCATTTTGCCCAAGCCCGCCGTGCTTGTGGAGCCCAAGGGCACGTCCAAGGAGGAGGCTGCCAAGGCAGAAAGCAGCAGCGAGGACTCAGAGGGGAAGAGCCCTGATGAAGCGGAGCTGGAGAGTGGCTGGGCTTGCCAGCGCTGCACACTGCACAACACGCCAGTGGCCAACTCCTGCTCTGCCTGTGGCGGCCCACGCAAGCTCTCCCTGCCCAAGATCCCACCAGAGGCGCTGGTCGTCCCTGAAGTCATCACCCCTGCTGGATTTCACATGGCCCCCTCTACCCCGCAGCCTTTAGTCTCTGCAGAGATCTCTGATGGTGACGCCCTGGCTACCCAGGGCCCAGTGGCTATGGAACAAGAGGCCCAGAAGATACCAGCCTTCAGTCCCTTCTCCCCGGGGCTCCAGAACAACCCTGTGCCCCGAAGCCGCCGGGAGGTGCCCCCCCAGCTGCAGATGCCGGGGCCTGAAGCCTCCCAGCCTGTGGCTCAGAGCACAGCAGGGCAGAAGGGCTCTCCACAGGGTCAGGCCAGAGCTGCCCCGGCTGCCCGCTTCCAGGAGCTGCTGTCCAACAAGCGGCTGAGCGTGCTGGAGGAGGAGATGGAGGTCAGTCCATCCCACTGGAAGTGCAGCTCTTGCTCCTTGCTTAACTCCGCCGGAGCCAGCAAATGCGAGGCTTGCAGCACCCAGAAAGGCAGTGACACCATCAATCTGGTGGGGGACTCAGTGAGATTCACCCCGTGCAGCCCCTCCAGCCCTGACTTCACCACCTGGTCCTGTTCCAAGTGCACCCTCAAGAACCCCACCCTGGCCCAGAAGTGTAAAGCCTGCGGCTCCTCCAAGCTGCATGGCTTCCAGGAGCATGGGACACAGGGCGAGCCGTCCCCCCGCTGCCCCGACTGTGGGGCTTGCGACAAGGGCAGCTGCTCCTCATGTGGTGGCAGGGCCCCGTCCGCCCGCAAGGTTGCCCGCCTCTTCCCGTCCCAGCTGCCCACCAGCCAGGAGAGGCCAAGCCAGTGGGCTTGTCCCGCTTGCACCTTGCTCAATGAGCTCAAGGCCAAGCACTGCGTGGCCTGCCATACTCCGCAGCAGTACATGGCCCAGCGCAAGGGCCTCAAGCCCCTGAAGAGACGGGAGAGCATGCACGTGGAGAAGAGGCGGCAGACGGATGAGGGAGAGGCCAAAGCCCTGTGGGAAAACATCGTGACCTTCTGCCGGGAGGTGAGTGCTTGCTGAACTAGTCTTGCTCCTGGTTTCACTTGGAGGGGGCCCTCTTCACACCTCCCCACGGGTCTAGGGCATCGCTTGGCACAGGCAAGCTGCCTTCTGTATCTTAGGTCCCAGAGAAGGTCTTCACCTGCAGCAGCTGGATGCTGGCTGTTAACACTGAAATGTAGTATTTTTAATTGGTGCAAGATAATCTCTAGGGTGAAGGTGGTCCATCCAGTTCACTCCCAAGGGTGAGGAAGTCTGAATGTTAACTCTGAAACCTAGTGATATTTTAAATCAGCAAGAGAGAACATCTGGGTTGAAGGGGACATTCTTAGGTGGTCAACACAGCTCTTTCCCTGTCCAAGGGTAGGGAAGGCTGGGAGAGTGTGTCCAGGTTTGCTGGTGGCACCACTGTCTGTGGGCAGCAGCTGCGACATGTGTGGGTACAGGAAATCTGGGGACACAGCAGACAGAGGCTCAAGAGCACCGGCAGGGGTGTGGGCAGAGGAACTGCTGGCACTGCGAGCAACTGCAAGTGTTCAAGAACTGTGAGCTGGGCCTTGGTGTTCTTGGTTTTGGTGTTTGTGAATGCACAGCTGCAGCTGCAAATGGCTTGCCCCTGTTTTGGGAGGGACAGCTGAGGTTTAGCTGTACCCTGGCTCCAGGTAAGGGTCTCAGGAGCACATGCTATCACCCTACCCTTCCACTGTGAATTATCTGGCTTGATCTGTTGGGTTTCAGTCTCAAACAGTGCTGTGGTGGCCCCATTTTTTTCCCTGAGTGGCGTAAGATGCTCTTGTGAATGCTGCTCTTTCTCTGCCCTCCTTCTGGGGGAAGCCTCCAGCTCTTCTGGACCAGATGGAAAGGGAGTTGCAGTCCCATTTTGACGTAGAGACAAGGCTTTTTCTGCTTGGGCCGAGAAGTGCGTCCATGCCTGTGCCTCTGCTGCACAGACTGGGGACCACAGAGGTGTTTGGCTTGGGAGGGAGCTGTTAAGAATGATCCTGTTTTGGGGTTGTGGGTTTTATTAATTGCTATGTGTCCCTCCTAGCAGATGTGAGTGTCTTTATAGCAGAGAGACCCTGATTCTGCTTATCCCCCTCTTTTAAGCAAGTGAATAGCCTCTTTTGTAGGCAGGGAACATCTGTTACCTCCGGTGGAATCGGGCTTGAAGGATGAATTATGAGATGGACAAGTTGAATTAGCAGCTTGCCGCTGCCAAGAAGGGGAGTCTGCCTTGCCGCAGCCAGCACAGCTCTCGGTCGGAGCTTTGGCTGAGCCTGTTCAGCTTGCTAAGCCAGCAGTAAGTCCTGGGGAGGTGGCAGCGGAGAAGGTCACGTCTCTGGTCCAGAACGGCATGAAGGGGGTTGTTGGCATAGCAGGAAGAGTGAAGGAGGTCCGATGCCCAGATTTATCACCTTGCAGGAGAAATAAGCAGGGCTGCTCGTCTGGCACCATCTGTGAGCAGGCTTATTGCTGCTCAGGCATGAGACGAGTTACCTGCTCCTCTCCCTGCTGCTCTGATGCTGCCCCTGCAGCTCTTGTACCTCTCTTTCCCTCCATCTCCAGGGATATTGGTAGTGACAACTTCTCTAAAGCATTTAGAAATATGTGAAGAGAGGCATCATGGTATAAAGGTAATTAGCTTGTTAGGCAGGCTTTCCTGACGCTGCTGGGGAATTGCACTGCTATGGCTCTTGCATTGCATCCATCATCAGTGCTGGTGAGGTCTGTGGGCTTGTGTTCAGGCTCCTGCAGTCCTGCTGAGTGCTGTCCTGGCCCTGGTGAGACCCTAGCCATGATACTGGGGAGGCTGAAGGTTTTTTCCAGTTCTGCTACTTGGAAAAGCATTGCAGCAACTCCACAGGGGACAGAAAGCTTGTGATGCCCACAGGCTCTGACTCACAGACTGCTGCCTTGCTCTGTGTCCACACTGCCCTGCACGGTGGGTTCCTGGGGAGCCCCAGCTGCACCCCAAGAGGTGAGCTTGTGAGGCCAGGATGTGTCAAGGTGAGGTTGCTGGCTGATATGGCAGAGGTGGCTGCTTGTCAGCTGCACAGTCCAGATGCTCCCCTTGAGAAAGCCAGCAAGCCCTGGGACATGTCCTTTTTGGCCCACATTGGTATTTGGACAGTGACATCTATTAGCTGAAAAACATCCTTCTACAAAAGAGAAGCTGAAAGTGCTAATTGAGGCACCATGTAGAAAGCGTTCACATAGGATTGCAACAAAAGAGGAAGGACAACTACTAGTTTGGTGTGCATAAAAGCTAATTCAAATCAGAGCTGGCTTTTGCTGAAAGAATTTAATTTCACTTAATTAACAATAACAAAAAGAAATCCTGGTTCTTATTTCACCCTGTGTTAAACTGTCTCAAAAAGCTGCCCTTCTCCCCTTGGTGAAGTTCTGTGCTTCCATCCTGCCTCTATGGCTAATACCTATGGGATTATCTGCCCTTCAGTCCATCCTATTTTATTTAATGCAAGCAGCTATTGCAGGTGGGCTTAGACACGGGATACCCTCACTCTGGAATTGCTTGCCTATTTGTGGTTGGGCTGAATCCAATTGCGAAAGGTGTCCCTAACATCCTCCACGGCTGTATCTCGGGGATGGCACAGGACTGCCAAGCCCAGCATGTCCCCTCCAGAGCGGGGGTAGCTCAGCCCTTAGCACGGGGCTTGGGTTGAGGAGCATTTGCTTGCCAGGTGGCTCCTCACAGGCTTGCTGCTCACATGCTTTGCCACTTAGAGAGGCAGCCAAGGTCCCCCACGGTCCAGCTTTTAGCACCGGTACAAAGTGTGAGACGGTCCCTGCCCGGGGAGGTTCCTGTGAAATGAGAAAAGGCAGATTTGAGTCGCAGTCCAGAGCTTGGCGCCCGGAGAGGTGAGCCAGCTCATGGCAGGGCTGAACGCTGGACCTGATGCACAAAATGCATCTGTGCCATTGCCAGCAGACACCCAGTCCCAGACCTGCTCCCTGGCACGGCATCAGAAGGGGCTGCCCAGGCCTGGCAGGCGGGCTGGGGGCTCCGCTCTCACTCCTGGGGGTGCAGTGGGAGGCTTTCCAGGCCAGCCCCGTCCAGCTGTGTGCTGCACAGCTGCACACTGATGCTCTCCTTGCCTTTCACTCTCGCAGAACAAAGTCAATTTTGTAGATGACAGTTTCCACCCTGGGCCTAAGTCTGTGGGATTCCCGGAAGGCGACAGCGTGCAGCAGAGGGTGAAACAGTGGCTGCGACCCCACGAAATCAACTGTAGCATCTTCAAGGACCGATCTGTGAAGTGGTCAGTGTTTCGGACACCCAGGCCCTCGGATATCCTGCAGGGACTGCTGGGAAACTGCTGGTAAGGGGGAGTGAGCTGGGCTGACACTCTCCTGCCCCTTCCTCCTTTCCCCCCACTTCATTCAGCTCCAGATCAGACCTCTCAGCCCTACTCAAACCCATTTATACCCCCAGGAGTGTACCCCATCCTCTGCCTCACCCCTTACCAAGCGGCTGCGGACCGCAGTCCCCTGTTCTGCACGGCTGGGCAGCTGCCTGCTGCCTGCCCGTGCCCCGCTGAGACCGTCCCACGTCCCGTCCTGCCGGCAGGTTCCTGAGCGCCCTGGCTGTGCTGGCCGAGCGGCCGGAGCTGGTGGAGAGGGTGATGATCACGAGGACGCTGTGTCCCGAGGGTGCCTACCAGGTGCGGCTGTGCAAGGACGGCACGTGGACCACAGTGCTGGTGGATGACATGCTGCCATGTGATGAGTGCGGATACCTCCTCTTCTCGCAGGTCAGTGGCCCTGGAGAGGAGAGGGGTGCCGGGAGGGGATGGGCAGTGCTCCAGGGGCAGGGGGAGGCTCGACCCCGGCTCTCCTAGGAGAGGACTGATGGAGGCAGTTGGAAGAGGTACTGCTGTGGTTCGCGTGAAGCCGCTACTCTGTGCTGCAATGGTCGTTTGCAGCTCGGGACCCTGCTTTTTGCTGCGCCCTTAAGACAGGTGAATTCTCTGAGGCCATAACTTAAATCTGTTTAGGCCCCTTATGGCATTTTCCAGGCTGCGATGGAGAAGTTTCATTTGCAGTTGCTTTTCCCTCACTCCTCCCTGCACCACAGCCACTTCATTTGCAGGGGAAGCCATCCTTATTCTACACAGCAAAAGGAAAATATTTTAACCTGTGTGTTTTGCACTGCAAGGGGCTGAGAGAAAGCTGTTTCTTTCCTCTGCGGGGAGGTCTGGCAGCTTGGCTTTGCCATGGAGGGACTGTGGAGAGGGAGGGGATCGCACGACAAATCAGCCTGTTTCGAGCCAGTGCCCAGTTGCTCTGAGCACACTCGGGTGGCATCTGCTAGGGTTAACGAAGCTCCCTCAGCCGCTTCAGGACGTCACTGCGCGTTGTGCCCTGCCCTGCCTGCCAGGCCCAGGGGCTCTTGCTGGGATCATGTCCATGAAGGAGACTGAGAACGTCTTTATTGAAACTCAGGCGGCAAAATCTGCCAAACAAAACAAAGTGCCGCTGTCAGGAGGAGACAGGGACCCAGGACTGTTGGATTGGGCTTTGTTCTGCAAATCCTAATCCTCTGTTTTAAAATACACACAGCCCCCAAACTGCATCATGTGTAGATGTCAGGACAGGACTCTGGCGGGGGAAATGGGGCCTGAAGATAAGTATTTGGGGAACCTTAATGTCAGTACAACTTGAGTGGTAGCCTGTGCCCTCTGCAGCCTGGAGGTGGCCAAGTCCTGGGGCAACTGCTAATTGCGTCGGAGCTAATGGGCCTCGTGGGGCAGCAGTCCTGGCACGGTTGGCAGCGCTGGGTCCTGAGCCCTGCTTACCCCTGGCTCTGGGGAGAGGGGCAGGGGTCCAGGCAGGGGCTACGTGCTGTGCAGGCACAGGTACGGTGCTGCCAAGCCTGGGCTGCCTGGCTGCTTTCTCAGCACAGTGGGTGATCCCCCCAGGGACACTGAGTGGGGCAGAATGATTGCCAGTGCTGCTGGAAGCTGGTCCTGTTAAGGAGAAACTTTGGAGAGGGGAAGAAGGAGTCTGTGTCTACATTTTGCCTCTCGACAGACAGAGACAATTGAGACGCATTTCTTTATTTTCAGTGTAAGATTTACCTTTTTTTTTTCCATCCATCTTTCCCCTCTTAAAAATTTCAAGTCTGCTTTTTTTTTTTTTTTTTTTTTAAGATTGAAGGTTTTCACATGGGCTGGGCTTGCCTTGCCTTTTGTTTCGAGGGACATCTGAATCGTGATGAGTGTTTCTGCCGAGTGTTTAGCTAGGTGAGCTGGATGTGAGGGCTAAAAAAGGAAAACCAGAGTTTTAAAAATAAAGGAAAATCAGGCTTTTACCTGAGCTCCCTGGCCGCAGCTGAGGCAGAAATAAACAACATGGATTTTGTTGAGTGAGGGACTCAAAAACCAGTGAAAAGCACTTGTAAACTTCACTCCACAGAAATCTTCACTGCCCTCCTTTTCTCTCCCAGCTCTTGGCTGCCACCTGTGAGTCACACACAGTCACAGTGTACCAGTGCTTTTCCCCTGCTGCCCTCCAAGCACAGGTACTGAACCCAATTTGCTGGGGACACAGAGGGCAGCAAATGTCTCCCTACCTTCTGTCCTCATACACCTTCCTCTTCGCGTCCTTGCTGCTACCCCCCAGCCTCAACATGCCCAGGACAAGAGGTAAAGCACGGCTGGTGACTGCACCCTGCGGCATGCTGAGGAACTGTATCAGTGACTTGGACATAGTGGTAAAGGCTGCGCCCTGAGCCTGCACTGCTGTGGCCGATAGAGGCTTTGCAAACCTCTGGGTGCATTAATGCAGCTTCTGCATTTCTTTCTGAATCTGTAATCAGCCTAGTGATCCCAAGAGTGATAGCCTGGCACCAGAGCAAAGGGACTCCAGGGAGAGTTTCCCCCCTGCAAAACTTGCATCTTGTTATTACATCTTGCCCCTGTCCCTGTGCTGGAGTAGAGGACTGTGGTGGGTTCACCCTGGCTGGACGCCAGGTGCTCACCAAAGCCATTCTATCACTCCCCCATCCTCAGCTGGACAGGGGAGAGAAAATATAACAAAGGGCCTGTGGATCGAGATAAGGACAGGAGAGATCACTCACCAATTACTGACATGGGCAAAACAGACTCAACTTGGGGAAAATTAACTCAATTTATTACCAGTCAACCAGAGTAGGGTAATAAGAAATTAAACCAAATCTCAAAACACCTTCCCTCCACCCCTCCCTTCTTCCCGGGCACAACTTCACTCCCGGATTCTCTACCTACCCGCCCCCCAGCAGTGCAGGGGGACGGGGAATGGGGTTTACGGTCAGTTCATCACATGTTATTTCTGCTGCTTCATCATCCTCAGGGGCAGGACTCGTCACACTCTTCCCCTGCTCCAGCGTGGGGTCCCTCCCATGGGAGACAGTTCTCCACGAACTTCTCCAACGTGGGTCCTTCCCACGGGCTGCAGTTCTTCACGAACTGCTCCAGCATGGGTCCCTTCTATGACATGCAGCCCTTCAGGAGCACACTGCTCCAGTGTGGGTCCCCCACGGGGTCACAAGTCCTGCCAGAAAACCTGCTCCATGGGCTCCTCTCTCCACAGGTCCTGCCAGGACCCTGCTCCAGCGTGGGCTTCCCTTGGGGTCACAGCCTCCTTCGGGCACCCACCAGCTCCAGCGTGGGGTCCGCCATGGGCTGCAGGTGGAGATCTGCTCCACCGTGGACCTCCATGGGCTGCAGGGGGACAACCTGCCTCACCATGGTCTTCACCACAGGCTGCGGGGGAATCTCTGCTCTGGCGCCTGGAGCATCTCCTCCCCCTCCTTCACTGACCTTGGTGTCTGCAGGGTTGTTTCTCTTACATGTTCTCACTCCTCTCTCTGGCTGCCATTTCTGTCCATCCCAGCAACTTTTTTCCTTCTTAAAAATGTTATCACAGAGGCATTACCACTATTGCTGATGGGCTTAGCCTTGGCTGGTGGTGGGTCCGTCTTGGAGCCAGCTGATATTGGCTCTGTTGGTCACAGGGGAAGCTTCCAGCAGCTTCTTACAGAAGCCACCCCTGTAACCCCACCCCACCCCCAGCTACCAAAAACCTTGCCAAACAAAGCCAATACAAGGACTTTGCCCGTCTGCCTGGGAGTTTTTGCAGCTTGTCCTTGAAACAGTGCCTCTGTTCCATGGGTGAAATCTGATCGGTCCCATGGCCATGTGTGCTCTAGGCAGCCTCCTCTGCCAAAGGTGTGTTGGTTTTGGTTTGCAATGGCATGTGAGTGAAAGGCAGCTGCTCCGGATGTGCTCGATATCCTCTTCCATTATCAAACCTTTTTAAATCCAGGTTGAAGCAGAAGGGACTGTTAGCTTGTGAGGGGGACACCCACTCCTGCCAGCCTGACTACCTGGGCACCCCAGGGTGCAGCTCTGTCGGCATCCAGGCCTCTTGGGCATTGATTCCAGGACGTTTTCCCAAGGGGAATTAAACTGTGCAAACAAAGCACTGAGCAGGTAGCGAACGGGGTCACCCTTGGGCTCATGCAGGCAAGGTCCTGGTGGCTTGGCCTTGCTGCTCCTGCCTCTCCATCTCCATCGCAGGGGTGGGTGAGAGGGGCTTTGCCTTGTCTGCGCGTGCTGCCTTTGCTTTCCCATCTCCTGCCCAGGGTGGCTTGTGACACATTTCTTCCTCTTTCTGCAGGCCCAGAGGAAGCAGTTGTGGGTTGCCCTCATTGAGAAGGCGCTGGCCAAGCTTCATGGTTCGTACTTTGCCCTCCAGGCGGGGCGTGCTATTGAAGGCCTGGCTACACTAACGGGTGCCCCCTGCGAGAGCCTGATGCTGCAGGTCAGCTCCACTAACCCTCGCGAGGAGCCCATTGACACTGACCTCATCTGGGCCAAAATGCTGAGTTCTAAGGAAGCTGGGTAAGACGAGGCAGGAGGGTGCCGTGGCAGGAGCATGGACACTCGGGGGGCGGAGGGGGGCACTCTCATTTGTAGAGGCTCAGAGGAGAGGGGCTAGTACATTACCTAGGGTGGAGTCCACCACCCTTGGCACCCATCTGGAGCATTGGTAGAGCTTCTCCTCTAAGCTCTAAGAAATTATTTCTCCTTTGTTTAATTTTCATATGAAATTAAAATCCTGGTGAACTTCCCTGTGCACGTTTACTGCTGTCTTGCAGGAGTTCTGAGGTGGCTGGCATTGAGCCCGCTTGCTTTGCTTTTTTTTGTATTGTTAAATGCTTGACCTGCACGTGTCTCCCACCCGTACGTGGCGTCTTTGCTGGCCATACCTGGGCATGACTATAAGCAGTCTACAGGAGACAAAGCAAAAGCAAAGACCTCTTATCACTCCGGCCGGAGGAGCAGGAGGGCAGTTAGGCTGGCTGAAGGCAGGGTTGCTCCTGCCAGCCTGTGGTACAGGGCCACATGGGAGGCTGATAGGTCCCAGCATGTGGTGTCCCCCAAGCCTGGCTGGTGCAGACTTCCCGCCCCGAATAGCCTGTCCTCACCCCTGCAGAATGGGCCAGCTGCCTGCAAAGTGGAGGCAGACGTGCCGCTTGCCTTTCTGTGTGGCTGAGCCCTGCCAGCCATCAGAGATGGGCAGGACCTCAGGGCCTGGTAGAAAACAGGTGAGGTTTGGGCAAAGCTCCACTGTGCATGGACAGAGCTTTCAACCCTGCAGGTGAGGGTACTGCTCAGAGAAGCTCGCCACGGAGCCTGGGCTCAAGCATGCATACGAGCAGGTGGAGGGAGCTCACTGCTGCCCAGGCAGAGCTTTGGCCAGTGGGGCTGGGGCACTGCTCTAGGGAGGTTTACAGCGTTGCTGCAGAGAGGAAATATCCAGGAGCCTCCTTGGGGGTGAGTCTGTCCCATGCCTCGAGCGGTAGGGATGAGCTTCTCCCCCATACCAGGCCTGGCAGGACACCGAGGGTTTTGCTGTCCCCTGTGCAGGTTCCTCATGGGCGCGTCCTGTGGCGGAGGCAACATGAAAGTGGACGATGTGGCCTATGAGAGTATGGGTCTGCGTCCACGGCATGCCTACTCCATCCTAGATGTGCGGGATGTCCAAGGCTTCAGGTGAGTTCAGGGTGGAGGCTGGTGTGGTACAAGAGACATTCCTGCCAACAGCCTGAGCAGAAACCCTGGGGACAGATAACTGAGTGCATGCTAGACAAGACCTCAGGGACTCTTCAGTGTTCTATCCTCATGGCCAGCAAGGGCTGTTTCTCCATCCCAGGGTGTCACATAAATGCTGCTGTTGTATAAGCTGTGCTTGCCTGGCACTGGCTCCACGTCCAGGGCTGCTCTGCTCCAGGATGCCCTGTGGTGCAGAATGGTTCACCTGGTCTCACAAGACACAGAGGATTGAGTTGAGCTCTTTCAACTCAATGAGGCAGTGAGAGCATCCTTCTCACCTTTGGAGGGGGGGGGGGGGGGGGATAGAAATGGGTGCTGCCTCTGACAGCCTGGGTGCTGTATGCCCTGTTTTCAGCCATGTCACACTTGGCAGCCTCTTCCCTGCTGAGCCCTTTCCCTGCAGTGCCTGGCTGGAGGGCCTTTGGGCAAGGAAGGGCAGAGGGAGCTGAAGCATGTCCGGTGCTGCAGGACGAGGGCATCTGGGGCCACAGTGGGGGTGGCAAATTAGGTCTAGGATGTTGTGAGGGCTTTGAAAGATAGAGGCAGAAGTGACATGCTGCCCTCTGCGGGGGGCTGGCTGGGTCTATGGAGCTGGGAGAGCATCTCAGAGGTGACCTTCCTTGTGCTCCCCTTCCTTCTGGGCCTCTGACACCCTTTTTCCCCTTCCCCCAGGTTACTGCGGCTCCGAAACCCCTGGGGCCGCTTCTCCTGGAATGGCAACTGGTCCGATGAGTGGCCACACTGGCCGGCTCCCTTGCGTCACGATCTGATGCCCCATGGCAGCAGCGAGGGTGTCTTCTGGATGGAGTACAGCGATTTCATTAAGTACGGTAGCGCCCAGGAGGCAGAGGCTGTGGGGGGGGAAGCCAGGCAGGGGACACAAAATGGGACATAGGGCTCAAGATGGGGCAAGCAGGACCGGGCATCCCCAGGGCAGGTGTGGGTGACCTGCCGGTGCCTGCTGTTCCGAGCTGCATGAGCTGCAGCATGCTGGGGTGTGGGGGCAGAGCAGTGTACCCACAGAGGACGCCGCCAGGGCTGAGCCCAGCTTCCCCACAGGTACTTTGACTCCGTGGATATCTGCAAGCTCCATTCGGACTGGCACGAGGTGCGTGTGCAGGGCATGTTCCCCAACAAGGCCAACGGGCCGGTGACGGTGACATCGCTGACAGTGTTGGAGCGTGCCGCCCTGGAGTTTGCCCTCTTCCAGGAGGGCAGCAGGTGAGCTGGGCAGTGCACAGGCTGCAGGCAGTGACCCAGACCCAAGAGGAATCCCAAACACATCGCCTTCTCGTCCTATGCCATGCCATGGGGTCACAGAGCTCAGGGATGGGACCCCAACACCATTTCTCCAATTCTCGGGGTCTGCTCGTGTTTTAGATGAAACCCAAGCCCTGAATGTGCGCTGGTTCCTGGGGCTGGATACCTGGGGCAATGGGAGGACTCTTCCTCTGGATTTGCCATCCTGCCCGTGGCCTCCATGTGCTTTGCGGGGCAGCGCTTGGGTGACGTGTGACCCTTCTCCCCCTCCCGGCACAGGCGGTCGGACACGGTGGACAGTCACTTGCTGGATCTGTGCATCATGGTTTTCCGGGCCACCTTCACCAGTGGAAACAAGCTGAGCCTGGGCCGACTGATGGCTCACAGCAAACGAGCTGTCAAGAAGTTCGTCAACTGCGACGTCATGCTGGAGCCGGGCGAGTACGCTGTCGTGTGCTGTGCCTTCAACCACTGGAGCGTCGCCCTGGCAGGCCCTGCTGCTGCCCAGGGTAAGGGGCTGGGCTGCCCTCCCCACAGTGATGCTGGCAGAGACCTTGGGGGAGGCAGAGGTGGCAAAGCCCTTGATCTTCACCGTGGGGACCTTGCTGGGGGTGGAGGTTACCTGCACGTGCAGTAACCCAGCAGCACCCTGCTCCTGAGGGTTGTGGGCTTGGTGACAGTCTCACTGATCCCCCCCCTTCCTCCGTGTGTCTCCACAGCATCCAGTCCCACCAGCAGCCGGCCAGTCACTGATTATTCCAGCTATATCCTGGCCATCTACAGCTCCCGCCTGGTGATGGTGGAGCAGGTGGAGGCGCAGCCCACCACGCTGGCGGATGCCATCATCCTGCTGACCGAGAACAAGGGCGAGCGCCATGAGGTGGGTGTGGATGGCACAAGGCAGGGGCTGGCCTCCCCGTGGCTGCGCTGGGGAGAGGGGTGATGCTGCCAGCAGGAGCCTGGACCCTGCCTCTGCTGTGTCCTCAGTCTGGCAGGAGTCGGGCAAGGCTGTGCCAGAGCTGGCTGCCACCTAGTCCACTCCTACTCCATGGATGCCCACCCCCTTTGCTCCTTGGGGCAGCATGGGGTACCCCAGCAGATGGGCAGCCCTTGGCTGGAGGTGGAAGATGCTGGTCCAGTGGCTGGGATTTGGAGACGGGTGCCCGGAGGCTTCACACCCCTGACCCTGCTGTTTGCCCCAGGGCCGCGAGGGGATGACCTGCTACTACTTGACACACGGCTGGGCAGGGCTCATTGTGGTGGTGGAGAACCGGCACCCCAAGTCCTACCTGCACGTCCAGTGCGACTGCACCGACAGCTTCAACGTCGTCTCCACACGTGGCAGCCTCAAAACGCAGGACAGCGTTCCCCCCCTGCACAGGTCCGGGGTAGGCAGGGGTGGGTCGGCAGGGGGCTGCACAGCGAGGGCAGGCAGGTGCTGGCAGGAGGCTTGGAGCAAGGCAGAGCCTGGGGTTGGCAGGGAGGTGCGGGCACTGGGGTGACAGGCAGGGGATGGGATTGCCAGGGCAGAGGCAGCTGCCTGGCCCTGAGTCCATTCCTCTCTTCGCAGGCAGGTGTTGGTGATCCTCTCCCAGCTGGAGGGTAACGCCGGCTTCTCTATCACCCACCGCCTGGCGCACCGCAAAGCCACCCAGGCCTTCCTCAATGACTGGATGTCGACGAAGGGCACCCACAACCCGCTGCTGACACCCGAGGTCGCCGGGCTCCACGGCCCCCGGCCCCTATGACGAAGCGCCTCCCCCTCCCTGCTCCGCTCCCCCCTTATTTTCACCGAGTCTCTGGCCTGGGGTGGCCCCCTGAGCTGTCAGCGCTGAGCCGTGGGACAGAGCCGGAGCATCACACCCAGCACTTTGCCCTGCGATGCAGGGCTGGGGCGAACTCTCAGGGCCAGGAACAGCTCTGCCCGCTGCCCCCCGCCCTGGCACCGCTGGCCCCCCACGCACTTTATGAGGAGCGGCTGGGGCCACGGGGCCATCTCAGGATCCCACCTGCCCCATACCTGCGCTGGGGCCCGGTGCCCTCGGCCTGCCCAGGGCATGCAGCGGGGGGCTGCTGGAGATGGGGGGGGGCTGGAGGTTGCTGTCAAGGCCCTTCCCAGGCACCACGCTCAGGACTCTGCCCCCTCCCGCAGCGCCAGGGCCCTGGCGCTGCAAAAAAAAAGAATATACCTCTGACGTCTGTCCGTCTGTGTGACCCTCCGTCTGTCCCTGGCTCTTCCCACTGTCTTGTTCCCCTCATTGTCTGCTGCCAGGACCAACATGGCACCGAGGTACCGTAGCTGGGTCGGGGGGTGCCAGGGTCACTGCCGTGGTGCCGCCTGTGCTCGCTGCTCGTGGCAAGGATCTGCTGCGGTGCCTAGACCCCCATCCACCTCGCCTGTCCCAGGTGCCGGGTCTGGGGAGGAGGGGGTGCTGGGTTGTTTTGGAAAGCTGCCACTGTGGGGTTTTCACCGCGCCTCGGGGTGAAATGCAGAGGTGCCCTCCTCTACCGCTGCTCCGGGGTGGGGAGCGGGGCCACGGGGTGATGCTCAGAGACCCCCCCTCAACTCATCACACAAGTGTTACTATGCAAAGGCGGCCGCTGAAAGCAGTGCCTGGAGAGAAGCCATGCGTCCCGAGCTGGGCTCAGCCCCCCCCGGCACTGCCCTGTGGGGGCCTCCCCCCTCCCCGTGCCCTGTGGAGGTGAGGGGTGAAGGGCAGCAGGTACGGACCCGGGGTTCGGCTTTACCATGTTGCCATGTGCTGGGGGTGGGGGGCCTGATTTTGTGGGGGGAAGCAGAGACCCCCCATCCTTCAGAGGCCAAGTCCTGTGGAAGGTAGTGAGCACAAGGCGAAGGCTTGCAAGAGCCTCAGGGTGCCGCTGGCCCCAGCGGGTGCTCCGTGGCGGGGACTGACCCCCACGGTTTCAGGACGTCGTGGCTCTCAGGCTTGGTGCGGGCGTGCATGTGTGTGTGTGTGTGTGTACGTGTGTGTGTGTGTGTGTGTGTGTGTGTTTTGGGGGTCCCCCGGTGTTACCCTCTCCTTCCCAAGCTGTGTAGACGTGCAGCTCGGGGAGTGGGGTGGGTGGGAGATGCTGGGCCCCGTTCTGGCAGGGACCATGCTGGAGGGCAGCCTGCGCCCCAAACCCTGCGCCGGGCTGGGCAGGGGGAGTTGCGGGGTGTGGGGTTTGCCCAGCGTGTCCCTCTGTGTCCCCACGGGGTGGGCGGGGGGGTGGGCTGCCCTTACACCTTCCTGGCCCCCTTGGCCGGGGCTGCTGAGCCAAGCTCTGTCCGTATTTTTGTTTGTTGATCTGTTTTCTCTTCCCTGCTCCTTCCTCCTCCTCGGGATGATTTGTCCTTCACTTTTTTTTTTCCTCTCTCTGTCTTTCTGAGCTGTGAATATTTTTAACCCTGTAAATACTGTCCAGCTCTTAAGAAACATAGGATATTTTATCAATTGTAAATCAGATCCGTAATCCCTGTATGATACGAATTATCCATGGGTGGTTTTCAAACTCAGGTTCTGATGGACCAAATAAAGTTTTGTTTTTTACTGAAGCTGCCTGGTTTTGCTGTGCTGGGCTGTGGCACCGGGGGGGACGGGGGGACAGGACAGTGGGGAAGGGGTGCAGGCCGGCACTCGGCTGGAAGATTTTGGGGTGCAAGCGAAGAGTTGAAGCCATTTCTACGGAGTGGTGGGCATCCCTTGGTGCCCTGAAAGTAGAGCTGAGCACAAAAAAAAGGCTGAATTTGAGTTTCAGGTTTCTTTAGCTGCGCTTCGGGGCGCGGGGGGGCGGGAAGGGCCGCGCAGCGGTGCAGAAAGGGGCGAAAATAAAGCAAAATCCAGAAACTCCTGTAAACCGAGCGGCGGCTGCCCTCTCCCAGGGCCGAGCAGGGCTGCGTTGCGGCCGGGAGAGGGCAGCCGCTGCCTGCCCGCTGCTGCCGCCCGGCCGGGGCTGCGGCTCCGGAACTCGGCTGGGTACCGGGGCCGGCGTGAGACTCCAGGTCCTGGCCAGGGTCGAGCATCAGCCGGTGGACAGGGCACCTCCTGCCTCAGTTTCCCCATCCGCATCACGACGGGCTCCGGGATGGCCGAGAGGTGTGACGGCTCCTGGGCCGTGCTCGGTGCATCGCCGACACCGTGCTCGGGTTGGGGACGAAGGAGCAGCTTCTCCATCCTCACCACCACCCGGGGCAGCACCCATCCTCCCTCCCGCCTCCCCGTTTGGGCCGGGGGCGAGGCAGGCTGGCGCTGGGGAGAGCTTTCCGGCTGAGCGGAGGCGGCCGGCTGCGTGCCAGCCCGCTCTCGCCCGGGGTGGGCACCTTGAGACCAGTAGGGAGAGACAGAAGGAGAGGATTTCGGTCTTTCTTACAGCAACTTGTAATAGATTTTTCCGGGCGAAACATCTTTGCATTCAGGAGGCCCTGTCACAAGCCATCAGCCTCAGCCGGGGAGAAACAGATGGAGAGTTAATTTTGGCGGGGAGGGCACTGCCGCCCTCCCCTCCTCTCCCCTCAGTCTGTTCAGGGAGAAGAAACATGTCGGCAGAGGCAGGGTTTAACCCTCACGGCCGCGCAGCCCCTTGCCCTCGCCTCTGCGGGCAGGCTGCCTGCGTGGGCCCTGCCCGGTCCCTCCCGGGGATGCGGGGTGAGTTGTGGGGCTAAAACCGCTGCCCGTTGCCACCACGGGGGTGCCCCCACGCGTGAACGGGGTTCCGCCCCCCAACCCGGCTCTGTGCTGCTCAATGCCAAGGACGCACTTGGACTTCTCAGCCCAGTGGCCTGGTGGTGGCCCTCGTCATGATGGTGGCTGCGTGGCCAGCCCAGGCGGGCAACCGCATCCTGCCTTCCCCACGGGCCACGGCTCTCCAGGGCCACGGCTCGGCGAGCCCAGCCAACGTGCCGAGGGCAAATCCTGCCAAGCCGGGCGCTTGGCAAGGCAGCACCCAGTGCAGCTGCAGACACTTGGGCACCGGGTGGGCTGGTGCGTGGAGGGGACAGCATCTCCCAGGAGCAGGCGCCTGGATGGCAGCGATGCTGCCCGTGGCCCTGAGCCACTGGGACGCTGCAGGGAGCCCTCAGGACACCCCCAGCATCACCGACTGGGCTGAGAGCAGTGGTGTGGCCACAGAAGGAACGGAGATGAAATCAAATTGTAATTGTGCGTGATTCATAAGGGTTGAACCAGCATTAACTGCTTTATAATTACATATAACTGTGTGTCAAAAGATAAAATGGTATTTGACACATCAGCTTCAGAGTACTGTGTTGCTTCATCAGTAAATTCGTCATCCCTTGACCCCGTCGCGCCTTAAGCCTGAGGTCTGAAGGGGGAGATGGGGATGGACAGTGAGAGCCGTGGGTCAGAAGGGAAGGAAGGACAGAAGCACGGACAGCAGGACGGGGGGGAGATGGAGGGAGAGTGCTGTTGTACCCACCCGTACGAGCAGCAGAGAGGCTGGAGCACGTGTGTGGCAATGAAGGCAGCAAGCAGGCAGGGGCTGTCCTGCCAGACCCTGACATGGCTGTAAGACCCCAATCAAGGGGCTGTGGCTACAAAAAGCCAAGTGATGGCACAAGTCACCCCGGGGACGCCAGGTCACGCTTGGTGGGGCAAGCTGCTGTGGGCACGTGAGCCCACCACGCTGCCTGCCGCTCCCGCTGCCCATTGCTCTGGTCCCCTCCACGTGCAGGGTTGATGCTGCTCGTCCCTGGGCAGCCATGAGGATGCTCGGACAGGCAAAGGCGTTTGCCGTCCCATTGGCGTGCTCACCACCCCTCGACCCACCAAGCCTGTGGGTGTCTCCCAGGGCCAGAGGTGGAAACGTGGGTCCTTGCTGCGGGATCCAGGCGGGTGCTGGCGGCTCGTCAGGCCCTGGCGCCGGCACTGCCGGTGCCCCGTGGCTGTGCCGGGGCTGCACGGGGACGGGGCACGTCGGGAAGCAAGGGCTCGAGCGCTCTCCGTGATTCACTCTGACTATAATGGGAGCTGCTGGTGAATATTTTATGGCTCCCACAGGGCAGATAGAACATATTGTGCATTTTACGCCACAAATCTCCGCCTAGAGACAGAAGGAGGCTTAAAAAAGAGCAGCACCAGCGCTGCGTCGGGCTGGAGGGGGGCAGAGCTGCAGCGCTGGTGCCAGAGCAAGATTTGCAAGAGCATCGCTGCCCACCCGTGCCACCCTCCCCAGGGTGTGCTCATGGGTGCCCTGAGCCCAGCATCATCCCGGGCAAGGAGGATGTTTTGGAGCCGCAGGAACAGGCCGCTGCCGAAATGCTCTGCGGTGGCTGCGGCTGCCAGGCCGGCTGCCTGCGGCCAGGCCTGCCTGCTCTGCGGCTCTGTGGCGCAGGCAAAGTGCTTTGCCCGGGGCTGAGTGCTGCGGGAGGGGGCCCTGCCTGCACCGCTGCTGCCTGCGCTGGGGTCTGCCTTCCCCTTCGTCAATAATGCAGTCCCTGCCCCGGACTGCCCGCCGGCACTGCCCGCAATAATGGATCGGGGATGTGAGTAACCGCCCCGGCTCAGCTGAGCAGGAGGCTCTGCACCCCCCCATCCACACCCCCCCCCCCCCCGGCCCCCTCATCATCATCCTCGGCTGAGTCGGATGCTCTGCCAGGAGCTGGCGAGCGATGGAGGAGCCATCACCTTCGCATGTGGCAGCGGCTGCCTGCTGCTGCTCAACTTGCAGACACCAGGACAGGGTTTTGGGGGGGCTGCCAGCAAGGAAACCCCATGCCCACCCTGGCAGCCCCCCCAGAGGGAGCGGGTGCTGCTGGGGCCAGGGCTCCTGGCCGGTCCCACTCAGCAAGGACGAATGGCCGGGCCGGCACCATCACCATGTGCCAGGATGGTGGCTCAGGGTGGGACTCCATGTTTGCAGGGGTGAGCTCTGGGTGCCGGGGTGCTCATCCTGCTCCCCTCGAGCACGCCCCGCTGCCTGGCAGGCAAGGAGCCATTGGAGAGATCGCCAGCAGCTGCCTGCGCTGACTTGGTCTGGGTTGGAGCCGGGGGAGGCAGCTTGGGGTCTGGCAGCGGGGCTGGGGGGGGAAGAAGGAGGATGTAGGTGCAGGCAGCAGAGGATCAGGGCCAGCCCACGGGTGCCACTGTGGGTGCTGAGCAGCCCTTTGCCCCCCCCACGGGTGCCACTGTGGGTGCTAAGCAATCCTGTGCCCCCCCCACCTTGGAGAGCCCCAGCTCCCCACACAGCCACCACCCAGCAGGGTGAGGACCTGATGCTTGGGGCCAGTTGGACCTTCAGGTGGGGGAGAACCCCCGAGGTCTGGGTCAGCCCTGGGGACAGCCCCCCGGCCCCCCGACATGGCCATGCAGGCAGCGGGGGCGGAGGGGGGGCACACAGCCACCACAGAGGGCCAGCCTGGGCCCCTGCTGCATCATGGACCACCCCCACCCTCCCCCCCACGTTCCCAGCCCTGATGGGTGACGGGAGCCCTCCAATGTCTCCCCCCCACCTCGAATGGGGTATGGCAGAGCTGAGCGGAGGGGAGTTGCTGTGGGGTCCTCACCTGGGGGGGTCACGGTGGCACATGGCCAGGTGGCTTCATAGCAGGGCTGCAATGGCATCCTGGGGGATGACGACTGTGCTGTCTGTCCCCCAGCTGGGTTTCCCCAGGGATGAAGTTCAGGAGATGACACAGGCGCTCGCCCCATCTGGACCATGAGCATGGGCAGGCCATGGGGAAGACTTTGCCGGGATGTAAAAGGAAAGCCGTGATCCAGAGCGGCTCCTCTCGTCCTCCTGCCCGACCTCTCCATCCGAAGGCGGGTGGGCAGGCGGCTGCACCGGAGGCCAGAGCCGGCTGGCACAGCTGGGGCTGCGGCAGCCACATCGCCCGGGCTGTCACGGGTTGGGCTATCGAATCTGAAAGCAATTAAAGCCATCATCAGTGCTCGCTCGGGGCTGGCTCCAGGCTGCAGGGAAGCTGCCACAACAGATCATGTGCTCGATGCTGCTGGCCCGAGGACCCGGCTCAGCCCCACGCCTGCTCCCACCCGTGCCCCGGCACACACCGGTGCCGGCCCTGGCCAGCACCCACGCAGGGGAGGACAGGGCAGGGCAGGGCAAGAGGCCACGGTGAGGGCCACGCGGCATCCCCGCCGCTTGCTCTCGGTGCATCTTGGATGGGGTCCTGCCGCCCGGGGGCTCGGCGGAGGGGCTTGGCCACCAGCTCTTGGCCACAGTCGCCATCCCCACGTGCTTGCTGTGACAAGGAGATGGCAGCGTGGGGCAGCAGGACGGGATGGCTCAGGGGTGTTCCCGTGGGTGCTGAGGAGGGCTCAGCACCCTGGTGCTCTCCATTGGGGCACAGTGGGGTTGGGTTGGGCATTGCTGAGACCTGCCTGCACTGGCAGCTGCCTCCACCGGCGGCTTTTCCCGGCTGGAGCCCATGGCCCACGGCTCCATGGCCCACGGCTGGTCCCACGTGGGCAGGATGGGGACAGCCCCAGCAGGTCATACCCTGGGGCGGGGGACGAGAAGGAGCAGACCCTGACCTGGGGAGCTGCTGAAAGCAGGGTGGGTGATGGAGGGGTGCTGCGAAGAGCCCGTCCCTGGGGTGAGGAGGGGGCTGTCACCGAGCCCCTGCCACCCCGACAGCCCCTCTCCCGCTGACAGGGAGTGGTGCCGGGCTCTGCCGTCCTGTCCCCCCCCATTTTGGTGAGGCTGTGGCTGCCTGCCCGCGGCCCCCAGCTCAGGGCCTGATCCATGCGCTCCAGGAGCAGCTCCTGGGGCTAAAACCATCCCCGTGCTCCCGCCGGGGCACGTCAGGGCGGGGGGTCCCCCCTCCTCGGGCACCGCACAGTTAAGCAGAAGTTTGCTGGTACGGAAGTTGCACATTGTCTTGAGGCACATTTTCTGTTTTTTCACTTGTGAAATATTTCTGTCAGAACCAGTTAATGTACAAATTAGCAGCGGTGGTCTCTCTTACGTCTTCTGACTCACTAATTTGACAGGGGGTGTTTTGGTGGCGGAGCTCGCTCTTGACAGGCAAACGGGAGGTCAGAGACCCGCAGGGGGAGGAGGCACCGAGCCGCGGCTTCCCGGGGGTCTTCTCCTTCCTAGCCCACCCCACCGTTCCCGTCTAGTCATGTCTGGCTGGAGGAGTTGAGCTTGGGTTTGGGGGTTTTTTAACCAAATGCATTTACCCCCCCAAAAAGCCTCCTGTGCTAGGTAAGGAAATGGGAAGGGAGCCCAGGGGTGGGGGTTATGCTTTTGGGGTCCTGCAGGCAAACCTGAGGTGCACGGCAGGAGTGAGCCGGCACAAAGAGGAGACATGGGCATAGAGAGGGCCCCCCCGCACCATGGCCCTGTCCTTCACCTCCCTGAAGCCAGGTCACTCCTGGGACTCCAGCTCTGCATTTGCAGGATGCCCCCCCCGCAACAGCCCCCATCCTCCTCCTGCCATTAGAGAGAACCTAATTGATGCTCATGTTATCTCTGCATACCATCCCTCCACCCCAGCTTATTGATGAACCAAGGGGCTGCATAGCCCATTTTTCAATCCCTGTCGGCTTAATTGGGATGTTAAGGGGGGGGCATGACACGCACCGCTGCCTGGGAGGCTGGAGGCACTGGCTGGGCATAACAGCAGTGGAAGGGAGCGTCCGGAGCCAGCCGTGCCCAGGAGACATGGCCCCAGCATTGAGCAATGCTCAGGACCATGTCATGCAATCTGTCCCCGGGCTAGAGGCTCACGCGACAGATGGACCTCATGCCATGCCCGGGAGGTCAGCAGCTCTTTGGGCCATGGAGGGATGTGTGCTAAAAACCACCAGCCTCTGCTTGTGCCACCTTCCTCTGATGTCCAGGGACTGAGAGGGACTGCAGCGAGTTGGCCCAGGACGGAGCTGGACAAACATGGCCACATCCTGACCACGCTCTTGCTGGAGCCATGGTCTCTCCAGCCATGGTCTCCTGGCCATACAGCTGCTGGGGGCTGGAAATGAACCCAGGAAAGTGACCACCACCGCGGGAAGGGCAGCTCAAGAGCACACTCGTGCAGGCCCATGTTTTCCTCATTTCCCCTCTTTCTACTGATGTTTGCTGAGGGCTTTTTTGAGGGTTGAGCTCTCCCTGCTCATCAGGTTTACTCCTAAAGACATAAACCCACCCATCCACCCTGGATGGTGGTGTTGCATCCTGTGGCCAGCACCCACCCGTGTGTACCAGATGCCTGCAAAATCCTCCCTTTTTGGGTCAGACAGGGTGCCTGGGTGACCAGATCTGGTATTTCACATCAGGGCAGCACCCTGAAGAGTTTTGAGCTGTCGCATCCTGCAAAGGTCTCAAACCAGCCAGACTGAGTGGTCCCTACCTCCCCTGAGATTCAATTCCATCTTCAACCATTCTGTTCCCAGACTGGACCCCCGAGATGTTGCCCAGTAAGATTGAGACACCAGGCTCCAAAAGCAACAGCTGAGAAAACCAGTTTTATGCCACACTGCATAAAAAGAGTGGCTCAGCCCAGCCTCTTCCAGGAGCCCCTTGGCAGCAGCATCGAGTCTGGAAAGGAACTGGGAACTCCCAATTCCCCTTTCTGAATGAAGAAATGGAAGTTGGCTTTCCAGGGATGACTGTGTGCCCAGCTGGCAGACGCAACCGGTCTCCGGTTATGCTGGCGAGGATGCCCAGAGCGGTTACTCGCACAGCCCCACACCACGACACATAGTGGCTCATGACCCTTGAAGAAACTGCTGCAGCATCAGTACCCTCCTTTTCCCGACATGGCCAACTTCGCCATGAACCTGCCCGTGCCAGACGGCACGGCAACCACCCCAACGCCTCTTGGCAGCTTCAGAGAGATCTTGCACTTCTCCCCATACCTGAAAAGTCCCACTGGTAGTGAGCTGGCATGAAACCCACCCTGCTTAAAACAAGGAAAGCTGCCTGCTACATCTACAATTTTCTAGCTTGCTTTTGGCAAGAGTATTTGGACAGATGAATGGGAGAGAGCTCTGGATTAACACAACAGCTGTCCCTCTCGGCCAGATCCAGGTCTCCTTGAGGCCACCCGAGATGCCACATCACGGCAGGGTATCGGTGCAATGGAGAGACCCTGAGGAATTGCTGCCTGGGGCACAGGGCAGCGGCTTGAGGAAGGCTCTGCGCAGGACTCGCGGTGGCTTTTGGGGGCTGCAGGGGAGCTCTGGTGGGGAGCAACCCATCTGCAGGAGGGCCTGGCATGGCTGGAAAGCAGAGACAGCTCAGACCTGATGGAAAGCCCAGGGCTGCGGGTGAGATCTCCCCAACCCCAGCCCTCTGCCAGGGTGGGTGTCAGGCTCCAGCCAGGGGTCCTCAGGGCCTCCGCACCCAAAGGTGCCCTTTTAACCGTGTGGCTGCAAACACATCCATCACGCCAGCCCAGGCACCCGTCCCAGCAGGGTCCAGCTCCCCACACACACCCCCAGCACCACGCTGGCCGTGTCCCACCAGGGACAGGGAGCAGGACCGTGGCTGGTGGCACCCCACGGAGCTGCCGGCCGGCCTCCCCGGCACAAGGGGCTGCAGGAGCAGCGAGCACCAGCCTCGCCGCTGCCTGGGAGGGAGCTGCCGGTTGCAGAGGCGGCTGGGGCGAAACAGCTCAGGCAGCACAAATCGACTGTGACAGCCCCAGAAAGGCTGAGCCCGGGGGTGCGGAAAAATACAAGTTAGTTTCCTTTTCCTTACCATATGCTCCCCTTCAGCTGTGGGCGGCACGATAATTACTGCCATCCACCATGCTGGTCTAGCTTGTCACACAGGCTGCCGGCTGCTCGGCAGCGAGGGCTGAGCACAGCACCGGGTCTGCAAGCAGAGCCTGCCCCGGCCCCATGCATGATGGGGAGTGGAATTTGGGTTCCTGGTCCCCAGATTTGGTCCTTCCTGGCACCAGGGGCATCAGCCTGAAGGCAGCAGAGGTGGGGAGCGAGCTGCAGACCCCTCTTCCCCTGGCGGTGTCTCCTGGGGGATGCAGGCCACCTTGCTGTTCTCTTTGGCATGGGTACCACTTCTCCACCAGTCACCCCCCCAGCTGCGTTGCAGCTGGGTGTGAACACCTCTGTGCCCCTTAGCAGGATGCTCCCAGGGAGGTCCCGTGCCAGCTCCCATGCCTGGCTGCCAGGAGACTCTCTGGGGCCAGTTACTGCTCGGTCAGATTAGGAGAAAAAGCCGGAGTGGACCAGACCAACCCCAGAGGCCCTTCCCATCCCAAGTGTGCTGTGGTTCTGTCAGGGTGCAGTTGGTGCCATGCAGGGAGGAGCAGCACCATGCCCCAAAGAACACGCAGTCACCCTGGCATGCACAAGGCACAAGCTAAGGGCACTGTTCTCCAAGGCAGGAGCTGGCAGAGGGGTAGCTCTGTGTCTGGACAGCCCCAGGACCACAAGGTCCGTACAAAATAGGATGGAGCTCTTGCTCCATCCAACCCTACAGTCCCCTCCAAAACACAACAGAGACTCTTCAGGCCTCTCGGTGCCCCACCAGTGATGTCCCTGTAACAAGCACCCAGGCTGGTATTCTCCAGGACTGCATAGACCAGAAAGCTTGCAGTGTGACTGGTTCTCATTGCCTTAAAAGATGTCACGCTGGGGCAGTGACGGGTTTGTCTTCGTCAACTCAAGAGTTGCCCTCCCTGTTGTATGGGTCAAAGTGGGTCTTCATTTCTCAGATTATGCCTGACATGAACACAAGCTTCTTCAGTCCCTTCATTTAGGAAGGGAAGGGTGATCCCAATGGCCATGTTGCTTCCATGTCTCTGTACCGGAGGTGGACCACGAGCCCAGTATAGATGGCTGCCAGTGGTGAGGAGGTTGGTTCGTCACCAGAACAGCCCCTCTTTCCCACATCTTCACCAGCCAAGCCTCCTAGGTGCAAGGTGGGAGAAGGGCCTTGGCACACACTCTGCATCTTGCACTACTTGCTCTTCACCACGGGCGATGGGAGTAGGATGGGGACACGGTGCCACAAATTGGTGTAGTCCTTCCAGACTGTCACAGCAGCATGTGCCCAGCCATGGGCTGTGCTCCCCCTTGCCACAGCAGCTCCTTCTGAGGCTCCTCTGGTGCAAACAAAGCCAACAGCTTCATGACCGTCCTAAAACCCATCCACCGTGACTTTAGATAGCATGTGTGCTCAAGCATCTGGCCCCTGCCTCAGTTCCCCCATCACATCCGAGCACTTTCTCTGGCCTCAGCAGCATCCCACAGGTGCGGGGAGGTGGGGTGCAGAGGGGACAACTGCAGGTGAAACACTGGAAGATGCAACAGCTGAATAAAATAATCCAGGCTGGCAACTTCCCCAGGATGCCCTTGGAGGCTGTGATGGAGAGAGGAATGGATCTGGCCCCTGGCTGAGCCGTCCTTCCCCAGCCCTGCCCCGAGGGCTCAGCTTTGCAGGGCATACACATGGCAAAGCAAAATTTAGGAGATGCGAGGTGCCGCAGGCTCGGCACCGCCTCACGGGGTTATCTGGAAAATGAACTTTCCCACACGCTTTCCCTTCTGTGTTTCAAAAGGAAAAAAACCCTAAACCCCATCTTTCTTCCTCCGCCCCATCCCTGGGAGGTCCCTGTGCCTGGCGGTGCCCACGCCACCCCTGGCTCTGCCCAGCCGGTTGAGTGAATCGCTGACTCTTTAACCGGTTCTGCGGCGAAGACCTTAATCGAGTCACCGCGCCGGGGCTGGGATGCTGATGCGATGTGACAGCCGCCCCGCACACCTCCCCGAACGCAGCCGCTCGGGGCGACGGCCAGCGCGGCACCCCGGTGCCGGGGCACGGGTGGCAGCAGGGCTTCGGCAGCACCGGAGCGGGGGGCACCCACCTGGGGAGGGCTGGGGGGCTTAGGGCCAAGGGGGGCTGGGGAATCCTTCACCATCACCCAAGTGACCCCTGACGTCACTGGAAGGCAGTTTAATATCCGTCAATCGCACGGAAAATCGCATGTTTGGCCCCAGAGCCCTCCTCCCCCACGCCCCCCCCAGCCGCCTGTCCTATTTTGAAGGGCTCATTTTCTCAGCGCTAATGAAAGCGACAGCCGTGCAGCACTGGTATTTGGGGTTATCAGTGAGAATATTAATGGCTGATGCTCAGCATTAACTCTTTGAGAGTCCAGCCAGAGGTCAGAGCTGGGCTGCCACCGCCGCCGCAGAGCCTGGCTGCAGCGGACCCTGGTCTCCCCAGCACCGCGTCTGGGACTGGGGGTGGGATGGGGATGGTGACCCTGTTTCCAGGTGGTTTTAATTGCCTGTTTTCAGTCCCAGGGGGAGGCTATTGACCCAGCTGCCTTCTGCTGAGGAGGCTGGGGAAGCAGAAGGGTGGAAGCTGCAGGGATGGTGGTGGATGCAGCTACCTGGTGCAGCCACGAGGGAAGGGCTTGGGGCAGTGGTGGAGGATGGGTGCCTCCAAGGCACCTCCTCAGACCTGAGGGATAGGCAGGTGCCGGAGGTGACCTGTCATAGCCAGGATATGGGTAGGGAGAAGGGACAAACTCACCTTTTAAGCAGGAAGGCTCTGGCAATCTGAGCATGTTCATGTTTGGCTGGAGAAGTTCATGGTCAATCGGGATGCAGAGTTCCCCATAAGGGCTTTGCAAACACCTGCTGTTGAAGAACAACCACATTTCCGAGTCCATCCTGTAACACTCACGGTTTTTACATCCCTCCTTTGCTCCACCATTGGCATCTCATTTGGTGTCATAACTTAGGACACTTCAATACCAATGGAGTTGCCCATGTGAAATCAGTGAGACATGAACTTTCAGTGGGACCTCAGGGTGCCTTCTCGTTGTTGATCCTATTGAGAATGGGCTTGTTGCTGTGGTGAGGGGGTGCTTGTGGTGGACAGCCTGCAGAGGACGTTCATGTGTGATGGCTTCTTAGGAAGAAAGTATCTCCTTGGGCTGCATCTCAGCAACAGATGATTGTGGTCATGAAGAAACCAGCTGAGAATTTGGCATATCAGGCACATCCTGTCATCACACAGGCGAATCCTACCAACAAAGAAGGGACAGGAGAGTTGTACTTTGTCCAGAGACACCAGGCAGCAGTTACACCAGTTCCTCTGGAGATCCAGGACTGGTGTGCATAGCCCAAGGAAAACACAGACTGATTTTGTATCGACATCTACCCAAGCTTTGAGTATGCCAGCATTCACTTGCAGGTTTCGTGGTTCTGCCACCAGTTGTGCTGCTGTAAAATCAGGAGCAACTCTGTGAAGGCCAGCAGAGCAACAGCAGTGGCAGGTCATGCTGAAGGGAGGATCACATTTACCAGGGGAAGAACAATTGGCCATCAGTCTCCGGTTAGGACATGAGTTTTTTTGGCAGGGGCCCCTGTGCATTCGGGAGCTGACTGCTCATCTCTAAAGCCCCCTCTAATTGGATGCATTTAAAGATGCCTCCTGAGCTGTCTTTGTCTCCTTGCAGCCAGCAGGACACACGTCCCTAAAATGACACCAGCTAATTAAGGCCGTGGAAGCCCAAGAACTCTTCTGTGCCTTGTTTGTTATCCGAGAGCCTGAGGCAACGCTGAGGCCAGTAGGACCCTGACAGGCAGCTGGGGAAACCTGGTAATGACAGAGCCACCAAACCAGTCAGGGAGAAAGAGGCAGAAGAGTACAGAAATCAGCAATGACAATAACAACCAGCCACTCTAATGGTGCTGAGGTGCCTACTGTGCCTTGGAGACATGGGATCAATGAACCAGAGCTCTTCCTCCCTGCTCCTCACCTTTTTCCAGGCACCTCCAGGCTAACTGGGATGGAGAGTGGGGGTGGCAGTGGGAGGGCTCTGGGGATGGAGTCCACTGCATGAAGGTCAAGAGATGAGTCTCCTGTCAGGCTGTTTTCATGCTTGCTGGGAAAACATAGCAGCATCTCCCTGGTTTGACTAGGGAACTGTCCCACTCACAGCTGCCTGGGATGCTAATCTGACAGCCCCTTTCTATTTACCTTCAGGAACTAGAAGCCAGGGCAGAAGGTATGTGTTTAATATGCATGTATGCAAGGCTGGACCTGGGAGAACAGTTCATGGGAGGACATCACCTTCCTCCCCTCTCTTAAGCATCTCCTCCTGCTGTTCTCCACCCTCTGCTTTTGCCTTCTGAGAAGGAACACCACCTGCACATCCCTGAGCCCATTCCCACCTCCCTCACCCTGCACTGTTTGCAAATCCTCAAGAGCTGCCTCTGCACCACTTCAGCGTGGTGGGACACACATGAATGCCTGGGTTAGCATCAGCTGCTCTTCACAAAGGCCCCACTGCTGGGAGTCCCCTGTCCATAGGGATGGAAGAAGGCAACTGATGCCCAGGGACATTGAAGCACACACACTAACACCAGAATTGCTCCTCATCAAGGCCTGGGACAACTGCTCTCACCTCCCCCAGGCCCTCAGTGCCCCCACCCAGACCAGCCTTCACTAACACGCTTCCTCTAACACCAGCCCCAGCAGATCAGCCACCCATACCAGCACCCATCAGAGAGCCAGCTGCCTTGACCGCCCCCTTCACAGCAGTACTCATCCACAACCTTGTCCCCAAAAGCATGGTCCTGACCTGCCGCCAGGTCTTCAGCCTCCAGAGCAGAGATAGAACCACCCGAAAAGATGGAGCATGCCCTGTTGCTGAGGGCTGAGTTATGAACCGCACCCTGGGAGACATTAATTTTTCCATCTCCTTTGACTCACTGGAGACACACATCTGCTGGAGATCTCCTTTACAGCATGTGCGTCCAGTCCGTCATTCCTTTTTCTCTGACACCACCATATCAGAGATGAAAAGAGATGTTTCTTGTGTCTTCTGCCCTGTCTGTACCATCTCAGCAAATACTAGCAGTGCAGTAACACATCATGGTTAATGGCTGTCATGGGCTGCTTGTCCCTTTGGCCATGCTCTGGTGAGAGAGGAGCTGCTGGGGAATTTCTAGCTTTTGTTTTGAATTGCTCTGAAACAAAGTCAAGGACAGGTGTCTGGAGAGGTGAGGACATTCAGGCTTTCCAAAAAGGCTTCCCCAGTGGTATCTTGTGGTCAAGAGAAGCTGGTTCTGCAGAGACATATGATTCTATGTCAATCTTCCACCGATCACTTGAGGTCCACATCTCAGGTCTCATTTGTGCACGGGTTGGAAGTGATGGTGGATGAGATGGTGGCCTGTTGCTAACGCTGGTGGCAATGGGCTGGAACGAAGGTACCTGGTGAGCTCCTTGGGGGACAAGACAGCTTCATGTCCGAAAGTGGAAGGGGTGCAGAGAACTGTCTGTAGCCAGCATTTTCCCCTGTCTGTGGCCAGTGCCACAGGAGGAACATCCCTGCGCTCAGAGTTGCTTTCAAGAACTGTTTCCAATGATGCTTGTCCATCCCAGTTTCAGTGGCGTGAATTGTTATTTGTACCCCTGGGGGGAGGGGGGGATGGGGGGGCATTAAATTCAGTGCTGGCCAGAGCAAGGTGCTAGAAATACGCAGAGTGCACCTGAGTAGGGTGACCTTGAAATAAAGAAGATAGACAAGGGCGGGAGAGGGGCAAACAGGGCTTTCACCAGCATGTATGGGCATTTTCCCATCATGTCTTCACTTTTCCAGCAGAGACCTCTACCGCTGGCCTGTGCCATGCCATTGTACCATGCTCGGCAAAGGCACCACGTGCGCCAAAGCCGGGTGACCAGACCCGTTGGCATGCCCTTACCCAACCCACTTAGGTCGCAAGCGCTCTGGGGCTGGATCCGTCCCTTGGGGAGCGTTGTGCAGCACCAAGTGTAACAGGGGCTTGACCCTGGCTGGCTGGTTGCCCTGCTCACTCATTGGAAAAGGGATCAGTACTGACTGCTGAGCACGATCCCGGTCTGGGGAGGGACATGGTGCCAGGCTGGTCTGAGTGGTGAAACCAGACCAGTGGACACCAGGCGATCAGGATCTGCAGAGACCTGGTTTGCTGTGAAATCCATCCATTTGTTATAATTTAAAAAAAAAAAATTTGGCTGTTAATCGTGACTTTTTTCCTAGAAATAAGGAGGTGGGGGCAAACTGATGTGCTCAGGAGGAGCAGATAAAGAAGGCTCAGTGCTGCAGCAGGGTGTTTGTCTCGGCTCTGCGTGTGAGTGCTGTGTTTCTGAAGATGCTCTGGGGACATGCAGCTCTCCCAGGGACCACGTTACATTTTGCTTTTCTCCTTCCAGTTACTTATGATTCTTTGAGCAGCCAAACTCGGCAGTTTGCATTATATGACAGAACAAATATGTCCTATGGGCAGGGGGCTAGGAAATCACACAAATAGCAATTTACTAATTTTATGCTGCCCATAGAAATCCTGAAGGCCTGGGAGTCTGGGGATGGCACATGGAGCTTTTTTCTTTTGGGGCAATTAGTTTCAATCCAGCTTTTCTAATGACTGAAGGTTCTTGCTCACCTGAAGGCACTTCAGTGGCCTGCAGGAAAAGGGCCACGATCTCTGTGTTGCTCACGTCTCTGGATCGTCACACCCATCTCTACAAGTTGGACTGTCATGGGCCAGCTCAACAGGATTTCACCCTTTAAGCTGGTGAAAAGATTAATGATAAAGATGGAGCAGATAGACAGAGGTATGGAGAAGCCTAAACATCCAGCCCTTCCACAGAAATTGTGGTCCCAAGTGAGACTATAAAGGCTGCTCATGGGCTTGGCTGCAGGGTCTCTACAAATAATTTTCATCCAGGCTTGGCCAGACACAACCAGAACGCACAGCCCATCCAGCAACCACAGCAACAGCAATTCACCCAGATAAATGAGGACGTTTCTCTCCTGAGCTGGTGTCCCCAAGCTGCTGAGCTTCCCTTGTAGGAGGCTCAGAGCGCAACTCCTCAGACTGCTCTCCCTGCATGGAGCAGGACCTTGTTGCTTCCCTGGATTACAAGGACTATTATGCTCAGGAAGGCAAGCGGCAGGAGACAGCATGCCATTTATTTTGGTCTTTTGGAGGTGAAATTCATGGGGCATCATTTGGAGTCTAAATTTCTTCTGGTGCCAGCGAGGGTTGAACATTTGCCTGAGTGAAGACACAATACAGACTCCAGGATCCTCAGAAAATATTTGGAGGCCTTTTGGGGAGTTGTCTGACATGTGTAACCTGGGATTTTTTGCCAGACCTGCCTGGGAACCATCCCCATGTGAGGCTGAGAGCAGACCCTTGGGAGAGGCAGCTGGGAGGGGTAAGCAGATATTTTTATGGAGATGAGATGGGGTGGACTTTCTTTCCCTTGAGTCCATCCCTCCCTGAGCAGCATCTCTTGTTCCTCACTACACAAGCCCCAGCAGAAAAGGCCATTGTCTGGGGGTCATTTCAACTGGCACGTGAACAACAGGCAGTGCCCCAGTACAGGACTTTTCCCCAGGGCAGCAGGAGGGACAACATTCCTGCAGCAAAGCTACAGGATGCTCCAACAGCCCCTGTCACTCACCCTCAGCAACCAAATCTGAGCGCCTCTATGCTCCATGGTTGCAATTCACTGTGCTGGCTCCTTCAGGTATTTTTCCTGTGGCTTTTGCCAGGGGGACCATCATGCTGCAAGCATGCTCTGAGTGGCCCAGCTCAGGTCCAGTTGCAGAAAAGCCAGCTCGAGCTCACAACTGCAGAAAGGCATTCCGATATGTTGCTTTCTCCAGACGTTTGCTACAGCAGCTATTGAAACAAACTCCTCCACACTGTCATAGCATTGTCACCGAGCTGAGGGCAAGAGGGCAGGATCTCACCCACCAATATGTGATTTTTGTCTTCTTTTCTTTGCTTGGATTGATAGGAGGCTGAGCCATGCCTTTAGCTAATCTGTTGACCAACATGCTTGTCTTGTTGCAGCTGGAAGCACCTTCTCTTCTGGAGCACTTGCCCTGTACAAAGCAGATTGTTTAAACAAGAAGCAAAGAGAAATGGTACGTTTGTGCCTTCATTGCAATGGGACACCACACAGGTTTTGACCCAAAGACTTCCAAGGGGTCCGGCTTTCTATGAGAGACCCAGGCTACATGGTCCTGTGGTTAGCAACAGGGTGGGAGCATCCAGCCAGGCAATGCTCTGCCCTCCCCACACCCCCATGGACATGGGGTGCCTGGGCAGACCCCGCTGGCTTTCCCTCACCCTCCTCCTCCCCAAAGCCACTCTTGTCTTACCTCTTACAAGCTTCATTTGTCCAAGTGTGAGAACAGCCACCAGCGTGGCACGCAAAGCTAGGACATGTCCCCTGCCCTTAGGGACCCCGTCCCGTCCCCAGGCATGGTGAGAAGCCACGACCGTCCCCCTCCAACCCAGCCTCCCACTGCCACCGCTGCCGCGCACGCTCCTGCCGTCCCAGCTCCCTGCGCTGCCGCTTCCCCCATGGCCGTCAGCGCCGGGACGGCTGATGGACCCTGACAGCGCTGCTCTTTTTCTCACGACCCGTCGGCTGGCTGCAAGCGGGGGGACCCAGCCCATGCGGATACAATGCCGCTGCCCCCCCCCGCCACCCGCCGCGGGATGTTGCGTTGCACCGAGCAGCTGTTCCACATCACATCGCGTCGCGCTGCCCGCGCCGATGGGCCGCGGCACTCACACCGCTGACGCGGTGCCGGGAGCCGTGGAGCTTGGTGGGATGGGGATGTGCCCGGGGAGGACGGCTGGCGCAGGGATGGATCCTGCTGCCAGAGACGAGGGGTGTGAAGGCGCTGCCGAAGGGGTGACAGGAGCCGGCAGGTCTCCGCACGGCGCGGCAGGTCTCACCCAGCCGCTGTGTTGCCCCAACACGCTGGTCCCAGCCTGCCTGCCAACCCTCATCTGTGCCCTGCAAAACTCTGCCTCCCTGCTCTTCATCCTCCACCTCCAAAGCTGCATCCAAGCACGCTGTACCTTTTCTTTGCTATTCTTGGCTCACCCACCCTGCGGCCAGTTCTGGCCTGCAGCATCTTGCTGCAGAAGACAGAAGGTGTCCAGTGCTCCCCCACTTCGTGTCCGAGCCTACTCCTTTTTTCGCACGCCAGCCCTCCCCTGCAGGGAGCAGGCAGCTCTGCAGAGCTGGCAGCAGGTTCACCCTCGACGCAGTAGCCCCTCAAGATAGGTGGGACATGAACCTGGTGTCAGGACCTACTCCAGCTCCTGGAGAAAGGAGCTGGAAGACAGTTTCCCTTTCAATCCGGATCCTGAGCAGGAGTAAACCAGTGCAACAGGGGCAGTGCAGGTCCCGCAGCCCGCTGGGGGCTGCACAGAATCGAGGACACAGTGTGCACGCTGCTTCCCCAAGCACAGACTCGCTCATCCTGGCCTTCCTTGGGCAGCAAAGCTGCCTGTCCCTGGCGCTTGCAGTAGTTCTGCAGCCTCACTGCACAGCTTATCCATTTTTAAAGAGCACACCTCATAAATACTTTGTAAAGCACCTTCTAGCCAACGTGCTAGTTTTGATTTTTTTTTTTCTTCCCTGGCTGTTTGGAAGGGATGCTTACTCTCCCATTCCTCTCTGGTCTGCGGCTCTTGCCGTTATCTTGTACACGTTTGCTGCTTTGAAGTTACCAGGGCTCTGCCTTCAACACTCAAGGTGAGCTCTGTGCGGTGCAGCGTGTTGTCCCCCGCGGTGGGTCACAGGGAAGGATGGCAGCTCTCCCCTTCACTCCCTGCACCCTTCCTAGCACCCTGCAGACACCATTGGTGCCTCCATCGGCCCTGCTGATAGCAGCCCAGGTGAGCAAGTGCAGGCTCCTCCGGACCTTCACCCAGACCTTCCTCATCCTTCCCCTCCCAAGGGACTTCCTTCCCTGCTGTCCATCTTGGGCACCTTGTACTAGGAGAGCGGGACCTGCCCTCTTCCCTCACCGCTGCTCTCACATCTTCACATTTGCCTCCAACTCTGCCGGTTTTCTGTTGATTTCCATGTTCAGTTTAAAAAGTGGGTGAGTGGTGGGGTGGGAGAAGGTGACAACCTAGACACAACTTGCCGGAGCTGACTCCCTGCTTGGGAGATGTTCCCAAGCCAGGGTTTGGCTTGTTAAACATCCAGCAGTTTATTCTTCTCTTTCCCTCTTTTCTGAATCAATATGTTGCATGGTACCAGACCAGGCACTTCCAAAGCAGCTTGCCACAGAGCTATTCTCATCATTGGCCAAACTTCATCCTCTCCAAAAATGTGTCAGATGAGCTGGAGGAAGTCTGTTCTTCCCCAGATCATGTCAATTAACACGGACTTTTCTCCAATTCCTTGTTGTACAGCTCCAGCAACCCTTGACTTCGCCAGGTACTGACGTCTGATCAGCAACTTGGCAGCTCCTGCCAGTTCATCCCCGTTCCCTGCTCCCAGCTCCTGCTTATCCACTGGCCCCTCTTCCAGTTTAAACATAGTGCCATGGCTTTAGCTTGCTGCCACAAATGAGCAAAGGCTCACGTGGTCACGCTGGCTGTCCCAGCCTTCAGCTTCCCAAGTGCTTGGTCCCATTTCAACCGAATAGGACAAAATAGTCAAAATCTCCAAAGTAGTAAGAGGTTTTGTGAAGCTTCTTGGCTTAGCCTGAGAGAAAGACCCACAGTGCTGCCCCATATTTCCAAAGAAATGCTGCCACGTGAAGTCACCAATATCTTCTAGAACTACCACCAGGCCAACCAGTGTGTGCATGGCCAGCCAACCAGCACCAATGGCCCAGGAGATGCTGCCTCAGGTCCCACGGGCAGAGGATACGACAGGGGACAGGGATGGGAAGGTTCCGCTGAAAGCGGGGGGAGGTGGGATGAATGGGGCTGGAGGACAGCAGTGTGTCCTGGGGGACAGAGGCTGGGGAGCAAAAGTGAGGTGGGAAGAGAGTGGGATGTGAACCCAGAGAGCTGCTCACGCCACAGGTTTTTCCTTCCTTTATAACCACCTTTGCTGGCCTCTGAGCCTGGTTTCATCTTCTTCTTACCTGGGTGGTAAAACCATCCCAGTCAGGTTGCAGGGGCTCTTGCCATTTTTCTCCTTCTGATTTTTTTCTTTTTTGTTCTTATTTTTCAGCTGTGAGAGTCTCACTCTTGTCCAGAGCCTCGCCTCTGCAGGCTTTGGCACCCCCAGCCCAGGGAGGACTTTCCCAGGCACAAAAGGGATGGCTTCAGAGCCTTTTGTTGTTGCCTTCTCCCTGCCATGGTGTTAATGAGTCTTGAAGGCAGCCTGACTCCATAAGGCAGCACAGAGTAACCTGTGCATCGACCAGACACCCTCACCCTCAGGCAGGACCCGCCTGTGTTCAGGGTCAGCTTTGCCGCTGTCACTGCGAGGCATCGTAAGGGTCTGTCCTGATGACCAAGGCTGCCCGTGGCAGCAGGTAAGCCGGGGAGGATGGGGTCTGCGGCAGGTGCACAGGGCTCAGAGCTTTGTTTCTGCCTTGCTGCCGGCCAGGGACCCATCTGCTGTGCCTTCGGTTGGGTTGTTGAGTTTTGGCTGGAGATCCTGCATCTGGCATGTGCCAGCCATCCCCAGAAAACTGGGGGTGGGGCAGAAGACAGGAGCAAGGGGCACACGCTTGAGCCTGCAGCTGACAAGAGATGTTGCAGAGCTTCCTGACTAGGCTGGAGGGAAGCGGTTCTGGAAGGGGATGCAGAAATGCAAGCCCTCATTTTGCTCCTCTTGTGGCTTTGGGACTGACAAGGAGACCCCTGGAAGAAGGGGCTGGAAATGAGCATGTGGAATAGGTCCCCGCTACGCAACTCTAGGATCCAGTCAGGGATGTCCCCCAGCAAGGATGCTTCTTTGCAAGGAAGGGAGGTGAGACCCCAGCTTGGTCCCTCATTAGAAAAACCAAGCTGTGTGAGATCCATACACTCAGAGAGGGAAGGCAAGGGCGAAGGAGACCGTGCCCTGCCACGTGCTCAATTTTGAAAGGGGTCTGCGTATTTACTGGGCTAGTGAAAAGCACTTTCCCAAAAAGCGAGTGTGGTGAGATCCAGAAGGCAGAGGTGTGCCTGGGAAGGCTAGGCTTCAATGCAAGTGGTGGGAGCATCCCAACAGGCAGACAGCAGGATCAGCTCTGTCTGCAGCGAGAGTCCTGCAGTCTGGTGGCTCCATCTTTCCCAGCTGCCAAGAAAACGGCCATGCCACCAAACACAGACCAAAGCTCAGTCCCAGGAGAGTTTTGAGGAGAAAGGAAGAACAAGCAGTTAAAAGGCTTCCCAAGAGGAAAGTTATTGATATGCAAGTCACATGCCCCCGTGAAACCCTGCCGAGCAAAAAGACCTGTGTCAACCAGGACATCTGTGAAAGCATTTAACAGCAATGAAACAGAAGATCAGATGGGTAAAAATGCTTGAGATCTCTGTGTCCAGCCTCATCTTTTGGAAGACGCCGTACAATGATGATGCAACCAGGTGAGCTGAACTGGGCAGGCACAGACTGGGTATTGTGCAGAGCCTCTCACAGCTCCTGTACTCCTGGAGGAGTTTGGAGAGACCAACCCCTGAACAGAAAAGCAAAGCCAACAGTTCCTTTCTCTGAGTCACTAACCATGTCTGCACCCGCACTGCTAATGTGCTCTCCCGGCAAGTACATACTTACTCTCTGGTGGTCTTGGTTGCCCAGATTTTATTATGAAATAACTCTGGCTGCATGTTTGATATAGGTACAAGATATAGCAGCTTCACACAAACAGAATGAAGACTTCAGCTTTCCATTTTTTATTACTCAAATCATTAGCTATGCTACCTTTGCTCAATTTGGTGTCCCAGACATCTTTGATTAGAGCAGTTGTTACTTTATTGAATTAATGGCATGCTTTCCTCTTGAATGCTACTATACTGTCCTCATTCTTCCACCCTATTCTTCAGGTTTCCATAATCAAATTAAGATGCCACTCGCTGCTGTTTTGGAAGTCCCTTGAAGCTCTGCATATCTATTCTTCGCAGCATCTTTGGGACATGACTGAAGAGTGAGCAGCATCCTGCTGATCCAATCCAGCCTGACTCTCCTGCGTTTTGTCCCTAACGCAATCATTTGTACGTGTTCAAAACGAATACAGGATGGGGATGAAGCACTCCAGCATCTGAATGTCAGCAAGGCAATCATAGAAGCTGCAATTTTAATGATATGGAAGAAGTCACTTGTTTAGAGCCTGATTCCTGATGGTCTATTACCCATGACAGTTTATGCTGGGACTATATTTGCTTCTGCTCTCACCTTCCCACGTTTCCTTGGATCATTTTTATTCCACAGCTTTCTTTAACTCATCTGCCCTGATTTCCAACTGTCCTTAGTTGGCTAAGAAATACAGAATTAACCCTTCTATAAACTATTTTGCTTTTTCAATTCTTTTGTCCCCTCCGTTTTTAAGTAGAGACTCACCTCTGCCAGACAAACGTGGCTTTTGGTAGCTCAGTCACTGAATTTACTGATTTATCTTCATGTGCAACTCTCCCTCCAATGACCCTGGGTGTTGGAAACCAGCTGGCAATTACCGGAGTGTCTTTGCCTTGTTTTCCCTATGGAAACACCTTTCACTAGCTTTGTTGGCTGATGGGTTCTTACCTCCCAAACAAGTCATTATAGCTATGTTTACTGCTTGGTTTGGTGTTAAGTGATGTTATAAATAAGCACTGCTAGAGGGATTATTGTTCAAATCCAACAGGAGGGGTGTTACATTGCTTATTCTGGCATTTGAATTGAACCGTAACTAGCTGTAATTAGCTTCAATTGCATTGACTTTTTAGCTTCTTGTATGACTTTGCATAAACCATTGAGATCACCAATCTTCATCACGGTACTCCCTTTTCCCAGCTGGTGGGCTCTTCTCCCCAGGCAGCCCAACATCCTCCTCCCTGCCCTGCTGGCTGTGCTCATCCACTCCTGTGAGCATCCCCAACCCACTGCATGGGGCTGCCAACATGGAAATGTCAGTGCCTGTGTTTTGAGGGCTTCCTCGCCAGCGCCATAGCAGTGAGGGAGGTGTCCAGCTTGTCCTAACTGGTGCCAGGGATTTCATGCCTCCTTTGTTGGTAAGTTTTCCTTGAAACTCCAGTGAATTCAGAGGAAAAAGGAGCTTTGGCTTGCTGTAATTCCCAGCTCCTGACGTTGAATGTTTGAAAGGACAGCAGTTGGACTAGATGGTTGTTGTTGGTCCATTCCAACTGAACTATTCTATTCTATTCTACTCTGGAGAATGGACAAAGTCCTTTATAGTAATTGCGGCAGCACTCAGAGCCAGGAAATCCCCTCAGGTTTGAGGAGATGTCTGGCCCAAGTTTGGGACCTGGGGTGGGAAGCTGATATTTTTATCATTACACAACCCATGGCCTGGTGTTGGTGAAGTTTCCTCTCTACAGCACGCATATCATGCTGGAAAACTTAAGGCTGGAAATTAAATTGTTCCTGTGCTCCCATCCATGAGCAGAAACAACCCAGTTACCACTGTCAGCTGAAATTTGGAGTCCATGGCTGAGACCATAATGTAGAGGTATCTACAAAGACCCATAGCTTGATCTCCTATGCTCCCTTCTTCTAATTCTGTCCTCCTACCTCCACTGGAAAGAGGCAAGTCTTCTGCCCCCTTCGCAACAGCCCTGAAGGTGCCTACACATAGTTTTTGTCCGAAAATGAAGACTGGCCTTTCAACTGCAGAAAGACTCACGCTGTTGCTGGTTCTCAAGGCCGAGCTGGTGACGAGACGTGTGTCTCTGCTGGGGTAGCTATGGCTGGTGGCCTGGGGTTTCCAGTTCCTTAGTTTCTGGGATTAGATAGGTAATACTCCAAGGAGCTTTTCATTAGGAAGACTCCAGTTCATGCATAATTTAGTAGTAGCTCCCAAAAGTTGGTACAACAATCCTAAGGTTGTTTTGTACCCATGGTAAATTTGTGATAGAGGATCTCAATAGGTATTATTGCAAAGACATCAAAAACACATGCCAAGTGAGGTGAACTGACATTCTTAGTATCATCTAAAGAGTGAGTGAGTGGTCTACAAGTACCAAGTTTCTTCCAGCCCAAGAAATCACCTCTTCAAGCACAACTGAATGGGATGGGTGGAGAAAACCAAGGGAAGTGGTGACATCTCTCTGTTAACCACACAGTACCTGCTTCAGAAGAATGGTAAGACAATAGCAGTACCCATGGCTGCGATTTCCTATCAGCACCAAATTCACCCAGGATGAAGAATTCAGTGTGACAGAAAGGACAAGAGGGGAGAGGAGAAAAGGGGAAGATGATATCCATAGGAGAAGAAGAGGGAACAGCTACACTGTCTCGCTGTGTCCTCATCAGCTGGCCTGTTCCTTGGCCCTGAGCAGCAGCGAGCAGCTGGGGTGGCGCTGGGTCCGCTGTGTCCTCTTTCCAGTCTGCTGCACCTTCAGCTATGGTCTTGGACAAGTCCATTTGTCTTCCTCCCTCCACTGTTGAACCATTACTGCTAATACCACCTTTTGGGACAGCTTTATGGCATCATTAATGTTTATGGAGAGCTTTGAGGTTCTTGGATTGGGAGGGCCAAGGGCTGTTATTTAGTGAGCATCTCTACGGAGCAGTGGAGGTGCCCACCACACAACGGCCCTTTGCCTCTCTCTTCCAAGACGATTTAGGACCCTTGGCCTTGCTGAGTTAACACATTGCTGGTCTTCGCCCCTGTTGCTGCTGCTTTTCCCCCCCACTCTCTCGCTCTCACTCCCCCTTTCTCTCTCTTCCTCCTCCTCTCCCGGCTCCGTAGCAGTTTCCTCGGGAGTGTTCAGCTAGCTGACACATTTGCCACAGATGGATGGTGCACACAGAGACAGCTGTCACTCCCGATTTGTGGTCCGCTGCGTGACAGCGGGACTGATGCCTTCTGAAAGGCCGTCTCGCGGAGCACATGCACTCTGACATTCTTCGAGATGAGCCCTACAGACACCTCTCAGTGGACCTCGGGAGAAGCTGGCAAGCTAACCCTTCCCGCTCCCCCTCCCCGAAGCAGCCTGCAGGCTGGAAGAAAGCAAGCACTCTGGTGTGTGCACACACACACACACACGGCCAACCTCCTTGGGTAGTTCTGTGCCACTACTGGTCTGCCAGGTCCCAGCCCGGCTGTTTGCTCCTGATGCTGGTGTATGAAGTGAGGCGGGCTGAGATTTGCAAGAGGGAAAGGTCACCAGCGATGCTGCTCTTTTCCCCTTTTCCGCCTTTTTAATTGCAGGAGGGAGAGATATGGGCTCCAGTTTCATTCTGTCAGAGCATCTGCCTCCAGCCTCTTGAGTTCCTCTGTCACAGCAAAAGCTGATAGACTTTGCAGCAACAGCCCCTTCAGGCCTCTCTGTCTTCTCCATCACTTATGGTGGCCTCCATCACTGATGATGGTTTCCATCACCTATGATGATTTCCATCACCTACAATCCACACAGCAATATGGCAATTCCCCCTCTTGGCAGGGGGTTTCCCCCCACCTCTCCACCCTGGCACTGCACACTGCAGTGGAGCAGGCTGCCCTAGTGGGACTCTGACATTTCTTACGGAGGTTCCTCTCACCAGCTTGAGACCAGCTGCAAAGGTAACGCTGACTTAGGCAAGGCTGGCTCCTCTGAGAACAAAGCCCGCGGCCCTTAGCAAGGCTGAGGCTCAGGTCCCAACTACCCATACCTGTCTTATGCATCGCCATATACACACATGTAGACAGAGTATTCAACTCTGCGGCCTTTAACAAAACCCTTCTGGTGGGATTTTCAGTTGGACAGACAAAGCAAAACAGAGGAAACAGTCTTTAGCTCTGGGCAGAAGAACAAAATCTTCCAGATGCTAGGCTCCATAGGAATGGGAACTGGTCCTGCCTTTGGTCCTCAGAGAAAAAACTTCCTTCCAAAAAACAGATACACACAGCTGTTAATTGTCTATCTGACTTGCAGAAGTTGGTGGTCAAGGGAATAGGTCTTCCCAAAAGGGAAACAGAAAGTTTGAACTAGATCTAGAGAATATCACCTGGGCCCCCTCTGGAACTGACCTGAGACTTCCCCATCTTGTTCAGCATCTGAGCCCTATCCCATGTTACACAAGAACCCGGTGGCTGCACAAGGTCATGCCAAAAGTCCTTCTAGTTAAGGTCCCTGGGTGGTGTTCGACAGTAGAAACCCAGGGGAGAAGACAAAAGCAGAGCAAACTTATGAGACCTCTCTTGGATACTCTCCAATCTTTCGACCAGTCATAGCCAAGGGACTTTATGAACCGGCATGATTTCCCTGTAGTAACTCCTGGTGGAGTTCCCATCCCAGCAGTGCCTAGCTAGGTCTGCTCACTCATCCCCTTCCAAAGTCTTTATGAGCCATTCGTAAGATTTACAGAACTGCAAGGACATTAGTTACCCTGGTTGCTTTGATCCCTTGACTCCTGTTCCCAACCCCTCAGAGCAGGCTGAGTCTGTTGAAGAGGAGCCTGATCAGCAAGACACAGAGAAAGTGTGAGTTTGCACCAGGACTCAGCTTTCCCGGGTCCTTCAGCAACAGGAATGGTGTCTCCCACCAAGCTCATCATGAAGACTGTGTAGTGGTTCAAAGTGGTCAGCAGGTTACAGGCACAGAGGGTTTGTGCTGCAAGTGTGTTGCCTTTGAGCTTTAAGGCTGAATGCAGCTCATTTATCCGGGCAAGGACACCTCTAGCTTAGTGGGAGGTCATGCCAAGCTGGCATCAGCATGAGATGAAGGCTTCTATTCAGATAGGATGGTGATCCTGGGAGGGAAGATGGGGCACTTACCCAGCGCAAAAGCTGGCAAAGCATCTCCATGTGTGGCAAAATATTTAGAAAAGTATGGATCCAGCAAGAAACTCCATCATCAGAACTGCAAGTTCAAGATTGCTGAAAGAGTCACTGACAACCTTAAGAAGAGGCTGAAATGGACCAAATGCAGTTGAAAGTAAGGAGAAAAGAGCAGTGCCTTTTCCCTCTTGATGAGAGCACCCCAGAAAGGCAAAGACGTACTCTGTCTCTGGAATAATTCACCTATACCTTTCCATCAAGCCATCTCTAAGTAGGGCTGTCTGACCCTAGAAGATGGGACCTCCCAGGCCAAAAGCTAGCAGCAGTGGCTGTGAGAAAGGGTCCTGAGAGGGGACTGTGCTCCTCTGATGGAGAGGAGGAACTATGGGCTCTTACAAATTCTGAGGAGGTTCTGGTCTCAGCTGGTACCCTCAGCCTGGTCTGCCACACGGCAGCGAGTCCCTGGAGACTGGTGGTCCAGGGTCATATCCTTTACTCTGACACAGCTATTTTAAATGAGGCTGGGAAGACCAGACATTTTGGCCTTGCCATGGGTCCCTCTACAGTGGCATCACAAGGCTCCAGAACATGCAGGGACATGAGAAGCAATTATATTGTGAGAACATGGCTCTCTGGGGAAATTATGGTCCATCTGGACACAGCATGGTCAGAGCAGGCACTGGCATCTCCAGGACTTTCCCTCTGAGATCCTCAGAAAGATGAGAAGTGGTGAGGCTGGGCTGCCTAAGAAAGGGCTCTCTGAGCTTTAGCAGGGTGGATGAATGAGCTCCAAGGTAGAAGACCTCAACTCAGTCCAGCTCTGATGAACCAAAGGCAGTAGACACAACCCCTGCTAGATGCCTTTGGCTCAGACAGACCCTTCTGTGCAGACACGTTACCAGCCTGACCCCTGGCCCTTCAGCTCCTAAGATGGTTATAAGGAAATCTTTATTCACAACCTCATGGGGCTCAGTTCCAGATGCTGTGTAATTAGATGGTCCTATTAGATGCCACCTCAAAGTCAAATTCCCCATGTTTGTGTCAGCTGGAGAATGGAGAGTCCCTCTCCCACATTCAGCTGTGAGAATACCCAAGGTTCCAGCATTGTTTCAATTAAGTAGTGTAGCACAATGCTATTTTTTTCCCCAAATATTTTTGAAGGAGGTGGAAATGCAGGTGAGAAAAAGATACAGGTTTGCAGGCAGGGTCTCAGAAGTTGTGACCACATTGTCAGCCCAGTCAGTCCAGTCTGGGATGTTTTGGGAAGGAAGCAAACCAAGTTTTTCATAAAAAATTCTTAGTTTTTGAACCTTAACAAAATACAAATAAAAAGAAAAACATTTGGAAAAGGAAACACCATATTCATAAGAAAAACAGGAACCCATAATTATGGGAAGAGAAACGATTCACCTGTGCTGTACATGACCAAGTCCACCAGAAGACGGCATGCTCCAGGGAAGACTCTGGGTTTCGGAGGGACACCATTACCTTGGTGTCCCCTTTCTGAGGACAGGCTTGCTTGGCATGGGGGCCAAGTCACCCGTATGGCTGCTGGGAGCGCCGAGCCACAGTGCTGGGCTGACGATTCCTGTGCTGACCCAGAGATATCACTTGGGGTGTGCTTTCCTGGAGGAGCTCCAGCTGGGAATGCCCTACCCAAAACAGGAGACTGATCTGCCCCACTTGTCTCCCAGCTGAGAGGCACAGAAGGTGAGCAGAGAAACAGGACTGGTGCTTTGCCGTGGGGAGCTGGTAGGGTGGTGACAGTGGTACCAAGGGCTGAGAAGCCACCGGGTAAAATTGGGTGGAGAAGGTGGTGAAACAGGGATTTCTGGCCACAATCTGCAGCCCCTGCTCTGTACAACTAGGTGTGCACCCCAGCTGCTGGAGAGGCTGGAGATAGAGAAAAGGGAGGAAACTTCTCTGATCCTGCTGGGGAAACATCCTCAAACCATTGGGGACATCTGGCAGGACTGTAGGTGCAGCAGCCTTCTGCCTGTCCTTACAGTCCCCACCACGGTGGTGGCTGGGACACCTATGCACGCCTATGTGCCAGCAGCTCCCCACCTACACCCCTTTGCCTTGGATAGGTGAAGGGGGCTGCCCCGGTCCCAAGCACTGCACAGAGCTCTGCCTGGCCAGCACCCCACTCCAGGAGATGCCATCTCGGCAGCTTTGCACCAGCACGGTGGCCCTGATGCCTCAGGACCTGGTCTCCAGGCACGTTCGGGGAAGGACGGTTGGAAAGCCTTGGGAGCACCCCATTCCTGCCCAGCCTGGCAGCACCAGGGGCATTACTGGGGAAGGATAAATATTCTGCACTCAGAGAGCTGTAGATGGACGGCGGCATTTGGAAGCGAAGCCGTAGCCCCTCACCTGCTCGGCGGCGAGGCAGGCGCAGGATCAAGGCGAAGGCGCCTTCACATCTCGCTGGCCTTGAACAGCAGATGAAAGGGGGCCACTGGGAGCCAGGGATAACAAAAGGAGAGCGGGGAAAGTTCGGGTCAGGCAGGGATTTCTGGCTGGTGGGTTTTCCACTGAGAAATTCTCTCTGCCTCTTTCATGATGATGAAGATCCTTTTAATTTTTTTCTTCCCCCTTTCTCCTCTCCTTCTTCTTTTCCCCTTTCGCCAGGCTGATAGCTGGGAGCCGCGGAGCATGTGATGCATCTTCCATATAGGGGCAGGAGCAAAGCAAGACCAACTGATGGACGCCCTAGGGCCAGACTTGCAGACAATATATAACCTACTGCATGATCTAAAACGCTTCCCACTTTCACAGAGTGAACATCAGGCAGAGCGGAGCCGCAGCGAGGGAAGAGGAGTCCTGCGTGCAGGTAAGTCCTCGTCGTCTCCTTCCCCAGGAGGCTGTCCCGGGGAGGGGGAAGGTGCGAGGGACCCACTCCGCTCCTGCCGGTGAGCGGCAGCGCCCGGCTGTTGTGCAGGCAGGAAGGACGGGGCAGTTATTAGTGTTATTAGTGGGGCTTTTTTAACCCTTTTCGGGGCCAGCGGTGCCTGTGCAAGTCAGAGTTCAGGATGGCGGTTGGGCGTGTGGGAGATTGGGTCAGGCAGAGCCCAGCCTCAGCCTCTCTCCCTGCAAACACCACTGCTGTGAGCTGGAGAGGATCCCGAACCAGCCGCGGGTTCGTTTGCTCGTATTTCTTGCTGTCGACGTCTGCCTGGGCTGCAGGCAGCGCGCGGCTCTTGCCTGGCTGCTCTGACACATCTCCCACCCGGGCACCGTCCCGTCCCACCTGCCCGCATTGGGGCTCCCCTTGCCTTTTACAAAGGAGCAAAAAGAATTCTCAAACAACTTTAAAAAGCACTTTTGCTCAGCCCGCTGCCTCCAGCGCCTGCCTGGCTGCCTTCACCTTCGTGTGCTGGAATCTCCTTTGCAAAGGAAACTGTTCCCAGCCAGGGCTGAATGGGGGACGTGGGCTGGAGGCAACGCGGCAGCAAAACGCAAAACAAAGCGTGCCGGGCGAGTGTCTGTGTGTGCATGTGTCTGTGTGGGTATGTATGGGGGGGCTCTATACAGCCCACCTGCTGCGGCTTTCCCTATACCATATACCCGTCCTCACGGTGGGGGAACAGACTTCGTGCCTGACATAGTTTGTGTCCTGCTGAATGGAAAATAATCATAGCAACAGCTACGTGCTCTCCATGGCCACGCAGAGTTTATAGCAGGGTTGTTGGGGTTTTTTTCTGGTTTTCTTTGGGGTATCAACTGTGTCTGACAGTGATGTGGGGACTGAAGAGCCCTGGCTGTGTTAGGGGCTGGGAACCTCCGTGAACTCCCAGACACTTGGGCAAGCTGTCACGGACCCAGGCAAAACGGACAGCTGTAATCGTAAATGACTTACAGAGGGACAAAATCATTAAAATGAATGTTTGGGGGCATTTCTGCTTATACACCCCTAGCGAGTGCATAGATGATAAAATTGCTCTGTGTGTGCAAGGGGGAGACCAGGCTGAGGGTGTTCCCTTGTTCTGTGCCTCAGTTTCCCCATCTGTGCACTTCACCTTCCCCCAGTCCTGCCCGTCAGCCTGTGCAGTGGTAGCGTTTGCTGTGGTCCCCCTGTGCATGTACAAAAGGGTCAGCCCAGGGGAGCAGCTTTTCATCGGGGCATCAGAATCTAGCAACACATCGTAATTAAGATTGTAATTAGATGAGGGGACTCAGAAAATCTGCAATGTTAAGTCAGAGGTACGTCTGCGAGCAGAGCCAGCTCTGCGGGGTAGCGTGGGTGGGAGAGCGACGGCTGCATCCCCACCACACTGGACTGGGATGGGGGGAAGCCCAGGCAGCACCCTGCACCCTGCCCATGGACGCCAGGGCTCTGGGCATGGCTGGAGTTGCTGATCCTGAAGGCAATCGTGTGTGACCAAGTTGGGTTACGGACCCAAGGTCTGATGCCCCCGTGACACACAGGGCCAGAGGTGTGCCCGGAGGGTTTGGCAGTGATGGGCAGGGAGCTGGGGGTCTGTGCTGGGCAACCTGCCATGCGGTCAATGATTTGGTCCAAACTCTCTCTCTGCTACCACGAGCTTCTCCTGGGCAAGGGGGGGGGAAATCTGATTGCTCTCAATAGCTCAGCATCGCCAGGATTAGGCAGTGCAGGAAAAGCTGGCAGGGGCTCGGGGAGTCCCTGGGAGAGGAGAGGACACTGGCCGGTGGCTGTGTCCCCTCGGCTGTGGGAAGTGGTCAGCTGATGGACCTTTGGAAACACCTCGTGGTGGTAAATGTTCTCAGATTTGCCCCACTGAAATGAGGGCACTGCAAATGCCCACCGCCCAGCTTTTTTGAGGCCCCTCCTCTCCCCTGCCAAGCTGGTTGCACTCAGCTTCCCCACTGCAAAAATCCCAGCCATGAGCAGGACACCGAGCCGTACCCCCTGGGCCAGGAGGTGCACGCATGGCAGGAGCAGAGCAAAATCAGGCGAAGGGGTAGCAAAGCAGGTACCACCGGCTGCCCCTGTCCCAGTGCCCGCTGGCGAAGCTGGAGGTGCCCAGCACTGTACACTAGTGCCCAGCCAGAAGGAGAAGCAAAGATGTCAGGGATTTTTTTTCCCCTCATAGGATCAAATCATCCCCATCTCCCATTGCTTTTCTCCTCGCCACTTTTCTCCTCTCCGACCCTTCCCAAATTTCAAATCTGGGACAAATTTCAGGGCACTTTTGGCCAAGCTGAAGCCTAAAGTCAGCCCTGCCCTTTCTTGCAGCCCCCAGACTGGTTTTGGCTAGCAGCGTTGGTTTTTGTGACGGGGACTTCAATAGCACAAAGCATCCATGCCAGCTCTATCCCTACATATTCCCATTCTTGATAAGCACCATCTGCAGAAGGTTCTACCCCTGCAGTGCCTTGCCCTACGCCAGGGATCGTACCCTGGGTTTCTTGGCGGCACCTACAGCCCCCACACAGCTACGAGGGTACTGCCTGTACAGGAACACCAGCCCCGCAGGGATCAGACCAAGTGCAGCTCCAGAGCTGAGAGCAGGACCTGTCCCCCTGGTCTCCTGCCAGGACCAGTGCTTGCTGTACCCGGAGATGCCCTCAGCTTGCTCTTCTCGTGCCAAGAGGTGGGCTTGCTTGCCCACCTTGGCGCTTGGACTGTCATCTGTGCTTGCATCAGGCTTGGGCTCATTATTATTTACAATTATTATTATTTCCAATCACAGAGGTGTGGGGCTGGCGGGTGGGTTGATGGACACAGAGGGCAGAGCCATTGCTGTTCCATAGATTCTCAGCACCGTCCTGCAGAGCTTGAGGGAAGCATCCTTCAGATCTGGGGAGAAAAGGGACCAACCCCATTTCCAACGTGCCGTATCACAAGGAGCAAGCTGCAAGCCTGGCCAGAGGGAGCCGCAGACAGGGCAGGGATTGCAGAGGCATCTAATCGTTCTCTGGCGCGGGCTCCTTTCTGGGATGCGGGGCGGTTTACTGGGCACAACATCAGCCGCCCCAGCCCAAACCCGGGGTGGGCACCCAGCCCGGCACTGGGAGCACTGGGAAGGGCTGGCAGAGGCAGCAGGGCTGGCACAGCTGTGTGGCTTTCAGAGATACTTGATCGATAGCTTCTTCCTAACACTCCCCCATTCCCCCAATCCCCACATGCATTTTTCATGCTAACCCCTCCTGGGCAAAGGCTGTCTACGCAGGAAAAGAAAAAGAAAAAAATACAAAACACAACAAACCACAACCAAAATCTACTTTTGTTTCTCTGGTCCCCGGAGGTTGTTTTAGTTTAAGGGCCAATCTATAGATTCAGGGCTGGGAATATCTTTGCTCCACGAACAAAGAGGCATGAAAAAGCTCCCCGGGGCTTTTCTTAAGCCTCTTCAGGTTGGCCCAGAGCTGGAAAAGGCTGGGCTCTGTACAGCGAGGCCAGATCTAATGATACAACACCGTCTGGGCAAGCTGGGGAGGCTGGAAATGGGAGCTGGGCTCCTCTGCAGCTCTTCTTGGGTTCACAGCCCTCCCAAGATGTGCCGGGATGAAGTGGGTAGCAATGGGGGTCTGCAGCTGCCTCCCCAGGCTGCAAACGGTCTCCGGGGCTTCTCACACAGTTGCAAGTTGATCTATGCACGCAGAGCTGGGTCCGGGGTGATCGCAGGCCACTGCGGTTGGGAAGCCCAGTAGATCCCCGGGGCTGGTCCTGCCTGGCCCCCCAGGAGAGAAGAGCTCAGATGAAGGTTTGGGTATTTCCCAGAATTAGGAAAAAACCTGCAGGGTTTGGGCAAAGGGCTATTTTTAGGGTGAATCCCCTTTCTCTGTCTCCTGTTGTCTGTGAGGGATGTTCCCTTTTTGCTCCCCATTTTTGGGTGGTACCAGTAAGACCCATGAGCGTCCCACAGCCTATGCTTCGCCAGTGCTCCCGTGACTCTCCCTCTCATCACCAGCACCAGCCCAACCTGTGCAGGGATGCTGAGAGCCCCTGGCAGCTGCCTGCCTGCCAGTGTGTGTGTGCTGAAGGACCGATCCCCTGGGCGAGGGCTTGGTGCTTCCCGGGGTCCCTCTAGACCCACAGTCCCCACCGTACCCCTATCACACCACATCAGGCACAGCACGGGCTGCTTCAGCCCCATTACCTTGGGAGCACATCTGTGCCTGTGACACTCAGGGCCAGACCCCTGTCCCGGGGGTTTTGTAGCAAGGAGACTCCAGCAGCATCACGTACGCTGTCTGCATCCCAAAATTCCCATTATTTCCCTGTGCTGGGGCTGGAGCTGAAGGCACTGAGCCTGCACACAGCTCTCATCGCCCCACAGCAGTTTTTCTGGTCCGTAAAGAGCCCAGCCGGTGTGGGCAGTGTGGGCGCAGCCAGAAAGCATCCTCCCCACTGCCCTCCCACGCACCTCCAGGGTCGAGGCATCAGGGCTGTGGCCATACCGAGATGGCTTGTCCGAGGTCCAGCGGACAGGAGCGCTTCCCCACTCTGATGGCGAAAGGGCATGGGCCAGAAATAGAAGGGGGAGGAGGACGCCGTGACCTTTCCAGCAGCCGGTGATGAATAAAACTTTCCAGCTACCTGTAGGAAGGCGCAGGGCAGGCTCCGTTATCGTCTCATCAAAGGACGACGTCCCCTGCAAGCAGGACAGCGATTGCCGCAGCGCCTGTGGGGATTCCTGGAATGAACCTGCCGGTGCCCAGCTCCGGCAGTTGTACAGCTCCAGACACACGGTGGGCTCCGGCTGCGGCCGGGAGCTCTCAGGATGCCCCCGGAGCTGAGCAGAGAGGGATGAGGGGATGGCGGCTGCCACCAGCATGAGCAGGAGGGCAGATCAGAGCCAGCTCCAGCTCCCCTGCCTGCTAACAGGCTCCTGGGGCTGCTTAGGGCTGCACCCCTTGGGACACCCCTCTGCCAGAGCCAGGGCAGTCCTGGGCTGGAGAGGATGGGACCCCCCCCACGCTCAGCCATGTGCACAGCATGGGGGGGGGGGTGTCTGGATCTGAGAGACCCCCAAAGACACACCTCAGCCGGGGTCTAGCCCTGCTCCCGTGCACAAGGGGACACGCAGAGGCGGTAGGGAGTGTGGTGCTGCAGCCGTCCAGGGGGACAGGGGTGCAGCCTGTCCCCCCCACCCCAGGCACCCCACCGAAGGGGTCCCCCCAGCCCCGCGGCAAGAGACCTCAGAAGAAACCTGAGGGGGCTGCCGCCATCCCCTCCTCTTCCTCCCGCCGGGTGCAGGTGGCAGTGCCAGCACCCTGGGATGGAGCGAGTCAGGCGTGCCCCCCCCCACCCCCGGCTGTCCCCCTGCTCGCTGACCCGGGCGGGGGGGATGGCAGCCGGCTCCCCCCGACCTCCCCCCCTCACAGATGGCATGGGCAGCCAGCACAGGTGGCCCTGCGCCACGGCAGATTGGGACTGGCTGCCTGCAATGCGCCCAGGAAGGGCTGCGTCCCCACCATGGCTTGGGGACAAGAGCAAAGCCAGGGCCCCCCCGTGGCGCAGGGGGTGCAGAGCCGAGGGGAGCACCGGAGACAGGTCTTAGGGTCCCCGCGCTGCCATGCCCGGTGCCAGATCCGGGACTTTGGCACTGGCACCAGAGTCCTGTAAAATACTAAACCAAGGATGCGGCCAGGTGACAGGGAGCCGGTGGGTCAACAGCGAGGGGGGACGCACGGTCCCCTTGCTTGGCCCCAAAGAGATGAGCTGGGCCAGAGCATCAGGCAGTTTTGGGAGGGTCCGATTTTAAGGAATTGCATTAAACAATGCCATGCAGGGTCAGCCCGACGCGGATGTCTTGGTTGGATCCAGCATCTTGCAAGGTGTTTCAAGGCTACAGCTGCCCCTGGTCCTTCCAGCCAGGGCCAACACTTAGGTGGGTACCAGATACCAAAACTGGGTGGCCTGGGGCTCACTATTGTAGGAGAAAGGGACCTGCAAGGGGAGGAGACAGGGGCACCCGCAGTCTGAATCACCCCCATCGGAAGCTTCTTTCTCTCTCCACAGATGATGGTGGTCAGCCCCACACAGGGATCTCAGGGCACGAGCTCCAGCATGGGCATGGGGTGAGGATGATGGAATGAGCTCCAGGGTGGGCACGGGGTAGGGACGATGGCGGGGCTGTCCCAGCTCAAGGTGTCCATCACGTCACGCAAAGGGGGGGGGGGGGCATCTTGCGCTGGAGATGTGGTGCAGGAGCTGTCAGGGCAAGGGTGGCGGCTGGAGCAGGTAAATGATTAATGCCGGAGAAAACCAGGCTGGCATCCTGCCCGTCACTCGTCAATAGGAAAAGTTGGAGGGGAATTTTCACGTCTAACCTCCCCCTCCCACCTCTGCCTCCCCGCCAGGGGCTGAGGGCTGGAGCAAGGAGCCAGCCCCGAGCCACGCACGCACCCAGCCCCAAACCAGCCTCTTGCTGAGCACGTTCTCCTCCAGCCCAGCTGGTTTTGCTCCCAGCCTGCTCCGTCTGTGCACATTAAAGCTTTTTCTAGGTCTGAACTGCTTTTGGCAAGCCAGGCTCCTGTTGGCCTATCCCTCTCCCCATCACCCTCCCCATGGCTGGCTCCCCCCCCATCCGCTCCCCGTCTGGCTCCTGCTCCCCCTCCCCGGTCGAAGCCCTGCCAGGGACATGGCAAATCAGCGAGAAGCCTGCGGGGCAAATCGGTACAAATGAGACCAAGCAAGAGGGTGGGGAGGGACGGCGAGGGGGGGGAATGACTCCTGGGTTGGCTCTTCTGTTCCCGAGTTTGATGTTTCCTGCAAACAACCCTGTAAACGCTCAGGAGCTGCTTTGGAAGTCACCTGCCCCCCGCCTCGGTGGGGTTTGGGACCGCTGGGTCCCAGCCAGGGGGGGACAGCCCTCACCCCGCTCCCCCAGCCTCCCTGCAGCCTCCCGGCCCCGAGCAGGGACCCAGCTGGGATAGGAAAGGGGGCCAAGCTGTAAGTCCTGACATTTCAATCTGTTTTGGGGCTGGATGGGGTGGGCAGGGGGGAAGGCGCTGGGGGCGGCTGAGGGTCTCACTGTAGGGCCGGGCAGGGCACAAAAACCCACCAAGGACCTGGACAGGGGAAACATTCCCCCTGTTAAAGGCTGCCTTCTCCCATCAGTTTTGCACTCTCCCCCCCCAAAAATGCCCAGCCATCTTACGGTGCCATGCCACAGGCAGGGGCTCAGCCGGGAGACAGGAGCCAGTACCTGGATAGGGGATGTGCAAACTGTGGGAATGGGCAGAGAAACCGCTGGGTGCAGGGACGCAATCATTTCCAAGTGATGCTCTTTGATCCAAGTCGCCAGTCTCTTCGCAAGCCTTGTAACTCCTTCTTATTAAAGGCGCTCGGCACCAGGGAGGTCATATGGGGCCTTTCTGCTTGGGTTGCTCTCCTAATGACATGTCCGATTGCCTTCGCTGGGAATTTGCTCACGCGAGTCTCTGACAATAGAAAGTTTGTGGTGGATTTTTGGATGGTTTCCCCGCAACCGTGTGGTGGGTTGCAGAGGTCTGACTTTTCTTCCCACTGAAAAATGAAGCAATGTGTCAGGAAACAGGCTGGGCGGGCACAGAGCACAGATTAATTTTAACGTATTAACCTCTCCGTGTTCGTATAATAATCAAGAAGAGCAATGGTTTTCTGCAGGCTTGGAGATGTGATAAGTATTTGCAATTGCAAAAAAGAAATTCAAACAGAGGGGAAGGGTGAAATTTAGCAGTAAGACAATATTATCCATAATTTTTTTTCTTCTAAATCTTTCTTAATGGAAGCGAAAACTAAACTGAGCTGCTGAATTGTTGGAGGAGGTTAGTTACCGAAATGCTTAATGGTGTCGACTAGGAATATACCTCCTCACACCACAGAATGTGTGTTTACAATGATTTTGGCAATTAAATCAAGAGGTCACGTAACAAGGAACAGTTCACAGCAGTCAGAGCCTTCTTAAAAATAAGGGCAAGGAAATCAGGTCAGTAAGTCCCAGATGTGTATCATGGTGGTGGCAAATCCTGGGACCTGGATGGAGAGAGGTTTTGGGCATCTGTCGGGCGCTGCCTGCATGGCTGCATGGGGTCACCCCGCTCTTACCCCATCCTGCTCACCCACCTCCATGAGGAGGATTTGGGCTCCCCCCTATGAAAATCTGGGATGGGAGGTTGTGGATGTGTTACCCCCTCATCCCCTTGGGTCTTCTCACCCTCTCCTGGATGCCCCCAGGCATTTCAAGAGCCCTGCCTGACCCACGGGCAGTTTGGGGGGCACCCAGGTTTGAAGCGGGGGGAGGCAGAAAGTCATCCCCCTTCCTCCACAGGCATCTCAGGGACTTTCACAGCGGCTGGTCCTGACATCGCTGGCCCGGCACCCGCCGGTGCTGCTGACACACAGTGCCGGGCAGCCCAGGACTTGCAGAACGTGGCTGCACAGCCATTTCACGTGGTCCTGCGGTACAGCACAGGTTAATGAGCTGCCTTCCCCACTTTATGCACCAACTAATAACATCCCTGCGTAAAGTCCCCGTGGCTTTGCCTCAGGCCGTTATTACTCCTCCTGGTCATTCCTTGGCCAGTACAGACCTCGTTGGGTGATTTCGTGGCCAAGCACTACCTGCCCGCTCAGCATCTCAGCGACATCCCTCGGCTCCTGTCCCTGTGCTGCAGCCCAAACACTGCTCTACCCTTTTTAGGTGGGGGGAAGGAGCTGGAAACACAGGGAGCAAGACCACCAGGCAGCAGCATCCTGGGAGCTGCCTTGATCTGCATTTAAAAAAAAAAACCAAAAACAACCAAACACCCCTATCAAGAAACAGGCAGAAGGCAGAGAGGTGTCCACTGCCTGCAGGTGAGCCGGCAGCATCGCAAATGTTCCTGCCTGAGACTAAATACGTGGTTGGGGCGGGGGGGGAAATCTGCCTGCAAAGCGGCTGCAAAAAGAGTGCTGCCTGGCGTGCTCGAGGTCCCGGCTGGCCAGCCTCCTCCCAGGACCGTGTCCCTCCGGCTTCCCTCCTCTCTGCTGGGAGAGTGCTATCCCCCAGGAAAAAAAACAGAGTTTCTCTCCTGCAGACTTTGCCCTGCCCACTGGCCCAGAGCCAGGGTGGTCGCATCCCTGCAAGAGGGCTTCTGGCTGGTTCAGCTCCTGCACCTTCACTGGAGTCGATCCCAACCATCTCTCCCACCCTGCAATTTCCCCGCTGTTCCCACGCTCTCCCAACTAGCAGCAAACCATTTCCCCTTTAGTTTTTTTTATTTAGCAGGTGGAGTTGCTGCTGCTTATGTAAGGATGGAGAGGGAGAAACAGGGGAGGTTCCTAACTGGGGCCGTTTTGAAATGGGTTTTACAACAGGCTGGATTTCATGGATGTGGTCACCAAACTGCACCAGTGCCACAGTCTGTACTGCACGCACTGCTGCTGGGTTGGTGCATCAACCCCCCCACCAGTTTAGTTTATCAGCTTTTACCTTAAATATACTCATTTCTTTGCAGGTGGCAGTTCCTTGGTGGCTGGTTAGACCTTGTTGTGATTTAAACATCTCCCTCATGGCTGCATCCTAAAATCGCTGGCTGGACCCAGTGCCGGGAGCTGGCAGGCAGGAGCAGGGACGAGCCCGCATGTGTGTGGGCACAGCATTGCAACAGCCCCCTTTTCTAGGGGTGGTTGAAGTCGCTGCCCCATCTTGGCCATGTTTTGGCTAAAAAGAGACCTGTCCTCTAACTTAGGATGGGGGGGGAATCTTTTAGGCATTGCCCTAGGAGAGTCAGGATCCCAGCCAGGAAGAAGGAGGGGTGTACTCTGTCTGTGCCAAGGTCTGTCCCCCACAGCCTGCGGTCCCCTCTCCTGCCCTGCCCTCCCCTGCCCACCCCTGCCCTCCCAGGCTGGCAGGAAGGTCCAGCGGGAGGGAGGGAGTGAATCAGTGTGTCTGCTAGCGGGTCCGTGTCCCGGGGATGCACTGAGGAAGGCTCTTTGGCTGCATGGGGCGATCTCAAATGAGGGCTGGGTGGCTGCCACTGGCAGGGCTCTGCTTGGGAAGCCCCCGGGGAGGCTGACCCGTCTCAGAAACTCTCAAGAGGGTCAGCCATCGGACAGCCAAGCAATCCCCCAGGCACTGCTTGCTCCATCCCACGCTCTGCTGAGATATGCAGAGGTCCCTGCAAGGACACGATGGCCCCTGGCTTGAGGTACCCTGCGGCACAAGCAGCTCAGACCCATCAGGGAGCACCCAGGGTGGGCCAGCCTCATCTCAGTCTCTGGGAAGGTTGTGAAGCAAGTCCTCAAAGTCCTTTCCAGCCTCGAGAATGATGAGAAGGTGCCAGGGTGGGTTTACCAGGGGCAAATCATGCTGGAGCAGCATGACTGCCTTCTGTGAGAAGACGACTGGCTGCCTGGATAAGGGGAGGGAAAGGGATGTTGTTTATGTGACCTTAGCAGGACCCTTGACACGGTCTCCTGCAGTATCCTCATGGCCAAACTGGAAACATAAGGACGAGGTGGGTCAAAACCTGGCTGGACTGCCAGGCTGAACGGGTTGTGCTGAGCAATGCAAAGTGCAGCTCCTGGCTGGAGAAATGGGCTGGCAGTGACCCACCGGAGACCAGCAAAGCAAAGTACAAAGTCCTGCATCTGGGATGGAGTAACCCTGTGAAGCAGGACACATCCAGGGCCAACTGGCTAAAAGGCAGCTTTGCAGGAAAGGAGCCAAATCCATCACACGAGCAGAGCCAGAATGTTGTCTTCTGAGAGCTGGACCAAGAGAGGAGAGGATGGGAAAGACCCTGAAGAAAGCAGGATGCATTGAATGGGGACACAAAGACATGGAACGGGAAGGTTGAGGGAAGTACTTGTGATGTCCATATGAGGACATCCTCTCCTGTAGCACAGGCAATGAGGCAACTGAGGATACTGCAGTGGACACATAACAGGAGCAGAAGAGGGTTGGACTGCAGGGGAGGAGGTGGGCAAGCAGAGGAGGAGTGAAGGCCCTCTGGCCCTGTCCTCAAAGGAAATCAGGTGGATTTGAACTGGAATAAGGTGAATTTTCTTGTTGCAAAATGGAGACTGATTCAGTGGAGCAAGACATGTGAGCAGCTAGTACAAGCGCAGCAGGTATGTCGTGGGAGAGAGCTTAGGATGTGAGAAAGGTTATATCAAGACAGGAACCTTTGGCCACCTTTGGGGTGTCTTAGGAGACATGATAAGAGCTCTTCCTTCCTTTCCTATCATTCCCATCCCTAGCACAGTTAAGGAGTGTGAACTGTCCAAGGATAAATGGAAAGTGAAAAGGAGGAGAATGTTTTAAAGTATTGGTGCTGAGGAACTTGACTGCAGAGGTTTGGGAAAGTCATGGAGCCTTCTGGTGGGACAAGGGGTGTCAAAATGCACCTCGTTGTGCAACAGAACTCATTGCTTTGCAGGGGAGGTGACAGAGTGCACTGTGGCCATACCCAGCCTGGGAACCTGTACTTGCAACAGGGCAGAAGAGATGACCTAATGGCTGTGTCCACATGGAGGACCCTCACGTGGATCGGTCTGTGGTGGGAGGAAGAAGTGGATTTTGGGAAGCAGTGCAAAGCTGAGCCCCACATTGGCCTGCTCAGACTGTTGCCTGTGTGCTGCAGCACACGGGAAGGGACAGGCCCGGGTGACCAGGAGGAAGGGGCTTCTGGAGATGTGCCACCATCCCCAAAGTTCTGCCCAGTGGAAGGCTGAGAGGGCATCTCCCAGGGCGGTGGTCACAGGCAGTGGGACGCCATCCTGGGCTGTCAGACCAGCAAGAGAAGGAGAAACCTGTGAGTGGGGAAGAAACTTCAGAGGTCATAGAAACTGGAAGAAGTTATGGAAATTTTTCATAAGCAGCATATCATGTCCAGCATGAAGGTGACTACATCAAGCACCCTTCCAGCCCCTGGGAACAGGCAAGGTAACGCTCCGGTGCCATCTGGACCTCCAGGAGCCCTGCACATCACAGGCATGACACAGACTTTACCAGACAGGCGAGCTGGACTGTACCTTCCTATTCCAGCTGCATGCACTTCTCAAGTATCCCCCATTTCTCTCCAGACATTCATCCTCTTCCCCTGCTCACCATGCCAGCCTTGGACACCATCTCCTCTGCATACCTTTGGGTGCCAGCCACACTGCTGACCCTCCTAGCTTGCACACGGTCACTTTCCCCTCTACCCAGCTGCACATTTTCATTTGGAGACTGATGGCTTCACAGATTTGGCGGTCTGTTTGCCATTGAGCCACTGACTCCACGGCTGGGAACCTGTGGTCTCCTGGGGCTCCATTAGCAGGTAGAAGTGGAGGTGGAGGAAGGCGTAGGGAACTCTTGTAGTGGGGCTCAGGCACAAGCTTGTGCGGGTGGTTGATATAATGTGGAGAGACAGTCTTACATCTCCTCACCAGGAGATGTACATCTCTTCCCCTGAAGGGCTTGCGGCAGGAAAGGCTGTGGTAGGAAAGCCTTTTGCGGTGGAGGACCCTCACATCTCTGGAGAGTAGCCTGGAGGCTGTGACGGCCTGATCTCATCTCTCAAGAAGCCTGTGAGTTGTGTTGTGTGTGTCACAGGCAGAAGACAATGACTCCAACCCATTGTCACTTGGTTGAACGCTTGCCACCACGTGTGCTTTTCATAGGATGCTGGTGTTGCCCCGGGGAGTCTTCAGGCTAACTGAGATTCAGGGAGAGACAGCTGCTTTTTGGGATGGAGGCTAGAAGCAGAGGAGCTCAAGAGAGGTCAGAGACATAGAAACACCTCTTGAACAAGTGCACAGAAGGAAGAAGATTTTGACACAAAATTAGGGAAGACTTGTACACGTGAAGGTGCTGTGGCTCTGGCACACAGCAGGGAGTGGGTTCATCATCTGGCCCGAAGGACACACCAAGGCTGGGCAGGTGATCCCAGACAGCCACCTCATGTCTGGGCTGGTGTTTGGGAAGGGCTACAGACTGGCTTTGGTTCTGCAGGGGGCCCTCACCAAAAGCTGCCTGGGAAGGGAACGTGAGCTTTTCCAACCTGAAACTCCAGATCCCTCCAAATGCTGGAAAACTAAAGGTTGGGAATCCAAATGCTATCAGATCTTTAGACCATGACTCTGACTTTGGCTTGCCCCCGGGATGTGAAGCAGATGGTTTGGCAACCCCACACGTGGAGATGTGCAACTGGTGATGAAGAACCCTCCTGGCAGCAGAGTCACACTGAGCTACGGGACATGGGTCACAGCCTCTGGGCCTCACAGGCAAGGACGTGGTAGGTAGGCAAACATGGAAGGATTGGCAGTTGGGGGCAGGTGGGAAACGCCAGGCCTTTCTGAAGACATTATGTGGCTCTGGGAAGAGGTGAGATTTTGGTGCAACAATAGAGACCAAGCCAGAGGAAGGCACATTTTGAGATGGGAATAGTTCAAAGCCGTTGATGTAGGGACCCCCAAAGCTGGACGTAGAAGGGCAGCCTCACAGAGTCACTCTTGTACAGCACACAGCTGCTGTATGGGGTGAGGTTTGGGAGGTACAGAGCTCTCAGGCCTCACCAGCCCAGGTTTTCCTCCTCTTGCCAAGTGCCTGCTGCTTTGCCATGGCCAATTGCCCTCGTCCCAGCCTCCAATAAATGCTTAAAAGCTTAAATCACACAACCCCAGGCTATGAAAACGAAAAGGGACCCGATATTCACTAATAGCCAGGCAGCCCCTGCGGCAAAAGCATGTAGCGTAGGGAAAGTGGTTTGCATTGATCGGTGGCTCCCCGCTGCCACCCGCTCCCCTCCCTGCGATGCCTATCTGGCTGCTCCAGCCTCAGCACTGACCGAAAAGGGATAAAACCCCACAGGAAGCACCTGAACAGGACAGTCTGGGTAATGGCAGGAAAGGGATGGTTTGTGGGGTTAGTGTGAGATCCCATAGAAAAGCCACCCTCCCCCGGTCCCCACTGTACCATCCTGGCTAGCACAGTCATCAGAGCGGCACGCTCCCTGGGATGGCAATTGCTGCTGACAAATAGCAATGCTGGGACCACACAGATTGGCATGATGCTGAGCCCCAAGAGCATGAGCTACCTGGACAGCCCAGAAGGAAGCAGCTGGGTGGACATAGGGACAAGGAATAGTTGTCCCTGCATTTTGTGCCGCAAATGAATTCCCATATGTGCAGGGTAGGACCAGCTCATGAGACCACAGGAACCTGCAGCTGCAGGACGATGTGCAACGCAGGAGGTTCATCCCAGCATCACTGAGTGCAGAACTTCAGCAGCTTTCTTGAGCCCCTTCCTCCATGCCAGGTCCTATGGCCATCTGGGAAAGGTTGAGGGCAGCCAATTTCCATGGGAGCATTGCGGGTCCCTGGCAGCCTACACGCAGCATTGAAGGACTCAGAAGACAGTGGCAAAGAAAGGAGGACATCATTTTGAGAGATGGGGTCTTTGTTCCAGCCAGAAAAGCTCTTGGGGGTCTGAAAAAGCTGATATCAGGAAAAGTTCACAGCGGCAGAGCTCCTCCGATGGGCACACAGTCTACAGAAGACCTGTCTTTGAACCAGACTGCTGCACTTCGACAGAGTCTTTTTGTCTCTCCCTCCCCTAAGCGGTGGGCGCAGCTATGCCTATGTATGGAGGGAGAGGGCTGCAGTGCTCATTTGTATTGATAGAGGATACCTGACAGCCTGAGCTCCCACCTGCAAAGAGCTGCCGCAGACTGGGAGGAGGCTTAGGGAAGGGGAAGAGGTCTGGAAGGGTTTGGCCTTATGTCCAGCTTCAGCCTGGAAAGGAGACAGTGAAGCAGGGGTGTGATGATGAACCATGTGGCTGGAGGGTGGACAGGGACCATGGTTGGTGCCTCCGCCAGCCAGAGAGCTGGGGGACATCAAAAGAACTTGTGGGGACCAGCAGGCTTGGGAAGCCAAAGGAAGAAGCTCTGCAAAGTGTGCCGGGAACTCCCTGCTGCAGGATGCTTTGGGGACTAAACATTTCCACAGCTTCAAGAGAAGCCCAGGTAGTTTCACGGCAGGGAGGGCCACTGACATGTGCTGCATGCAGCGGCACCCAGTCTGCTGTAGGGATGTGCTGTGATGGCTGAGGGGTTAGGAAAATTGGAGCAGTACCACAGATGCTTGCCCTACATCCTGGGCATCTGCTTTTGATTAGAGACATGGAGCTAGATGGACTCTTGATGTGATCCGGTCCAGCTGCCCCGATGGTTGCATGTACTTCCCTGCATCCCTGCGTCTGGAGCTCAGGCTGGGACTGGGGATTTTTTACATACTGGAGCACCGGGGACTGTAGATCTCATTCCTGGGCATCTTTCCCTTCTACCTTCCCTTTGTCTCTCCGTCTCTTTCTTCTCCCCTTGCCGCTCCACTCCCTCCATCTGACCATGCCCCCCCTCCCCTCAGCAGTCCTGGGGAGGAGAGCAGGGATGCTGCAATTCCCAGGCACAGGTGCGTGGTCCCTGCTGCGCGCTGCCCCCAGGCACGGCCCCCACCGCCGCAGCTGACAGCCCACTGGAAATAATGTGTTGTGGCAGAGAGGGACTCAGCAGACCACGAAGATCTGCTGGTGCGGGAACTGCTCAGCAACCAGGAGCCGCAACGCCTGTCTCCCAGCTCCGCAGGGCCTGATCCGGCCCTGGGGATGCCTCCGCTCCGCTAGAGCCTGCCTGGCTCACACACGGGGCACTTTCTCACCCTCTCCCCTTCTTTTTCTTTGCTCTTTCCTCTTCTCCTCCCTTGCTGTTCCTCTCTGCAGCGTTAGGAAGGTGGAAGCAGCCAAGCTGCCTGTCCCCGTGCGGGACGGCTCTCTGCCGTCTCCCGCACCACCGGGCAACAAACAGCTTTCACAGCAGCATTGGAGGAGGAGGATCAGGTGTGCAGGAATGGAACAACCAGTTCCAGTCTCCCAGCAAAGATTTAATCTGCCTCTGGCATATAAACAGCAAATGTTTGTTCAACTGACCTGCAAACAGGCGGCGTGCATTGCAGCCGGGCCAAGGCACCCAGCTCCGCGCTCAGCTGCTCCGTGTTTCTTGCCCTGTAGCAGGGTGGGTGTAGAGGGAGATAGGGCAGGGGATCAGGGCACAGCGACATCCAGGATGCTTGGGGCACTCCAGGCTCGGTGGCTGGAGCCAGGGAGCGATGCTCAAAGGGACCCCATCCTGCAGAGCTGCTGCTGCATCCCTTCTGCTCCCTGAGCATCGCAGCGGGTGTGCAGTGCTCTCACGGCTCACAGGCGTGACGCACGTAGGAAGTGTCTGAGGGCTCAAGGACAAGCATGTCCCTCTGGGCAGGCGGGCAGGCTGTCACTCGCTGCGGTGAACCTGCAGGCAGGGGCCCCCGAGCTCTGCCTGCGCATCGCACTGCGATGGGAGAAATCAGCCTTGGCTGCTACAGGTCAGGTCTGCACCCCTGGAGCTCCCCTCAAAATCCCAGGGGACAGGAGTTCATTACAAGGGGACGTTTTCGCCTGTTTTCTGCAAGACCAGATCTTAGCAGCAGGGTCAGCTTCCAGCTCAACTGACACGTGGGTATGCAGAGGGCTGTCCCCAAACCCTGCCTGCAGCTCAGCCTGCCCCACAGGCTCCTGTGCCGCACTGGGGAAGCCACAGCACGGCTTGTTCCCTGTCCCCATCGCAGGCAGGAGATACTCTATGCTGTTTGACAACAAACCTCAGGAAGAAAGTGGAAAGGGTCCTACACAGGTAATTCCCTCTCCTGTCACGCAAATGCTCTCACCATGCTCCCAGAGGAAGGTGCTGCCTCTTGGTGCCAGTGGTGGGGAGAGTGGGTAGCAGAGCATGGAGCATCTTTCAGCCCAGCACAGCCATGGCCTGGGCATGGGGCTGGCAGTACTGTCCCCAGGGCCACCGCTTCTGCCGGGCACGTGGTATTTCAGGCTGCGGCCAGATCAGTGATATGTACTTGGAGTGGGGTGCTCAGGGGAGGAAGCATGGGGCTCTGAGGTGAGAAGCCAGCCCCAAGGATGTGGTCTCACCAAGGGGAGCCATCTGCAGCATGCAACCCAGCCCCAGGAGGCGGGGAGCATCGTAGGGCCACATGGCCACCTGCCTCTCCGTGTGGTGCTGCTGCCACCCGAGCCCCTTCCCTGCCCATCCCACTCTGATCCCAGCTCTTTGGCCCTTCTGTGCCCGTCCCCCCGCCGGGAGCTGCATTGCTCCCCCCCAGCCCCACAGGGAAGCCCCCCCAGGCCATGTGCAGAAGGATGCGGGCTACGACTGCGCTGGGCTGGGCAGGCTCCGGGCCGGTGGGGAGCAATGCCCGTTGCAGGGGCTGTCAGCTCCTTGAGCCACTGCCTGGACCTGCCCCTGGGCAGCTCCTGGCCCTGGCTGCCCAAAGCTGCGGTGTGCCCCAGTGCACAGAGACGCGCTCTTTCCCTTCCCATCCTGCAAAATTCGTCTCCTTCTCCCCAAAAGCCAGGGAGCAGATTGTTTTCCCAAGTGGCTCCGGTTGCCACATCGGTGGCAATCTGGAGATGCTGCTGCTTCCTTCTCCTTCCCAGGCTGTGCATCCCCACACTAGCCTGGCTGCAGGGTCTCCCAGGGCAGAGTTCTTCCCCAGGACCTGCTGCGCAGGGGAAGGATTTGGCCCTTGAGAAATGAGCCCCACCCACGCCAAATGAGCCCTCAAATTTGCTGCCCTCCCCAGGAGAAACACACGGTTTTGTTCTGATGGGGAAGCCAGCAAGTCCCTCCAGGGCAAAGAGGTGTCTGAAGGGGGTGGCGCAGGCGTGTGCATTGGTCTTGAGTGCCTTGTGACTGCAGGAGATTGCTGCTTGGCCATCTGTGGAGGAGCCCAATTTCATCAGCGTGGAGCCTCTGCAGATCTGGCTCCTCTGGGAGGCAAGGAGTCGGGGTGCTGTGCTCACTTGCCTGCTCCTGGGGCAGGCAGGGTGACAGGCGACAGGACAGGCGTGAGCCCACCGTCCCCAGGGAGGCTGCGGTGGGAAGCACACAAGGGCCAGCCCTGCATCGGGGGGCTGCGGGGGACGTTTCCCAGACATTTCAATCTTGGGGAAGACACCTGGAAGTGGGGAGGTGTGTTTTAGCCTGGATTGTTTTTCCAGGCCAGATTACCCCTGTCCTGGCAGAGGACAGGGTCAGTCCCATGCAGCCAGGCAGGCAGGACCACCTTTCCAGCAGTGATGCCAGGTTAAAAGCAGTCGGTCCGCAGCCTCCCCCCATCCTGTCTGTCCATCTGACTGTCCTCATTGCACCACGATTGCACGTTCATGTGCAGGGTTGCAGGTATCTGCATTTAGCCCAGCTCTGCACCAGCTTTGGTGCATGAGCTTTGGAACATCTCAGTCGGCTCTGGCACTGCAGCACCCCAGGAGATGGCAAAGCCGCGCAGCTCCGTGCCCAGCACAGCGTTCAGGGCTGCAGACGGGTTTCTCTTTCATCTCCTGCCCTCAGCAGGGAAATCATCCCTGGGCTGGGCTGGGGCTGCCCCAGGGAGGCTCCAGCTGGGCAGGCAGGTCGCCTGGGCGCTTCAGTGTCAGCTTGAGGTGGTTTAGCTTCAACGCCTTTAATAGTGTTTGTTTTCCTTTTCCTCTGAGGTGGTTTGACAAAAGAGGGTTAATAATGGGGCCAGCATGTATGGGCACACCAATAGGGTTTGGGCAAAAATTCCATCACTGGCCTGGGTTTAAATCCCAAACATGGGAGCTCCAGACCGAGGTCCCAGCAGCTCCACTCCCCAGGGGCCAGGAGGTGCCCACAGAGCAAAGCCATCTGCCCGGGGAGCTGCAGGCACAGCTCACCAGCTCCATGCTGTCCTTCTTCCAGGGCACACAGCGGTTCCCAGGGAGGTGTGGGAAGATTCACGTGCCGTGCCCCTCTGTTCCCACAAGGAGCCACCTCCAGGCACCTGCCACCATGTCCAAGGACGACGTAGGCTGCAAGCTGACCTCGGTCTACAAGCACAAGGAGAGGAAGCCAAAAAAGCCTCACTACATCCCAAGGCCATGGGGCAAGCCATACAACTACAAATGTTTCCAGTGCCCCTTCACCTGCATGGAGAAGTCCCACCTCTACAACCACATGAAGTACAGCCTGTGCAAGAACTCCCTCTCCCTCCTCATCGAGTCCGACTGGCCCTACAAGAAGGGCAATCTGCTCCACCCGGAGCTGCGACTCCTGCATGCAACGGAGACCTCCCGCCTGCGCGGGCAGCGGGATGAGCAGGAGACCTGCGACTCCTCGGCCATGTCAGGAGGGTCAGTTAGGATCAAGCAGACCTCCGTCAGGGACAGCCATGAGGACAAGCCGATGTCAGGGGTGGAGATCCTGCCTGCTGAAGGGGCTGGTGAAGAAGGTGGCCCGTTCCAAGAGGAGGAGGAGGATGTTGCTGGCCTGTTGAGGGAGATGGATGCGGGGGAGAAGAAAGAGAAAAATGAAGAGGCAGGTTGCCAAGGTGACCCAGCTGAACCAGAAGTGAACACTTTGGTCTTTGGTTTCAAGAACAAGAGGGAAAAGCCTTGCAAGGAGGTAGAGCCCGACTTCATCATCACAGACGTCTTCTCCCTCAAGAACCACGTCATGAAAAGCAGGGAAATGGCCTCCCCAGACCTAGAGGCTAAGCCAAAGCATTGCAAAGTGCCAAAGAAATGCCTGGCCAGCAGCGGGATCCTCATGGAGCAGTGGAAGCTGGTGGCAAATGGGCAAAGGAGGAACACATCTGAGGTCTCCCCACCTTGTACTGACAGCAACATCATCCCATGCTACCCCCCTCCAGCCTACAGTGACTACCACGAACCTCAGGGCCTCAACCTCTCACTGCTGGGTATTAATTACCCATTAAACCCCAGTGTCTTCTCCTACCTGAGCCCCTCCATGGCCAACAGTGCTACAACTCACTCGCACTTGGCTCAGCTGCCTTTCCTGGCCTCCACAGCCCAGCTGATGCATCCACATGCCTCCCACTTCCAGCCTCTGCAGAGCCCTGAGCGCTCAGCCTTCCTTCCCCGCTTCTACTACCCCTTGCTTTTCGAGCACACCTTCAGCTCCACTGAAAGCAAGATGTCCTCCAGTAAGCCAGAAGCCCAGCAGCTGGTGGGCTCTGTCATGCCCACACCGCCCCAAGCCAAACCTCCCAGTGAGCCAACCAAACCAGGGCTGCTGAAGGTACCAGTTCTGAAGACAAGTTTTCCTTGGTCCAAAGGTGTCAGAGAGGAGCCAGCCTCCGAGCTCAGCCACCCTGCCATGCTGGGGCAGGAAGAAGAGGAGAAATGGCTGTCCCAAGAGAAGGAGAGCAACCCAGCTTTGGGCCTCAACAACCTACGCAAAAAGCCAGCCACTGACATCTACCAAAACATGGTGGGGATGAAGGACGGCGCTTTTGCCCCCAGCAGCATCCGGAAGACAGAGTTACCGGTGGTGACCTGTCTGGAGACCAGCAGCCCTCCAGGCAGCTCTCTGAAGAGGAAGTTCACTGCCAATGGTCTGGACTTGATAGGACCCGAAAGACTGATGCCTGGAAAACTCAGCTACCAGAGCAGGTAAGGTGCCTGTGATCTCTCTGCCTCCTCCTCCTATCTGATTGGCCCTAAAACACCATCTTCACACCCCATCGTATTACTGATCCCCCCACTTGCTTGTAAACCGTAAGATGAGTCTCCAAGGGCTGAGCACACTCCAGGCTGGTCCATACCAATGCCCACTCAGAGCAGGGCTTTCTGCCCTCCAACAACAAAGGACCTGAATAGCCTTCAGATGCATCCAAGCACCTGGGCTATGTCACCACTTGCTGTCCCTCACTTTCCCCTGTTTTATACAGAGCCAGAAGTGAGATGGTGTCTGTGTGGTGTGGACCTGCACTCCCCAAGCACCAGGAAATCTCCTCTTGGGTCCCCAGATATCCCAGGGTTGCTGGAACAATCATTGCCTATTTTTAAACACACACATTTGCATTCCTTTGATTTGCCTTCTGGTTTCAAAGCCCCGAGGGAGGGTCACGTTTCCAAACATTTCCTTTTACCTGGGGCTAGAAATGTGCACAGCTCCTTTTAACAAAATTTCAGTTCCTCCCCTGGTTGTGCAAGTCCAGCTGTGGCTCCAAGACAAATGTCACTGTAAAACCACTGCTTTTGGCACCCGGAGGAGCTTTCTCTGGAGAAGCTCTCCATGGTTTTCCATCTCCACCTGCTTCTTCCCTGCTCTCAGGCTGGCTGGAGAGATTCCCTCCAGCTGGGCCTTCAGGACTGTGGGATGGTCATTTCCATCAACATTCTCCAGTGTTCCAAGAAGGAGAATCCAGGTTTGTCTAGTTGAGGTGGGATCACTTACCAGCCCCCCTCTCCCCAGACTGGTCTTGGTGGGTGTCATGAAATAGCCTGTATCAGGGTCCATCCACCTCCTGGGAGAACAATTCCAGGAGCAGGTCCAGCCAGGGGTCTGCATGCTTAGACCAAAGTCCTCTCTGGAAGGGCCTCATGCTGGCAACAGACAGTGGAGGAACCCTGGCTGAATCTGGTAATGCTGGCCCTGGACATATGCCCAAGGATTTTCCTATCTCTTTCCCTACTGATTGTATCCACTTCTTCTCTGCAGTGGTTCAAGGGCCAACCCTGGCCACATCCCCAAGGCCCTGGACCACTGGCACGCGGAGGTCCTCACAGGCCAGCCTGAGGAACCAGAGAGGGGCAATGACACTGAAGTTCTTCCCTCTGTGGGTGCTGGCCTAGACCATGGTGTCTGCAAGCAGAGCAGACCCCAAGAGACTTTTGCCACCATGATGGACTCTGAGGCCACAACCGTGCTTATTGGGGACCTGTCCAAAACCTTAGAAGAGTACCAAGAGGTGGAGAAGCAACTGTCTGATCTGGCAAAGGAGGACACCCCTGGGCAAAAAGAGCTGAGGGACCAGCTGGTCAAAATCCGAAGAGAGCTCTACCACATCCACCAGGCACTGGAGAAAGCCACCAAACCCCATGAGGGGCCTCTGGACCTCTCAGTGAAGAGATCCTCTGAAGGTCTGGAGAAGGTCCAGCAGGCCAAGAAGGAGCCCTGCAACATGAACCTGGGAAGTGAGAAGCTCCATGGCAAAGACCAAGGGGCCTTCAACAAATGTACGGCCACCGGGGAGGCGGGAGATGGGGAGGGGCTGCCAAACTGCCTCCTTGAGGCAGAGAACAAAACCATCGACCTGTTGATCAAGATGAGCCGCTCCGAGAGCCTCCGGGCATCCTCCTCTGAGGCCCACCTGGGCACTGTGATCAAGGCTGAGGTCCTGCCACTCACCATGCCCCTGGAGCTCCGGCACGTGATGGAGCCCTACTACAGCCGTACCACCAAGTGCGAGGCAGACTCCAGCGTCCTGCTCTGCTCCGATGGCAGATCCAGTACCACCCAGGGCCCTCAGCTCCCAGTCACCACTGAAGATGGGCCCCTGGGCTGCCGGGCCATGCAGCGCTCCCTCTCCTGCAGCCTTCCCAGCGAGACAGACGCAGTGTGTGTCCACAGCCCTCTGCATGCCGACCCCTAAGTCCACCTTGCTCGAAAGCTCCTGGATCTCACTGACCACCTCATGCTTCACCTTCCTAGTGTCCCACCTCTCTGCTCTCCCTCTTCCCCATGGATGAAAGCTTAACGACTGCCTGGCTGGGGCCATGTTGAGTGGGGTCCCAGCTAGCTCCCCCAGCTGACTCCACAAGGTGTAAAAAAACAGTCCCTGTCCTACCCCAGTGTCAAGGACGGTGCTTCTGGGCTCTGCATGCTCCACAGCCTCAGCTCCCTGGTCCTGGAGCTCCCTTCGAACGGGAAGTCACTGGCAGGCAAAAAAAGAAAATGTTGAAAGCACCAAGCTTTCGGTAAAAGGCTAATCCAGCTGTCTCATCAGAGACGCTCAGGGACTTTTGCAACCCAGCTCCCATGATCTGTGGACAGGGGAGGAACCACAGACGGGGTATCTGCAAGGCCAAGCTTTGGTCCAGCCATGGTTGCGCTCAGACTGTGGCTGTCACCTTGTACAGAGTAAAGACATGGTGGCTTCGCCCCATGGTGGCTTAAGAGTCACAGCAGGGATGCCCAGCTGGACTGACCCAGAGGCCAAGTACTTTCTGTACTGTGGAGACAGGAACATCTTCCCAGCCACAATGACAAAACAACATGGGAGCCACCTTGCCACAGCTCCACACCTGGGTCATGAGCTCTCCTGCCAAGGGCATTTGCCACGTGTGGGGACTGCTGGGCTGTGGGGACTTGTTCCTGCCTACCGGTTCTCCAGTGTCCGGCTCCTTCTTTTGCCTTTACACAGAAAGGACTTTCCGTCCCTCTGCTCCGATGGCCTCTCCCCATGCAGACATGATGCACATTCCTCATGAAGGCAGAGTACAGCTCCCATGAGCTCCTGCCCACTAATCCTAATCCCCCAAATGATGACACATGGGACAGCAAAATGGGTGAGACGATGCTGCCACATACCCCACTGCTCGAGGAGCAAAGACCCTAAAAACAATCTGTGAAGGGACAAGCTTGACCTATCCCAAGCTGGAACGATGCTGAGCGGTCACCCCTCAGCCAGAGCACCAGAGAGCCACCCATCCGGGCACGTGCCTGCTGCTTGTGGGATGAGTGCTGGCCTTCCGAAAAGGCCACCTTCTCCCCGTGCTCGCTGGGGGCTCTTGCCTCTGTTGGGCAGGCTGGTACCCACCGCAGGGCAGTCACACCTCCCTGTCCCCTGCCACCCTGCTGAGCAGCATCTGCTCTGGCTCAGGATGTCCCAGTGCTTGGGCCAGGATTTCTTGGACTCCCTCCCACTGTGGCAGGTATAATGTGCTCTCCTCAGCCTGGAAAAACCAGGTACCCTTTCCTCTCCCATCCACATTCCCTGTTCAAGAGGTGGTGGGGTGTCCTGTTAGCACCCAGGGCCTTCACTGACTTGACCTGGTGGCTTGTTATTTGCAATGAGAAGAGCTGGGATGCAGGGCAGAAGGGCAGGACAAAGAGAACAGCAAGCAAAGCCACAAATAAGGACCTACACAGCAAGGAAGCTTTAGAAGCTGGCTCTTCTCTGGGCACAAAGTGGACAATCCTAATGCAGGTGGCTGAAGAAGGCAAGCCCGTGCATAGGACCTGGGACTCCCAAGTACTTTAATGGACCCAGACAACAGGAAGAGTTGACTCTTCTCATCTGATTGCTCTCTGGACAAAGCTTCCACCTCATCAAAGTGGTTTATTTCTCACTCAAGGACTTTGCTTAGGGCACACAGGCCTGCGGAGTTATTGGTCTCTTCTCTCTCTTGAAAAGTATGGGGCGGGGAGTGGCAATCAAAAGGACAGATGCTCAGCTCAGCATCATGGCCCTTTTGAGCCAGGTCCAGATCTTCCTGATGGGCCATGTCCTGCTGCTTCCCAGCATAGCCCTGGCCCCACAAGGCCCAAGTGAAGGTCATGAGATGCCACCAGAACAGACCTGAGTTTGGGTGCAGGATCCTTGACCCCAGAGCCCAGAGGACGTGGCATTGGGCCTTCCTTTCTGGGTTTGAATAGCGCTGTCATCTTTGGATGCTGTAACACCATCAGCACAGCAGCCACCTCCATACCAAGCACCTTGCTCACATTACCCACTGCCAACAGCCTGCCAGTCTCTCTCCAGCCTCTTCTGCCACCCTGTGCCGCTCTGTCACCCACCCCTTCCCAGCTCCCTCGTTCACACAGTCCTGGCAGCCGCTGTTCCCCATGCCAGCACCTCCCTGTTCCTGTATCTCAGGGCACCCTACTCTCTCCCACACCAGCTTCTCTGTGCATCTTCCATGCCAGGACCCTCATCCAGCGCACAGCAGGGCACCCACAGGCACAGCCAAGAAGTTGGAGCCCCATTTTCCCGTGACATCCTTCCCTGCCCACCCGGCCTTTACCTCCTCTGAAGAACAACAAGACGTGTAGGTCCCTCTGCCCATCCGGGAGCCCCATCTCCTCCCAGCCCCAAGGATCACACTGTTTTTCTTAGCAGATCCCCATCTGAAATTGGGTGTCCAAGACAACAGAGGGGTAGCAGAGCTCTGTGACCAGCAGCTCTGGGCTTCAGCAGAAGGTCTGTGCCCAGACTACCAGGCAGTGCTGCCTTTCACCCCTTTTTAGCTGAGATATTGCCTGCACACAAGTCACCTCTCCCTCCCCAGCCCCTGACTCCATCCTGCCACCCTGAGCTGGGATGCTGCCCTGCTCCGTGATGCCCACGCTGTGAGCTGGGCACATCTCCTGCGAGCGGAGCCGGTGCCAGCAGCCCTCGCCGCGTTGCTCATGGTCTCCCTCGCCTCTGCAGAAAGCCGGGGGGGCAAGTGGGAGGAGGAGGCCGATCACACAGTATTTATTGTTCACAGTTTTACGAATGTACAAAACAAAAACCAAACCATTAAAAAGAAAACCTCGAATGGAAGTTGCTGCTGTCCACTTTGTTCTCCTCTCTGGGAAGCCCTGCCTGCTCTGGCCAGATCCTGCAGCAGCCCCACGCCATGGCTTTCCATCACAGAGCCACGCACTCCCTGCATTTCGGAGGCTCAAGGTTAGCCACCAGCAGGATGCGGCCAGATGTTGATGCTGGCTGCACATGGTCAGTCGTTACATGGGTGGATTTTGACTGTTTTCTTCTGCTGAATCAGCACTGGGACCCCAGTGGCTTGTCCCATGCTGGGGAGAGGGGCAGTCCGCTGTGTCTGAAGGCAGTCGTCAGGAGGAGAAAAGCCCTCGCAGGAGCCATGAGGGTCCTAATTCCTCCTACAGAAGTCGCTGCACACACACACAGAGCCTCTTCCTTTGGAAAGAGGCAGCCCAGCTCCCTTGACAAGCTGCCATGGCTGGGCCATGGGGCTGTAGCACCTACACCTAGGTCCTGGTGCAGGGAAGAGCAGATGGGAGGGTGTGGGGTAAAGTCCCACGTCCCCCATGCCACCCTGCCGCTCAGCCTTTGCACCTCTTCCCCAGGGGTGCTGGTGGCACCCCCGCAGAGGGGATGGCTCCCCTCTCTGCTCTGCCATGGCTGTCCAGGGCAGTCCCCTGCCCAGGGACTGCTGCCTGCGGGCCACCAGGATGGGACACTCAGGAGGTGGCCGAGCTGGTGGCACCATTCCAGCTGAAAAGATGAAAGCATTTACCTTTGCATTTAAATAATGGATGGGAGTTGAACTACCAGGGTGGCTTATCCAGTCTGCAATCTGCACCCCCAGGGCCCTCAGCCCACTCCAGCACAGGGCCCATTACACTGCTATTTGGTCACCCTAAAGGCATCTGATAGTGAGCCATTACCTGCCCTTTATGGCAGGCCCACCTGATAGCCATCTTTCTTGGTCATGGTTGACCAAAGTCCCCCTGCTTGCATGTCCCCCCCCACTTTTCTGCCAAGCCAAGACCAGTCCCAATCAACAGCTGGAGGACCCAGCCAAATCCCTCCCCTGCCCTGCTGAGGCCAGCAGCCCCCCTTCTCCCAGGGCTGGGGGGACGTGGGGTCACAGCAGGTCCCCAGCACAGCTTGGAGCCCAGCAGCTCCTGGTCAATGGAGCTGCACAACTTTTATGGGTTCCTAACCCCAGGTGGGTACAGCTGCTCAAGTATTCCTTCTCCTCCGGGTTCAAGAGCAAAGGACAGCTCAGGGATTGGGAGGGGGGGAAGTTTCCTAATAAACAAACCCTCAGGGAAGGCTTATCTTGGGCAAGGCAGTGGAAGGAACGAGATTTCAAGGTTCTTTGTAAAAGAGGAGGTTGTTGCTTTCCCTGTCCCATCAGCACAAGGACGTGGCCCCAGGGAAGCTGAGAGCAGAGGACACTGAGGGTGGGTTTGCTGCATCCCCAACCAGTTTTCCAGCCTCATTGGTGTGGCTGTGAGCTCTGGCTCGATGCACTGCCGGGCTGAACAGCAAGGGGAGACAGCGCAGGGGCAACCCAGGCACCCCGGGACACAGGGATGGGGCCACAGTTTGTGGGGAAGGGTGGCAGGACATCACGTCAGGCTGCTTCTCGTGAGCAGGGCAGCCCCAAGGACGAGGTAGGAGCATCCCACAGACCCCACAAAAATGCCGTGTCCCCCAATTTCCCTGGTTTGGTGTCAAAGGGCCAGTGGCAAATTTTGGGGATGGATCCCATGCTGGAACAGGACGGTCGCTGCAGAGACGCAGTCCCAGGGTTGCACGGAGGATGGCAGGGGCTGCGGTGGGCATCGCCTCCTCCCGCTGCAGCCCAGCCTGCCAAGGGAAACCACGGTCCAAGGAACGGAGCTGCAAACACTCTTGCGTTTGCCCACAAGTTAAAGATGGGGTAGACCCAACCCCATGTTCAGGGGAAGAGGGTGCTGTCACGCACTGGCAGGGTGCTCACTGTGGCACCAAGAAATGGGGATGTGTTTGATGCCAGGGCGAATTAACCCCTTGCACACACCAATCGGCAGCTGGGTGGGGGATATCCAAACAATTTGGGACCATGCAAATTCAGAGGCTGTGTGTGGCTGAAATGACAGGGGGAAGGCAAGCACCAAGGTGCCCTGCCTGCTGTGTCTTGCCCGGCGGTCCGTGTCAGTGCATCCCGCGACCCACCTGCGGCAGGGCCGGGGAGCTGGGCGCTCACTCGTAACAGTGGGCTACCAGGTGGAACCAGCTGGGGACAAGAAGTGGTTCCTGCTCAGCACAACCAGTTTTCTCTTACCCCAATGTGGGCAGGCCAGAGCTTGGAGCAGTGGAAAGTTACCAAACATGGACTAAAGAAGGGCCAAGGTCGGCCAGGAGATTTCTGAGCAGACGTGTGAAGCTGCAAAGACAACCTGGAACAGAATTGCTCTGTCTCGGGCAGGAGGGAGGTAATGAACCGGCTTTGCAGTGGCGGCAGGGCTGAGTGCAGCGTGCGCTCTTTAACTGCGAGCTAAGGGCAGCTGGAGATACCCGGTTGCGAGGACTCTGGAGCTGGGAAGACAAACCGGGAATTGCTCCCAAAGGGTCCCCATCGTCCCAGGGACCCTGTCCCAGCCCAACTTGCACTTCCCACCTGGGGAAAGGCATGCAAGGTTTTCTTTCTGCCAAATGACTGCACACCGGGGGGAGTTTCCCTGTGACCTTAAGTAAGGAGTGGTGGTGTTTTCAGAATTTCCAAGCAAAGTGTCCTAGAAGGTACTAGCAGTGTCAGGAGGAAGACCATTCTCTTTGTCTCTTCCTCAGTCCTCTTCTCAGTCTTGTCCCTCCCTTTGCTTGGAAGCGTCTGCACACTAGGAGCAAGCAGGGGAGGATGCTGACTCTCCTCGAGGCAGAAATGTCATCCCCAGGGCTGGTGGCACACCAGGGAAGCAGCACAGATGTGCTGAGAGCTGGCAGGGGGCTGATCTGCAAGGGCAGTGCAGCTGCATGGATGGACAGCCCAGCCTGCGATGCTGCCTGCTTTCACTCAAACTGCAGCTCTTGTGGAGGTTCCTCAAGTCCTCCTCATCCTCCTCAGATCCTCTCTGTAGGAGGAAGAGGAGCAGAGCTCAGGCAGCCCAGAAGGCACCACTCCATGCATTGCCTGTGGCTCATCTTGGATCCTCTGGTCCCAGCTGTTTGTGGCAGCAGCACTACTGTTCCTCACCACTCTCACCATTACAACCACCATGGTGGCATCACCGCCTCCAGCCATCTCGCCGTGCCCTGGTGACCATCCCCTGGCTCTGCCGGGACACTGCTGCAGTGTTTCGAGTCCGCCATGAACACTTCAACCCCCAGCAGCCACGAACACCAAACTGCAGGGCAGTCCTGGGGGACTGCAGCTCCAGAACTGCTTGGGTAACAGTTGTATTCTCCATCCACTCCATGCAGTGCAGCCAGCATGAGCGAGCGCAAAGGAGCAGCTATCCCATCTCCTCAGTTTTAAGTGAGGAAAAAGAGTACAAAAAGCTGCATTTTCCCCCTGCCCATCTGTTATTGCAATTGGAGGTTTCCTTTCCCTGCTCCTGGATGCCTCCGAACGGATCGTTTCCCTGGGTATTTGCCCAGGGCAGAACCATTCTGGCTTTGGAGTTGGATCAAAGGCCCACAGAGGGAAGCACTGAGGGTTTAAGTAATTAAAAGAGCTGGGGCGGAGGAGAACAGCGCTCTGGCTCTCACCAGGGCTGATGCTCCCCGAAGGCAGCCAAGCTGAGTGGGAAGAGGGTTTCCCTTGGGCACCGCAGGCTAAGGCAGGCTGAGATCCCGGCTGACAATGATGTTTGATCAGCTCCTGCCTTGCCTGCCCGCTCCCCTGCCTGGAGGGTGCATGCAAGGGGGCCAGCGCTTGCTAGGACCGAGGCAATGCAGGAGATGCTGAGTAGCACCGAAGCAGCAGGACTGGGTGCTCCCTGCTGCTGCTCCCTTGGGGTGCGGGGGAAGATGCTGAGGGTCAAAGAGTTGAGAGGGAAGGAGGAAACATTCCTGCAAGGCAGAAGCTGCCTGAAGACCCAGGAGCGCCTGCACGGTCAGGTACGGTGCCTGGGCAGCCCTGGCTCCCCCATCCCAGGCAGCAGCTGCTGCAAAGCCAAAACAGCCACATCATTTTCCCAGATCTGGGGCTGCAGGGGGTCAAACCCCCACAGCCACTGCTATTTCCTTTCTAATTTTAGGTGTGGGCTACGCAAGGATGTAGACAGTTTGTGTTTGGGGTGGGAAGGGGGAACAGAAAGTGCAGTTGCTCCCTCGCCTGTACGTAGCCGGTGCCCACCAGCCTGCAGCACACCAGCACGCCAGCCTGCACGCTTCCTCACCAAGAGCTGGAGCGACCCTTCCTGGAAGACCATATGGCCCGGTACCATCCATAAGAGGATGTTTCTGGCACATAGTTTTGCTCCAGTAATACCCATGCCCCTGGGATTCAGCAGTGCCCCTGGACCTCCAGAGTCCTCCCCACCAGGCTGAGCGCGGGGCTGTGTTTGCAGAAAGCTTCTGCTCCCTATAGCCTTGGGATGCTGTCCCCTGCCAGGATATGAGGACACTTTGCTTTCCTCCCACCACCCCCCTGGAGCCAGTGTGGAGAGGCTGCAGGAGCCAGACCAGGGCAGGATGGAGGGAGCCAGCCTGGGGGGACCACTGCCTGGCTCCCATGGCCCTGAGGACAGGCTGGTGTCTGGGGCAGGTGGGGAAGGGGGTGGCAATGGGGACGCTGCCACCAAGGCTAGCTGGGACTCCCCCATGGGGCTGCTCCTGGCAAGAAAGAGGCTTTGTGCCAGTGCCCCACTGTGCTTCACAGTTTTGGGCCCTTTCGGTCAGGCTCAACGGGGAGCTTGATGTCTCAAAGAGGATTAACTTCCTAATCCCCTTGTGAGCCTTTTGAGAGCAGGAGGCTGCAGCTCAGCCCTTATCAGACCCTGGAGAATCTTCTCTACAGGTTAGCTAACTGGCAGCGGGGACTCCGGGGTGCCCATGCTGGTCAGAGGACAGTGCCAGGGCAGTTTTAGGGACCAGAGTAGCTACAACCTTCCTTCCTGGAGGGTTTTCTGTGATGCCTGAAGAGCTGAATTGCTGCTCTTGCCTCCATGTAACTGGGTTTAGGAAGCCCCAGCCCCAGTCCCAGCCTGCGTGGGGGATCAGGCTCCGAAAGCACTGTCCCCCAGTGTCCCCCCAATCCCCTGCATGTCCCCAGCTGGGCACTGCAGGCATTTCAGGGACAGTGGGGGAGTACAGCCAGGACAGGGGCTCTGCTCGGGCTGGACGTCATGTTTTCTGCGTGTGGCTGTGCAGCGGGTACTCCAGCTTCCCACCGAAAGCTCCCGCGCAGTCCTGGGACACCACTTTCTATCGTGCGCGCACACACACGCGCACACACAGTACATTGCATCTTTTTGATAATTAGTGCCAATCATCCCTCCGGTTGTTCAGACAGATGGAGCCACCTCAAATCTGCGCAAAGAAATGACAAGCCCGTGTCCAGCCCCAGCCAGCCAGACGCCCACCCACCACCCAGCTTCATCCCCACCATGAAACCATCCGCTTCTGCTCCCAGCAAACAATCACAGCCCTCGGCCAAAATCTCCCTGTGCTGATGGTGATCCGGAGCAGGCTGGGGACTGCTGGGACCCTCAGGGCTGGAGTGCTCTGGCATCCAGCATGGACCTGAGCTACAGGAGGGTTTTGTTGCACCACAACAATTAACACTCCACTGACACAGCGGCCATCCACATCCCCCTGACCCTCTCCCCAGCCATGGAACTGTGCTCTAGACAGGGAAATATTCTCAATGGATGGGTTTGAGGTTTTTTCCACAAGTCTGTGACTAGGTAGCAATGACATTGGCTCATCCCATGGGATCTCCCGCTGGCTCCCTGCACACATGCACAGTGCCAGGCAGGTGCTGTGCCTGTCTCCCTGGGCATGGGGACTGGCAGAGACCCAGGGCTTGCGCGTTCCTTGTGGACACTCAAGCAAGAGTTGCTGTCCCTGGGCCAGGGGGGGGAAAGCTGCAAAGGTAGAAGTTCACCACTGGTGCCTGCAAATAATGTGCTCCAGGAAAGCCTGAACTAGACCCAAACTCTTCCCCTTGGTCCATCTCCAGCGCCAGCAGCTTGACCATGCCCTTGTCCTTGAACCCTGCAGCTCCCGGTGTCGGCGTGGGCATGGGCTATGCCAGGGCCCTGACATGACACAGGCATCTTCTAGGGTCCGGGGGTGGCTTTCAAACAGGTTGTGACAGAGCCACGGTCCTGGAAAGGTGAACGGGAGCCCCAGGGCCAGGCTGTGTTTGTTTATCCTGGTGATGGAGCACACAACAGCGAAACAAAAGGTCAGACCCTGTTGCCCTGGGAGATGGTTTTTGAAGCTGCCTACCATCCTGCTGGGGCTTGGATGGAGCGGCCCCAGTGCTTGTCATGTCAAGTTATTTTTGTAATTTTGGCTGGTAATAGGTCTGAAGCAGCCTCCCAGATGCTGTGAGCTTCAGGGATACACTGATACAGGACCAGAAGGGCCCTAAACACACCGAGAGAGGACCACCCATCCCTGGGGCTTCAGAGGCAGATCCCCATCCCACAGCTCCTGCAGCCAGCCAGACCCCAACCCACTTCCTTCATCTGAAGGGCCAGGCACACACAGCCCCTCCAAGCATTCCAGAAGGTGGGGGGAGTCTGATCCAAACTTCATGTACCTTTTGCCCGGCTGAGTAATGAATGGACACAAACTTCTTCACACTTTGGTCAGGCTTAAGGCGGATGCTTTGACCTCACTGCAGGCAAGGGTGGACCGAGCACTGTCAGCAAGCACTGCCAGGGAGGGAGGGCAGACTCTGACCAGCCTCTTGCAGGCTGGTCCGGGCTGACTCTGCTTTTACTCCCAATCCTTTTCGTTTGAGCTGAACCTACAAATGCCACCGTCAACTCCAAACATGGCCTTGCCCATTTGGAGGGAGCCAGGGTTGAGCAGTGTGGAGATGGAGAGGGGGGCTGTGCCCAGGAGTCCCAGCTCTTCCTAGAGCTTCTCCATTGCTGGACCTCAAAGCCTGACACGGCAAAAATCACCAGTCTCCTTTCTGCAAGTGGGGAGACTGAGGCACGCAACCACACAATGCCCAAGCTGGGAGCGCACAGGCAGGCAGTGAAGAAGCAGTGAGATGAGGCAGGAGCCCTGATTCAGGGTGTGCGAGTGTCCCTGTCCCAACCCGGCAGCTGCGTCTCATGCTAAGGCTGAGGTGCAGCAAATCAACCCCTTTGCCTCTAGATAAAAACCCCAAATTGTCCCTGCAGCTGGGCACCTTGGAGCTTCTCCTCCCTCTGGCAGGAGCAGGTAGATGGGACATAGACTGATCCTGGAGAAAAGGCACCTTCTCTCTGGGCATGAGACCAGCAGGGAATAAAAACCGCGCATATCAGCCCTTGTCTCGCTGCTTCTGGTTGTCAGCACAAGGAGCCTTTGTGTTTACCCAGACTCAAGGGCAATTGCCCGTCACTAACAACACAATATCCCTCGGCCACGCTGCCCTGAGCCCGGCGAGGGAGCAGGACGGAGCCGGTGGGAGGGCAGCGCTGCCAGGGAAGGACAGGCAGCCCCCAGGACGTCAGGACAGAGGTACAAGTCCTGTTGAGCTGGGCTCGTGGTCACACATGGTCGTTGGCCTGAGCTGTGCTGGGGACAGCATCAGGGCCCCCATTCTGGGCTTAGACCCACGAATGAGCAAATGAGCAGCTCAGGCTTGGCTCAGGAAACACCATCGAGGGTCTGATGGCAGCTTTGGGTGCCCAGCGCCTGGGAAGCGAGGTGCACACTCCTAGTGCTGCGTGTGTGGTAGCTGGTACCTCGGCTCCCTGATGGTGACTCAGTTTCCCCATCTGTAAAATCCAGTTTCTTGGATTTTGAACAGTGTCCAGCTCTGAAAGAGGACCCCAACAAGCAGTCACGGTGGGGGCGGTGGAGGGCTTGCTTCCACCGAGCAGGTCTCTGCTGCCGGAGACACAAAGCACAACCACTTTGGGGAAGAAGGTGGCAAAGCTGTTCCCAGGTCCCAAAAGCAGCAGAAATTGGATTCCCTCCATATTCACATGCATCCCCACCATCATGTATTTGCGTTTGATAGTTCTGCAAGTATTCAGGGGATGACTTTTAGACAGTTGCGGTATTTGCACACGGGAAGGACAATTTGCACCCAGTAAGCCTTAGCCCAGCCCAGCTTCCTTCAGCTGTGGTTTGGGGAAGCATTACTTTTGCAGGCAGTATAGAGCACATGATACCAGGCAATCATGGGACACAGGGCGATAAAGGTGGAGTGGTGGCTTGCAAACAACTCAGAACAGTCAGGTGTGTCCATTATAATATTAATTATAATCACATTTAAAGGAAAGTTAACTTCTGCCTCTCCAGGAACTTTAATAGGCCACATTTCTCTTAACATTTTTCTTACCAGCTCCTGGCTGTGTGCTACAAGCTGTGCTCCAGCCAGCCCCTGGAGAGCACACAGCAGAGCCGGGCTGTCATCTCTGCCTTCTGGGGGACTAATTTCTTATGGTTTTAAACCAGAGGCAGAGTGGGCAAAAGAGAAATTGTGGTTCTCATGGTGGCTCTTGCATCCGAAAAAATTGTGTAGTTTGAATGTGTCCTTCAGAGCAGTACCTCCCTTCTTCTTTCCGATAAGTTGTTGGCTGTTTCAGGAATAAATTTATTTGGATGGGGAGGGGGCTGCCCTTAGCAAAGACACACGCTGGCCAAGTGTGACATCTGACCCACGTGGGAGTGAAGGAATAGTCATCCTCAGTGTCTCAAGTGTTAGCACGGACTGAGCATGGTTTGGAGAGATGAGGCTTACAGAAAATAGGGTTAAGGAGTGTTAAAGGCCTAAGAGAAGCCACTAATCCCAGGAACTGGAGAGTTGGAGATTCCATTCAGTGTGCTCACACACAGGGAGCTGCTTTACACATAAATCCTCAGGCCAGATCTGGCACCAGCCAAGCTGTCGTTGAGGCCGATGGACCTTTTTGGCTGGTTCCTCCAGCTGCAGATCCAGCTTGCCGACTCTTTCATTTTTGTGTCATGGTCCCTGTTTTTCTTTATATCCTGAGCACGTAATTAGCTGGCAGGGCTATGATCTGGTCTCTGTTGCATTGGAGTGAATCCAGACTTATACCAACACCTTGACCCTGGGTAGACAGCAAGCACCTGAGCTCAGAGCATGTCCCCAGAGATGGCAGCAGGCAGGGACAGTAACGGTCCTACTGCTTCCCCCAAACAGGGACGAGAGATTTGTCATGGACTACACTCTGGAGACCAGCCAGCAAAAGGAGAAGCTTCTGAAAACTATCTACACCCTCCAGCTGAAGTCAATCACCACACTCCAGACAGCCAGCCCGCTGCTGAGCAGCCAGCGTGGCATGGGCATGGTGACGCAGCACCAAGTCCACCAGCTGGTGGATAAGGCCAAAAGCCTGTGCGGAGATCTGGACAACATTAAGAACCTCCTCCACTATTGCCAGGATGACCTGGTCCGGCAGATCCCCAACCCCACTGGCAGCCGCTATGGGGAAGTAAGCGGAATCCATTGCTCCCTGGATGGCTCCATCTACATGACAGCTGAGAGTGCTCCCTGGGTCCACATCCTCAGCAGCACAGGCCAAACACTGCAGTCCCTGCCCTGCCAGCAAATGGGGAAGGAAAGTGGCACTTTCTTGCCAGAAGATGTGACTGTGACTCGGATGGGAATGGTGGCTGTAGCCGACATGATGAATGGAGCCATCTGGGTCTTCAACCCTCACACCAGCCCCTCCAAGGGGGAATGGATAAAAATCAGACAGGTTGGTTCCCCCAGAGGTATTGGAGTAGACTCCATGGGCAAGATCTTGGTAGCAGACTATGCACAAGGTCAAGTCCACAGCTTTGCTCTGGACCATGCCTTCAAGACATTCAATATCCACTCGGTCCCCAACTTGCAGGGACCTCGCTACGTCAGTCCAGCGCCCAACGGAGGCTTTGTGGTAAGCGAGGAGTGTGGAGACGTCAAGGTCTTCATGAGCAGCCGTAAACTCCTCTGCTCCCTCAGCAGCAAATACGGACACCAGTTTGGCAACCCAGCTGGGGTCTGCGTTGACGTGGATGGCAGCATCCTGGTGGCAGATGAGCAGCGACGGACAGTCCACTTGTTCCCAGAGCATGGGGCTCCTGTCTGCCTGGTGTCCGCAGGGCTGCGGAGGCCTGCTGGCGTGGCTTGTTCTTCCTTCGGGCACCTCTTTGTGGCAGATGCAGGGGAGAACTGTGTAAAAGTCTTTAAGTACTGTGTGAGGCCCCCTTACAGCCCCACCAACCCTGGGGTACCACGTGGTGACCCCAGCCTAACACCCAGGGGGGGAGTGGGGTTGGTTCCACTGCAGCCCCGCTGAGTTTTGGGTCTGCTGGTGGGCTGTGAGCTCCACTGCGCCCATAGCTGGGCATTGTCCCCATACTTGACTGCCTTATTGCCCTCCAGCTTCTCCAGATGGCAGAAGCAAGGACTAGACCGAGTTTCTTGGACCCACCAGAGTAGCTAAAGGAGGACTGAGCTACTCAGAATTGGCCACGCGTTGGTGCCTTGGCAAACTTATCACCACTCTCTTGAATCCTTGTGTGGTTTTGCAAAGATAATATAAATACTTCTCTTCCCTGCACACCGTTTTTATGTAGCCATTGTTCCACCTTCACGATGCCAGAGTACGAGTGGTGGGGTAAGGCCAGGCCAGAGCTGGCAGCCGTGGTCTATCTGGCACGCTGGGTTTGCAGCAGACTTCAGGAGAATAGTAAAATAAAGGTAACTCATTCCATGCTGCATTCCTGACCTCTACAGGGAAGCAACAACTACTGCATGGAGGAAATTGCATATGGGCATGTAGAATTACTCACACCAACCCATGTCCTGGGGCTGAGCCTGCCCGGCCGTCCTGTTCTCCCCTTGGAGAGGAGGGCTAAGAAACCACAGCCGTTGCCTTTATCAGCAGAGGCCAGGGAGAAGCTGGCAGGGTGCGGTGGCAGAGGGAAGGGCGTTTTCGTCTCCCCGCTCCAGCCCTCGGCACGGGCACGGTGCTGCACGACTCCTCGGCCTCTGCTGATGTCCAAGACCCGAGTCCAGTCACCACCTCCCACCGCAAACAAGCCCCAGAGAGGACCCTTTCTTCTTCCCGGCCCTAGAACGAGTGCTAAAGACCACGGACACCCTGCGGTGCCCTCCCAGACCCCCTCTCCCTGCAGAGCGAGGCAGCCCCAGGAGCGAGCCCAGCCGCAGGGAGGGACTCCGTGCACTTTGCAGGAACAAGGATAAGCCTGTCCCATCCCCTCCCTTCATTTGAGCTCCCAGAAAAAACGCATCTTCCCCCCCACCTTATTTCCAATCCTGCGGCTCCCAACAAAAAAAATCCAACCCCTTTTCTCTAGCCCGCCCCTGTGGGGCCTGCACCCTCCACCTCCGCACCCACTCTCCCCTTCCATGCGGGACCCCCTCCGGCTGCCCAGCGTCCTCCCGGCACCCCCGCGGCCCCAACCCACTGCCGGCTCCCAGGAGGGAAGCTCCCGGACACCGGCATCTGCACCCACGGGCCTCTGCCAGGCCGGGGACCCGCTGAGGTGGCAGCGATGACGGGGTCCCGTGAGGAAAGGCAGGTCCCTGGCCTCTGGGGATGGGGTGGGGGGGGGACAACGGGGTCCCACGAGGGAAGGCGAGTCCCTGCCCTCGCCCCAGGCCCGGGTGGGTGATGGCGTGCCTGAGGGCTGGGCGAGCTGGCGCTCCTTATCGGCCGGCTCAGCCGGGGCCCCGCCGCCTCTCTCTCTCTCGGCCCCTGGGAAGGCGTTGGGGCGAGCCTCCGGTGAGCAGCGCTGCCGGGGAAGCCGGGGCAGACCCCCCTCCCCCCCCGCCGCGGCGGCTCCGGGCCCCTCTCCAGGCTGCTGGGGGACGCGGCCTTAAAAACCAAGCGGGGAACGAGGAGGGCGGGCGGAACGCGGGAGTCCGGTTGCCGGCGCCGGCCGGGCCCGCCGCGGTGCACAGCCCGGCGCCAGCGGCGTCTCCGAGCAACCGGTCCCCGGAAGCGGCCGGTCTGGCGGAGCGGGCGGTAGGCGGCAGCGGCGGGGCGGGCAGGGCCGGGCCGGGGCGGCGGCGGCGGCGGCGGCGGGGAGGGGGGCGCGCAGGCCTGCCCGGCCGCGGGGCTCTCCCCGGCCCCGCATGCCCTCAGCGGCCCGGCCCCGGGGCTCCCCCCGCGCCGAGGCCTGGCCGCGGGTGTCAGCCCTTACCGGCTGCTTCAGCCCGGGGATAGCCTGGGCTGCGGGCGGCAGCGCGGGGTCCCGTAGGCGTTGTAGGAGCGGCCCGAGGGCCGGTGATTAAATCTGCCTTAGACCTGAACGAGAGGGGTCGGGGAGGAGGCATTTCGTTGCTGGTGTCTCTCAGCCTACCCGTGCCTTAAGATCACATTTAAAAACCGCCAAAAAAGCTGGGTGAGTGAGAGGTCGGTGGGCTTTGCGGGGAGACAGCCCTGCTCCTGCTGCCCTGGGACAGCCGTGGCCAGCTTGTCAGGGCTTTCTCTGTCTCCTGGCCTGGTGGCCCTGGAAAGACCTCGGGGTGCTCAGGCGTGGGTGGCAACGGGGCAGCCTGCGCGGTGAGACCGGGGCCGCGTCCCGCTGTTCGCCTTTGCTTTTCTGCCTAAAATTCTGAAACGAATCAGCCCTGGGGTACTGTCTTCATTTGTTGGTCGCACTAATGCGTTTTAGGCGGTGTCCGCTGTTGGTTTTGCTGCGCCCGAGATCGTTGCATTGATGATCTGTGGGATCTCGGGGAAAAGCTGGGGGTTTCCAACAGAAATGGGCAGATCTGGAAGACTTTAGGCACTTTATGAGCAGGGACTAAGCAGATTGGTAGGATATTTCTGTTAAAATTACCAGCAGTGAAACAGTTGGTCGTGGTGACATTTAGAATGTCAACTTTAGATTTCAAACAGTCTATTGAAATGAATAAGGTAGGATGCAGGACCGGTAGTGGATTTGGGAATACAAGCCCTGCCGCCTGAGCTCCCAGGCTGGCTCCCTGGTTACTACCGTATGCTGTATTAACATATGAATAGTTGATTGACTGGTTTTCAACTGTTGAGATATTTTGTACAGCCTAAAAGTTGTATCAGTCTTCTCTGCCGCATCTGCAGCAGCCAAAGGACAGATGGTGTGCTTAGATATTATTTAACCTGAGCTATAGCCAAAGTAGTTAGCTGCATAAAACTAAGTTAATTTAAAAGGTTGGGGAAGGTGTGAGAGGAAAAACTCTCAAACTAGAGAAGATAAGAATGAGAAGTCTTTCTCCTCCATAAGAATCTTTCCCAGATGACTGTGGCTATCTTTAAAAAAAATCTTAGTGGAGAATAAATGTTTTAATTAGGAGTCAGTTGATAATTCTTCTCCGAAATGTCCAATGGATGGACAAACCTTTAAGAAGGACAGCCATGCAGAGGCACTGGAAGTCTCTTGTAACAATACTCTCAAACAACTGTGACATCTCTTGAGGAAAAAGAATAATAAAAAAATCAACTTTAAAAAGTTATCTGTTCAATATTACTGGTGGTAGCTTTGGTAATTAAAAAAGAAATACTGAAAAAACCCATTCAAGTACTTATTTTCTTCATTTTTCTCTGGTTTCTTTAAAATATCGAGCTCAATTTCAGTTTGTAGAGTATTCAGTTATTGCTAAACTTCACTTCTAAAGTTTTGGTATTGTGATACAGCTAGAATGTTATCACTCTAGCTAAATTTATATTATTTTAAATAATTTCTGAGCATATGCATGAATGTACAATCCCCATGTGTTCAATCTTTATTTTACCTTTCAGAGCCCCTATATTTATATGATTTGTTTCCTTTTTCCTGGGAATATGTCAATGGGCCTTAGGGGAAAAGAATGAAAATCCTTTTTCAAACCTAAAGCTAAATCGTGAAGCAGATTTCATCTCGCCTGATAATGTTTCTTTAACAACCTGAGTTAGGCAAGGAGGTAGGAGAGGCAGTGAAGGGAAGACTATTTTGGCCAGTATCCTTGGACAAACTGCAGTCTTTCTAAGAGAAAGAAAGCAAAATGTAGGGGACAGGTTTTATTTCAAACTTTTTTAAAGACCAAGCTAATTAATGGTGTCTTTTAGCTGATTTTCCCCAAAGTTTCCTACGTGTGTCAGGAGCAACTCTTCTAGATGGGATGTCTGTCCTTTGATGTCTATGTGGTCTTCCAGAAAGAAAACACAAAAAAATACCTGAATCTTAGCTATTTCAATAGAAGTGAAAAATAAGCTTGGATGTCTTGTTTTTCAGTCCATTTGGGTCTAATAGTCATTAAACTTTGTCTGGTGAAAGATGACATTTTTCAGTTGTACTGTAAGTCTTTGGTCTTTCCCACGCCTGGTGTCCTGCACCCTTACAGTCTCGGGGTGTCACATCTGCCATTTTTCTACCCTTCCTTTGATATATCCTTCTGCCTCCCTTCCCCTTCTGCTGGAGGCTTGCAATCCTTTGGAAAAACACATATTATTTGAGGGTCTTCTGAGATCCTGCTTCCTCACAGACTCTACGTCTCTGAGGTTATCCCTCTGGTCAAAGAGGGAGAGATGGAAGTCCCTCTGTGGCCTCCAAATCTTGCCGTGGGCTGGAGAGTCTGTGGGGCAGCAAGGGATGATGCTTGGTGCCTTCAGCACCTGCAAGTACTCGCTGCTTTCAGCAGCATGATGCTAACAAAGTCCCTTACAAGCACCCTTACGCCTGTTTGAGGGGAAGTCTTGGGGTGTGCTTTGGAGCTTTGCAGTAAAAAGGAAAATTCAGTTGCAGGAAAAAAACATTATTCCTTGCAAACGCAGCAGCTGTGGTGCTTTTCCCATCAGAGGAGCGAGCTGTGTACCAAGGAAACTTCACCTTGCTGCCTCGAGGGGCTGACAACTCATCCGTGAGCAGACATTTCCTACTGCTGTACTTGGCGGGGCTGTGGGACTGGGAGTAGGTTAATCACTCGCCTTTGCTGCTTCCCCATGGCCTCCTCCATGCCGTAGCAAATTGCCAGGTGCTGAGATTTACTAGATCAATTGTATTGTATTAAAAAGAGAGAAAACAAAACCACCAGGGACCTTCACGTTGCGCATCCTCTCTACGTGTTATAAATACACTGTGTTCCTCTTTCCGATTGACTGGGTCCCTCGCAGAGGAGCCAGCCTCGGGGGCCTGCAGAGTTTTCACATCTCTAACAAAGCACTGAAGGACGGGAAAGGACAACGGGCGCCGGATGCCGACTGTTCTGCGCCAGCGCCCTCCTTACTGCAATTATATTTCTGTTAGAAACCTCCACCTTATTTAAAGAGACATTGTCAACTGCCTCAAAGCTCCTTTTTGTAAAAGTCTTACAAAGCCATTGAGATGTTTGCTTAATGACGTGAAGAAAAATATTGTAGCTAAAGAACACTGATAAAGCAGAGATGCTTCTCCTTTTTTAGGATCTTGTATCTAATGAATTAAAACTACTACATAAACTTCAATCCGTTAATCACTGTAGTCCCTTTTGACAAAATCATCACCTCTGTTTCCAGATGAGTGGAGTGAGACAAGAAGAGATGAGTGATCTGACCAAGGTTGTTCAGTGAGGTTGTTGCAGAGCACAGCTCGGTGTTCCTAGATGGTAAAGGAGGCTCTGAAATTATCTGGCTTTATAGCACAAACCACTATTTGATTGTTGGTAATAGAAGGAAATTCCCCAGATGCATCACGGTCTGCTATGATGTAGTCCCTTCTCTAGGAAGTGCTCAAGCGCATCCAGTATCAGATCCAAGATCTGAGGCTGGATGGATTCCTGATCTTGGCCGGTCTGATGGGTTGTGCTTATCGCTGCAGTATCATGAAAGACTGCTCCAGGACTGGGAAAAGGGCTTGGCTGAGAAACTCACCACCCCTCACTTCAAAGACTGCAGATTCTTGGGAACCTCCTAAATACTCCTCTGATTTGAAATCCCTGTTGGCTGTCACTAATGTCATTATCTAGTTTCAGTGCAGAGGTGAATGGATGGACTTAGTGTTTTAAAACTTGACTGGGCCTCCTCCCCAGTGGCTTTGGTCAGCTCAAATTTTCCTTGCATTTAATTGCAATTCTCAAGTGTTATTTCTGTGTTTATTGGCAGGTGTACCGTTCTTCCAGGATCACTGCCATGGTACTTAAGGTCTTCTTTCCATCTTGCTGCTCTTCAGCAGAAAGTGGCATTCTGATCGGGCGCTGGATCTCCGAACAGAACTCTGCTGTTATCCTTGCTGTGGTCCATTTCCCTTTTATTCCTGTCCAGGTGAAGCAGTATCTCAGTGAAGTCCAACAGGTGACTAAAGTCAGTGTTTCGGTGCTTGGCTCATGGAGCAACAGCAAACAAGAGAAAGAAGAGAGTCTGAGTGAGTTCTTGGAAGACCTTGGGACAATATTTTCCCATGAGCCATGGATTCAGATAAGCAAAGAGGGAGACAGCAAATTCTGGAGCTGTTCTACCCTTCAGAAACACTCTAACAACCCTAAGGAGGAAGAAATCATCTTGGTATACTATGACCAGCGCAAAGTCATGCTTTCCCATCTACATCCCCCTTTGGCCACAGCTCCCTCCACTGACCACAAGGCAGATGATGCTTCAAAGCTCTCTGCCGTCTTTGACACAGTTGCAAAGAGTAAGATACTGTTCATGACGGATCGATACGATGATGGGCCCATCAAGCTGACCCACTGGCAGTCAGATGGTGTTGAAGCTAGTATCATTGTGGAGTTGATGAAGCAGGCCTCTGTGCCTGCGTGCATGCTGCTGACATTCCTGCTTTCACTTATCTCTGGGATCTGCAGGAGCAGGTAAGTAATGCGACATCGGCCAGCTTACGTTTTGCATGGAAATGTAATTCATGTTTAGGCATTTGCAGGGTTCCTGCTCAACCCCAGTGAGAAATACAGTTGATACAAAATCATTCTGTTGGAAACAGGCTGCCGCAGAGCTGCTGTTAAACTTTTGGGAGCTCCGTTGAAAACGCGAGGCTAAAGGCTTAATGCTCCTTAATGGCTTGATAGCTGGGACTCACTACTCCCAGTTTGCTATGAGTCCCTCCACGGCTGTGAAACATCAGCAAATACTGTGTCTAAATCCATAGTCTCTCTAACAGATGGTGGTGCTGCAACCTTGGCACCTTATAGTAGGTTACAGGGAATGCTGGTCAATATGAATCCTTGGTGAAATCCTGTTGTCGCAACCATGAAACTGAATAGGATGCTTCAAATGTAATGTGTGGCAAGTGCTTGCACTAAAGAGCGATTCTGAGCAGATTGGAAGGGGAGAAGCTTCTGCATATAAAGCTTAATAACACATCTGGTCAGCCTGCCTAGAGAGGTTGTGCCAGAGAAGGGAGTGGAGTTCAGGTTCCAAGCTGCAAGGGGACACTTTAATTGATGAAATTTGGATAACAGCTACTAATGTATTCATGGATAAATCTTCTCAAGTACAGCCTAAGGGTATGGGGAATGGAGTTTTAACAGGTTTCCAGTTGTAAGAAACTGTCATAAAAAAATTACAGTGGAACTCTTCATATGCAAAGATTTTCTAAACAGTTGGGTTATGCATTTTGGTACACAAAGGGAAAACTGTCTGGTTTTGGACTGCTCTGTTGGAAGGGATTTAGAGTCAAACACAAACCTGATATAATCAGGAACGACTGGTTCCTGGGACTGCTCTGTAGACACTGACTATGCATTAATGTTGTAAATGGTAACTAAGTTAATGGTTGCTAATGATAACTAAGTCAGAACTTTGTGGTTGGGTAGAAGATTGGGTGTCAGCTCTGAAGGTCCTTTTTCTGGCTGTCCATGGACTGTATGTGACTACCAACAAACAGGATGATCCTTTTCTGCATAGGCACTTGGTCTCAAGGTCAGACTTGCCCATCTTGATCAGTGCTAGGACTCAGACCAGGCTTAGAGTCAGATTAAGCCCAAGTCTCACTTGTTTCCAGAAGGCCACAGTCTAAGCATAACTTGGGAGCTTGAGCTCAGTCTGGCAGGTTGGGCACAGATAGCTGCTACCCAGCGTATCCGGAGCTATTCTGATTTCAGCTTTTCCTAGGCCCAGTACAGAGCCAGAGCAGCAGCCAGACTAGCAGCCAGCTGTACATACCAGCAGGCAGAATGCAAGGCTTGCTGTGCGTAAACCTAGGTTGAACTTGTTCTTAACCTTGGGAGGTAGCTACAGGTTTCTTTCTGCTTTGTTTTGTTCACCCATAGTATCAGCATTATATTTACTTATCTTACGGATGTTTTAAAACATCAGTCTTGGAGAACAGAGATTAGTACCTGGCTTTATAACAAACCTCCTGCTTGACCTTCTAAGTCATTTAATGTAATTTGGTTCAATTTAGCACGTGATGTGTGGTACAGCCTCCTTTGTGCCATAATACACAAGGCAGAGAGGGTTCAAGATGTCATGTGCAGGTGTCCTTCCAGTCCCCTCCTCCGTGTGCTGGGACAGGACATCCCATAAAATAAGATCTACCAGGTTTTTGCTCCTCCTGGTCACAGGGCTTCTTTCTTTCCCAGGTTTTTGTGGTGTTAAGGGGTAACATCATTGACAAGCTAAAGAAAGGTCAGTGATGTCATCTCAGGCTGCGAAGGCTTGGGGCTTTTTTGGATATGCCACTGTTGTGCATCTGCACCAGGGAAGCAGGGCAGCACCATTAGAAATCTCCAAGTGAGCACTGACATCCATCCAAGCTCACCGAGTGCTCTCAAGTCCTGTACTTCTCAAATTAAGGCATTTCTTCAGCACCACCTTGTGCTATGGGGTGGCTATTGCAATTCTCTCTTCGGAGGGACATGTGTGCATGATTTCCATTACCACCGAAGGTCTCTAGTGTGCTGTTGGGGACATCAGGATGATTTGGTATTGAGGCAATAAACTCTGTATGCTCTTTTTAAAAAGACATCCGTTTACAAACACCATGACCTCTGATTCCTCATCCAGAAGGGAGGCACTGTTCCTGTAGTTTCGAGCAAGAAGACAGCTGGGGGTTCTCGTTCATGGAGCTTTAATATTTGCTTGTGATTCAGATTCAGAAAGATTGCTTTTCATCTGATATCTGAAAAATCCACTCTCACTCTTGGAAAAAAATTTGAATTGGAAAATCGAGATTTACTTGTGCAGGCTATATTAATTTATTGCTAAAATTCCTTATATTTGGAAATACCTCAAAGATCTCCTGCTGCTTAAATAATGCAATGACACAACATCACTGGTTTTTTGTTTGTTTGTTTTATTTGGTTGGTTTTCCATTGCACTTCTGATAATCATTCTGTATGCTGTGTGGTAAACAAGTGGGAGCATTTATGGCAACGCATAGTCGATATGCATAGGGGTAGGAGACCACGCAAGAAATATTTTTGGCTTTCTTCCTCAGTACTCCTGGAGATGAGAGTTACAGTAGCACATCTTGCAACTATTGAGCTTTTTGCAGTATGTTTGTATTTTTATTTAAATAAGTATGTAAATACTTATTTATGTAAATAAGTATATACTTTCCAAAGAAAGTATGTAAGTGGAATAGAGATTGTTCTCTTGAGGTTAAGTGAAAAGAAAAGAGAGTCAGTCGTAGTACAGACAAGCACAGACCTCTGACATGTCTTTTGGACCCACCCAGTTCAATCAAGGAGATGCATTTACCTGTTGCAGGCTGCAGTGGGTGCACGCTGGGTGCTCCTGGGGATGAGACTGCTTTGGAAATAATTCTCGCTTGTGCAAGACATTCCTCAGGCAGAAGAGAACAGCAGCCTGTCCTTTCCTTTGACCAGGGGTGGTCTGGTCAGTGGGTGACCCACAAGCTAGCTGCGTCTAGCTTGGGGCGTTGTGGAGCGGCAATGGATGTTAGGAGACACATGTTGCTGGGAGAGGATGGGGAGGCTGTCAGCCCAGTGAGTGTTCAGCACAGGGCCCCAGAGCCATTGCTTTCTACTTGAACTGAGATGGTCTGGCAGCTGTTGGTTTGACCAGTAATTTTTCACCTTCAGTCATCTCTACATATGGTAGCTCTACCACACAGGCAGAGCATTTCTCCTTCCCTCTTCTTTGCATTTCAAGTGCAATGTTCTGCTCTAGCAAAGGTTTGCCACGCCAGAATTTGTAACCAGTGGGCTAGGATATAATTGGAAGAGAAAACTCATCTGCGCTTGTGCCTCGGTGAATCTGTGAACCCAGGTCTTTGAGATAAGTGGCCAGGGCAGTCCCCCCCATGTCTCCCTCCCCTGCATGACGCTTGTTCCTCCGCCACTTTAGGTATTACCGCCTGACAAGTCAGCTGAAGAACAGTGCATTCATTTATCTCTAAGGTGGGAGGCTGTAACGAAGAGCTGAGTAACTTGGAGGCCTCAAATTAAGAAGAGTGATTCACAGTACGCTGCATGTATTTCAAACCCAATGTGTCTGAAATTTGAATGGGGAGGGGGAAGGGGAGACTTCAGCACTCTGTTTTTTAAGCTGACAAACCTTGCATGAAGGATGGTTGAAAGGGCTCAGGACGATGTGGGGAGGAAGGGGATAGCAACCACAGTGAACCAAGCAGGATTTTGAATGAGCCAGAGCTTTGTGATTTGTGTAAAATGTATAAATAGCAGCCAGAGCCCCAGTCTGCCCATCCTGCGTTTTATCCTGGCCAGTTCTGAAGGCACTCTGCTGCTGGCTGACAGGCTGAAGTCCTCCAGATGAAATCTGGGGAAGGCATGCACACATTGCAGGGACGTCTGCAGGCCACGCTCACTAATGATCCAAACAGCTGTACAATTTCAAAAGCTAAGCAGGATACCGGGAATAATTTTAGCGTTTGGAATGAATGTAAACTGAAGGAATATGCCAAAGCAGTTAAGAAAGAGTAGGTGAAGGAAGTGACTAAAAGTGAACATAGATTCCCGCACCTTTAATGAGAAACAGTAAGACACTGTGAAAATAGTGAAACAACCATTGTGTACAGGAAAGAAGTGATCCAAATTATGTCCACATCAGAATTTATTCCCTACAACAAACATGGTGCTTTGTGTTGCTGTACCGCTACTGTGCATTCTTTGACCAGCCTGCATCCAGTGGTATCATTTTAGACTACCCAAATCACCATTGTTCCTTTCTTGATAGGTTGTGTGGTAATACAAGTAACTCCCCAAAATAATTGAGCATCATTTAGTACTTTTCTTCTGAGTCATAAAGAAAGAACCGTGTGAATATTTCCTCCCCTACAAGCCTAATGTGGATGTTAACTTTGAAACCTAATTAAATGCTAAATGTTGTGTTATCAACATAATGCTGGTCACCCTTGGCAAGGTAGTGGAGAGAAGATAGACATGAAGATCGTGAGAAAGGAATTTGGAAGTAATTAAAAAAAGAAGAAAAGGATCAAGTGGAAGAAAAAGAAAAGAGGAGAAAAGGGATAGAAACTGCAGGGAGAACACAGCTGTTTGTAACACCAAGCTCACACTAGACAGAGACTTGCGATTAGAGATACTGGGATTTGTGAAGCAGTTGCACCATGTTGTGTTGTTGCGCTGTACACACAACTGCCTTGACTCCAGTCTTCTGGAGACTGAGAGCAGTGTACAAGCCCAGTGATGTATCCCAAAGCACAGGATGGAATTGGGGTTGTCTTCTGGCTTCCTTGGAAGAGCGAGGCACGTGGTTTTACAGAATGGAAATGAGCGGTTGGGTTGTCTGCTTTACACGTCTTGGTCTGGAAAAGCTGCCTTAATTCTGTTACTCTTTAAGAGAGTAGTTAACATCTAATATTCTTTAATCATAATATGTTGACACAATCCCTGGTTGCACAACCTTAACTTTACACTGAATGTTTTGCGTGGAGTTTGTATTCTGGACAGCCTGCTATATGGCAAAAACAAGGGGACGTTCCCATGGTGTTTCTGCAGGGTGCTGAAGTTTTGGCCTTTGTCTTTCTTATGGAGCAAGCTCTCAACTTGTGAGCAGCTGGGACATCGCCTGCAGCACCTCCAGGTCATCAGCAGCAACAAGAAGGCTCAAAACCAGACTCAACTAATGAGGTATAGAGTACACATAAAGTCATGCATGTCTAGCCCTGTCTCTGGGGGACCCAAACCATGGATCCTGTGCCGCACAGCACTACGGGGTCCTCACTGCACCATGTCACATTGCCTTCCTTGCTCTACTCCCTGCTAGTTTACAGATCTTTACTCTGCACTCTGTTTATATTAATTATACCTTTTGTCATATATATGCCTTTTTCCCTAGCCTGGGAAAGGCGACCGGGATGTTGCCCACAGAAAGATTGTACTGCACCCATATGTGTAGTGCTTTGCTATCACTACTCCCACAAGCTCATTGCTTTCACATATGCCGCTGTTAACCAAAAACTGCAAGCAGTATTCAGTGGCACTTTCCATAAGAGCAGAAAGGTTTAAATGCTCCCCTCTTTCACCCACTCTTTTGGGGAATCTTTCTTGCAGTAACTGCAGACCAGAGACTCCAACAGCCCTAACAAAGTCACTGTAACAGAAAAAGTAAACACGCAGCACAGGGAGTGGAACAGGGAGAGGCAGAGATCCGAGACAGATATTGAATGCCCTACGGCCATTACACAGTGAGTCTTGTTCTGTGTGGTTCTCTGATCCTGCAGTAATAGACTCCCAGGGAACACTTAAAATAGATTAGCAGATTTGAAGGCCAAAAGTAACTGTGATTGTTTAATCTGATTTCCCGAATAACTCACGTCATGGAATTTCATTCAGAAACTCTAGCAGCGAAGGGGCAGTTCAGCAGCCCCTTTGGGTACGTTTATGTACCCAGAAACACTATTTATTACATTGGCTAGTGGTTCAACTAAAGTATACCTCTTGGAAAGCCATCTGATCTCGACGTGGATACTCGAGGTGCTGGTGCCCTTAGTATTGGTAAATCTCCCCCCCCCCCCCCCGAGTGTGTGTGTGTGTGTATATACGCGCGCACACACACACACTTTGTCTAGCATTCCTCGTTGTAGCTTCAATCCCACTCTTCACTCCCCTTACTAAAAAAGGTTTTGTGGTGTGGCAGGCTCCACGTGGCTCTGTGTCTGGCCACAGAACTAGCAGCACACCAGTGAAAGTCAAAAGATCTCTACACTGTGCCTCTTCAGTAAATTGTCCTGGTGTCCCTCGGACATTAAAGATGCTATGTAAGTGAAGCCGACAGTTGTCATTGAAACATTAAACACTGTCCTTCCATTTTCTCTAACACTGTTTCTCTTTATCCTGCATGTAGGAAAGCCAACATCTTTGTCTCTCTGCTGATTGATGTGGCTCTGGGGATACTGCTGATGTCCTGGCTGTACAGAAAGAACCGAATTGGTCACCTTGCTGACACTCTTATCCCTGTGGCTGATGTAAGTCTGGCCAAAGCCGTTTCTCTTTCACCTGCTGTGGGTACTGACCAGCTCTTGATGCCTGGGGTAGTTGTAAGGAGGCAATGCCTTATGTGCAAGGATTTCAGAGAGACTCCTGTCTGAAGTCATGCAAATTAGGTCTCCTCAAGAACAGTGAAATCTTCAAATCAAGCCTGCTGGGACTGCTCAAAAGGAACACAGCTCTGCTTTGCATGTGCAGTGAATAGTAATTAGATATTTACCGGAGGGCTGTTCCAGCTCCTAAAGTAACAGTTATGGCTTGGACAGAGCTCTGCAGCTGCAGGTTGAGTGGTTATCAAGCCAGAATACTTTTATTCTGGAGTCGACAGGAAGTATCCTCAAGTTGTTGCTATATGGGATGTTTGGAGAAAAAAAAAAAAAAAGCTGTAACCTGGGTTTAATCTGATAAACTGCTGAAAAGTCAAACTTGATAAGCAGTGCAGCTGTGCTTGTGGAGAGGAATTTCATGGGGAAATCCAAAGGCATTAGCTAGTCAGGATACAAACACCTGAAATCCTGTCTAAGAGCTCTGGTGTGCAGATGGTAAGCTAGGAAAACTTGCTGTGTCCTGTGATTTTTCTCAAACATAACTCCTCTTGCCCACTAAGATCCCTTGGCATCAGCATAAATTCATGAAGAACAAGTATGACTCATACTATCCTGCTTTTCTGGTGTTCATTTTAGGTGCAGTACTCCAATATATCTGTTTAGTGGCAGAAAGGAACATATAATGTACTTCAGAGGCTGGAGACCAGACCAGTAATCTGAAGTTAGCTCTGTTGTAAGAGCTTCTGTGTCTTGGGAATAGACGTGCGGCCAATGTTGAGCGCTGTCATGCAGCTGTACAGCCTAATCCTTTCTCTGCCCACTTTCCTTTCATTTCTGGGAGGGAAGGTGGATCTTTCCACTGGTTTCTTTCTAGCAGATGGAGAACATCCTCTTGGTTCTTTCTCCAGCTTCTTGGTTGGGAGGAATTTTATTCTGATTAGAGAATTCCAGCAGCAATTTCTTTTTCCTACTTATGCTGTCTCTCTTGGGAAGAGCTCACATTTCCCTTGATGATGATCTGCTTGGTCCATGTCTAACCTTTTAACTGTTACAAGCCATAGGTCTCTGATCATTCTTGTACGTGCTGTACTTTCAGAAAGTGTGTATGGATTGTCCAACATAGCTGTGGATTGTGACTATTGCTATTTTTGTTATCTTTCATAGTCAAACTTCTAAGGATTGCATGTTTTAAGGATTGCTGCAGACACTATTCAGCAGCAGTGGTGGGGTAGAAAGGACCACAATTCTTGCAATACACTTGCTCTTGTATTTGAGCTATACACTAAAAATATTTTTCTAAGTCTTATTCCTAAATCTTTTCCCTTACAGATATTTCAGCTGGAGACGTTTAAGTTCACTAGAGCTCTCCCTGTGGGATTACTCTAAGTGTCCAGCTCTCAGAAATCTGATTTCTTAACAAGTCTGCAAGGAAGTGGCTTTTGGCTGCGCTCCTGTTTGCACAGGTGGCTCCAGGAGGGGTTCCATCTGTCCAGTGTCTTTGGCAGATGGATGCTCTCTGTGCTCAAGGTGTATCCAATCCCAGCACCTGTCCTGGATAGGCTTGCTTGTGAGAGTTCCTTGTTCATCGCTCTTTCAGTAATTTAGCTCAGCTGTCACTCAGCTTAGGCATCATAGTGTCAGTTATTTTCACCATGTCTCCTACATGTGCAGACTTCATTACCTCGCTATCAGCAAGAGCTGTTTACTTACTTTCCTGGAAGTGCTAACTCCTCCTTGTGTGGTTGGCCTGGTAGTCAGTCAGTGCCTTTCTTCTCTGCTTCTCCAGCCTTATCACTTCAGGCCACTTAACGACTCTTCTTACTTTCCAGACTTAGTTTCTTCTTTCAAGCATATTAGATTGTGGACATAAAAATCATTTGGAGTCCTTTTACTGCCTTCGGTGGGCATTGATTTATATGCATTATGTGCAGGCCTTAAAAAATGCAGATCTGAGTAATCCCAAAATATACCAATGACTTCAGCATGTGGTGTGCAAGCCAGCACTACTTCTTTTCCAGTATGACAGCAAAATCTCCCCTTAGCCATTCAGCAGTAGGTTTCCTCTTTGCTGCTGAGTGTCCATCTGGTACACATTATTCCCATCACTTGGGCTTTCTCAAGTGCTTATGTGTTGCCAAGTTCAGTAATGCAAACTTTCCCATATGCAGAACGAGTTACTTTTCCTTCCCTAATGCTCCTTGCTATTCTGCTTTTGATATATCAAAAATGCCCCAGATCTGATGATGGCATTGACCTTACATCTCTGTATCTGTTAGTAAATAGAACATTATATATATTACAATGTTTATTATATATTATAAGGTTATATACATAACCTTATTTTAACTTTATTGATTTGATTGATTTTAATATTGACAAACTAACCTTATATAACATATAACCTTATTGGTTTGATTGACTGATTTTAATATTGACAAAATCGTAGCTGTGTGGGGACTGGATACAGTGTTCATTTTTTTTCCAAGCAAACATCTCTCTGGAAGGGAGCAGATGCAGGCAGGTTATTTTGGCTCTTGACAACTGCCAGGGTCACAATCTCAGCCTGCTGATGTGAGGATGAAACCGTATTCCCTAGCCATCATTCGTCATCCCCTGATATAATGGTTCTCAAATCAGCACTTAGCTAGCAATTGTTGATGATGCACAAGACATCATTGACTGCAGCTCCCACTTTCACAGCTTGATGAGCTGTGCTGTGCTGACTGTAATAACAAGTTGCTTTTGTCAGTAAATGAGGCAGATGTGATTCAGAGACACCTAGGGAGTAACTGGCGACTAGCTGTATGCAATATGAAGGGCTGATTTTTGGAGCAGGCTTTCAAATCCAAGAATGGAAAATGTGAATAATCTTCTCCCTGTAGGTGCCCTCACAACTCCTACCCTCCTCCTTCCCTCGATCCCACCAGGCTTCCCAATGGTTGTTCTTGGTTTTGCCTTCCACGAGACAGCCTTCTTTCAAAAATACCCAACTCAAACTGCTACATTTGTCTGGTTTGGAAAAAAACTGCTTATAAACCATCTTGGGGGTTTTGGGGGGGGTTGGTTTGTTTGTTTGCTTTTTGCTCCTTCACCTCTTTCATCTTTGCTGCTGTCTCTTTTTCTTATCCTGTAATCTCTTTGAAACAGTTAAATATTTATGATAGATCATGCCTCCAAAAATGTTACTGGGGTTTAGAGATAATTGGATGTAAGTTCCTATTCAGTCATGTTCTGCTAATCCATAAACAAAGCGAGCAGAGAGGACACTTCCTGAAAAATATTCTTAGATGTTAATTTGTAAAATAGTATAACTTAGAGCTCCAAATGCCGGCAACAGATGCAGGGCAGGTGTGTCTAGTAGGGAGTGCTTTGGCTTTCCTTGCTCTGACTTGCACTAGATGCTCCGCTCAGGAAGTTCGCACTGTGCTTCCCGGTGCCCACCTGCAGTGTGCTGCGCGTCCTTCTCCATTGATGTCACATCACCGTTAGACCCTCTGCATATGGAGACTAGAAAGAAGACCATGACAGTAAAGAAAATATTTCCACAGTGTTCTCATCTAAACCGTATTAGCTTTAGTCTCCAGTTTGGTAATGTCCCCACACCTCTTTACAAAATACTTCCAATTCAGTGTATCTTATTTATTAATACTGGCCACATTCAGTATTTGTGACTACAACAGGAGAATTGGACTCCCAGTCACCTTTTCTGATTGTACTTGCTATTGATCAGTCCTAAAATATCTGGCTGGAAAACAACCTGCAAGGTTATGCCTTAGGATTATGTTTTGAAATGCCTTGCCCAGCTAAATAACAGCAAGCTAGGGCACCTTCCCAGAGCTATGTGCCTCTGTCAGAACTTAGTAGCACCTCTGAGACTGGCAGCCTCCAGAAGTATTCAGTGCTGAAAAACAGCCTTGCTGAAGGACTGCTTTCAAACATTTAAATATTTCATTAAAACCACCAAATGCTTTTTCCAAGTTACCAGTCCAACACTTTAATTATTAAAAACAGTCTATTTATAAAGCAGCTAACACTTCTCAGCCACAGAGGTAAGATCCATGGGTTCAAATCAGTTCTGACTTGCAGTGAGACAGAGGGAAAATGAATGAAATAAAAAGGCAATCCTTTTGGGCAAGTTGCAGATGGAGCCCTTAATTTTGCCACTACACTAAAAGTAAATGTTTACAAACTCATTTTGCAAGGATCCTGTTGGTTAATAAATAAAATGGAATCATTCCTTGGAAATAATTTCCCCTTAGGGAAATTATCCATATGAATGACGGGAAAAGTAGGCTACAGTGCATCAGCTTTAGTTAGCTTGTCTTGATTCTTCTACACGTGCACAATTTGCAGTGCAATTCACTTGCATGAACTTGACTGTAAGTAGAATTTTCAGAGGTAGAAGGCTTTTACTCACAACCTCTGTTCATGCGGGACAGTGTGAGAGGTCATTTCTTCCGGGTATGTTCCTGAACTGTTTGCTGGAAGTTACTACTCTCAGCTACCTCAATTCACAGCCTGGTAAATGGACTTCACCGCTGGTTTCAGCTTAGGTGAGTAGGTCAGGTGCAAACTACCAGGGAGCAGAGCCACCCCATCTTCTGCCCTGTCAACTGCAAGGGGGACCTCCAGCAGAGTAGTGGGGGGGAGAGAGAAAATCAGTAAACAACATCAGCCTGGGATTAAATCACCAGAAGTTGTGAGTCAAAGCCCTCGGTGATTTGGGGACGGCCTCCATTAGGCTTTTTTACTGGTTTGCCATGGGTGTCTCATCATGAAGCCTGCAGAGAGACACAGTAGTGGTAGGCAAGATCAGTGCTATACAGCATGGTTAATCTTGCCTAGTACACCAGAGAGTATCAAGAAAGTTTGTTTATGTATGAAACACATTTATATAATTGTGTTTTCTACCCTGCTTTAAACACGTACAGATTATTTGTTTGTAAAAATTCACTTTTTTTGCCTGCAAGTGCACTGCCATCTTCCCCCTTTTAAAATCCTGACAGCCTTCCCCATGGTTAAATTACTGGCTCAGTTCTGACATTTCAGTTGACTGTCCAAAGAAGTCGATTTGTGCACCAGCATTTGCCACCTATTTCAAGAACTCTCATTACACCAAGAAATATTGTGCAAGTCTACAAGAGGTGGTCATAAACAAACACTAGGTTTGTGTTCCCAGCACTGAGAACGTTTAAGCAGTTCAGCTTCCTCTCTGCTCTTATGTTTGGATTCAGTGAAGAGTCAATAAAGGTGCATTTCTGATTTAACTAGTTGTAAAGTAGTCATTTGGTTTTTTTTTTTTCCATTGATTTGAAGGGTGTGGTAAGAATACTTTTTGGGGGGCAGCATGTACAGGTGCACTGGACCTGTTCAGTGTGGTAGAAGTCTTTTATCTCAGGTGCCTTGCTTCCATGTGTTTGTAGCACGTAGCTGAAGAGCTCCAGGACCTGCTTCAGTGGCTAATGGGAGCGCCAGCTGGACTGAAAATGAACCGAGCTTTGGACCAAGTTTTGGGCCGCTTCTTCCTTTACCACATCCATCTTTGGATTAGTAAGTGCAATTGTTTTACTTTTCAGCCTCCCTTTTCATCTCTTCCCTCCTGAGTGTTTAATGTTTGCCTAGAGGTGAATAATGAATCAAAATGCACTACTGCAAGTATGAACTTGTCTGTGAGTCTTCCTGCTGTGGGAACTCAAGCCAAAGTTGGATTCCCACACAAGGAAGTCATGCATATTAAATAAAGCGCTTGCACTGATGCTTTGCAAGAAGTGCAAATCACGATGGAGCTTACTTATTTGGTGCCATTAGTGGTGAGTGTCCAAGGGAAGGCTTTACGCCTTATGTAGGCTTTTGTAGTCTTTGCCATATAAGAGGCAGCTGATAGGATAGGGATGAGAAGCGTGCTCTCAGGATGCAAATGCCAACCCTGTCCTATCACTGATTTCACCTTAGTGCAATTTTATTATTTCAAGTCCCTCCTTGAAATAACACACCCCTGCTCTCCTTGATAAGTGTCTTGATGAAGGACTACAGTTGTGATGGATGTGAACTCCTTAGTTATTATACTGATTTACTTTGCTCACCAATCAAGTATGGTCTTGTTTCTGTTACTTTGCTCCACTTTAATGATGAAAGAGACTGTATGTCTCCACACTGTTTTATTTTACAAAAGCCCTATGGGGTGGCTTTTGTGGGAATAGCAAGAAAAGGGGAATGGCTGCGGTAAAGGTTGATGTGTGCAGTTAAAAATGTTATTAGGAACCTGGACACAAATCTAGAAAAGCATATCACATGTGGAGCAAGGTGACTGCTCTGTTCAAGCTGAGCACATCTTCCCCTTCCTCACAGAGCTGCCACACCTGGACAGAAACCTGTGGGGAAAGAGTTTTTGTTGGCCCTCCTAAACAGAAGATGGCATCTAAAGGAACTTTCCAGTTTTACTGGCATGTTTTCATGGCTATGATTTCTGGAGCAATGTTCTAGGGCAGGGGGAATCAGTCAAAAGGACTGATTGAGAGTGTCAAGAGGAAGATGTCTCAGTCAAATACTGACATTCTGCAATGTCCATTAGGCTACATTCACCTGATGTCCCCATTCATTGAGATGATCCTCTGGTATGTCGGTCTGTCGGCTTGTCTGGGCCTGACTGTGGCTCTCTGCATCCTCTCCGACATCATTGCGCTTCTGACCTTCCACATTTACTGCTTCTATGTCTACGGAGCCAGGTGAGTTGATCTCTCTTGGCTGTGTCATAGGTATATTTGGAAAGAAGGGCCACGGAACACTCCAGGCATGTCTTTAATTCATGGAGCATTCATTCCTAGTGTAGTTCTCTTCAATTCACAGTTTAGCCAGCAATTAATTTATTGCATTCTTTGATGCATGTAGAAATGATGGCCACAGTAGTACAAGCAACCTATCTTTCAGTTTTCTTGCGTTTAAATATTTATTTATTGTGGTACTGACCTGGAAAAATAAAACTACGTGACAGGCAGAGGACAAGAAAGCAGCTTACTCCACCCCTTTGATTCAGCCTTACAGTACTCTTTTCACTTGCACCTGACCCAGTAGTTTTGAGGGGAACTGGAGGAGAGGAGGAGGAAAGGGGAACCCTTGTACTTCTGGTAGCCCCTGAGTCCCTGCCTCTGCCCTGCTTCAGAGGTTCTTGTCTGCATCGTGGAGCACAGACGACAGGTTTGGGGTTACAGCATGGGTGTGACACCATCCTGGTGTCATTGTCTGGACCTACTGGAGGGCCCCATAGCCTGAGAACCGGGCAGAGGCTCTGAGGCAGTGTGTGGGAGCGCACAGGGCTTTGGGGCATGTCCAGGGCATGTCGGGATTATTGTGCAAACAGTGCCCACCGATGTGCTCTGTTCCTGTGCTCCATTAACATGTTCTGCAGCAAGGATTCACACAGGCCACTGGAGAATAGCTGCTCTTGCCAAGGGGATGAGAGACAAGGTAATAAATAAAGAAACTTTGGGCTTATAAAGTACAGAATAGTCATCGTTCCTCCCCAGGCTATGAGCAGAGGGCTTTACATTACAAACAACAGAAGAAATAGTAGAACTTTAGTTATGGGTAGTTTAGGGAATAGTTAGAAATATTGAGATATGATTTATCAGTTGGGTCTGTTGTGAGCATAGGGCTTACACCCGAAATCAGTAATGTCAGTAATGAAGAGTCTCTTCCCAACACCTCTCATTACTGGAATTTCTGTTTTGGTCTGTGAGGAGTGGCCTCGGTCCTCCTCATTGTGCAGTGAGTGGAAACAGGACAAGCATTTTCTCAGCTGATTGCTTTTCCCTTGTGAGCTGCAGGGAGCCAGTCTACCCGCCTCTGCTGTTTGTTGGAAGTATAGAGCAGCTATATGTTATCTTGCCACTGGCACCAAACTGCCCTGCTGTGCCAGGTGCCCCCAGTGGAGAGTCAGGAAGGGATAGCAGTCACCCACATCAACACAGCCACCACAACACCTTGCGTTCCTGCAGCTGGCAGAAGAATTTGCTGGTTCAGGTGTTGGTGAAGCCTGAGAACCCCTTCTGAAACAAACCACACAGTGAAACAAGAGCAGGCATGTGTGTGCAGGCAGCCAGCAAAGGTGGGGCAGGTGCTACAGCAGGAACACCCGCTTGGTGTCATGTCAGGGTGTGTGGGGGAGTGTGTGGCCTTAGTCAGAGCCACAGAGCAGGTGTGTACCAGAAACCTGGAGGAGTTGTCCCAGGCACCCTCCTGCCTAGGGATTAGTGCACTGAGCTGTGCCTGCCAGTCTGGAGGCACCCTGCCAATTCCTTGAAGCAGTTGGTGTTCCTCAAACCAGATTCCTCTCTTGGATAAGACGCCTTGCCTCTGCTTTCACAACGCTGCCTTGAAATCTGAGTAGCTTCCGTGCCTTAACTAGGCTGGTTAACCAGTCTGGCTTTTGTAGCTCAGGCTTTCTCAGGCTCTCTTCTGCCCCACAGACTGGCTGTGTCCCCTTTCTTTACATCCATGTATGTTGGACATAGCTGCCCAGGGCTCTTTGTGCCTCTTCTCCATCCCAGGCGCTCTTTTCTTCCTTGATGTTATTCTGTAGGGATGTCTATTTCCCACCCCTTATCACCACAAGCTTCTCTCACCAAGGACTCACCCTTTTTTTTGGAAGGGAAGTAGCTCCAAGTGTCGTAGCATCAAGTTACAAAAGCTGAAAGAAAGGAAGTGGTAGGGGCCACCAGCCATTTAGTTGATCTGTTTCCACTCTTAAGGATGTTTGAAGCTGTGCTTTACTAAAGAAGGTGCAGGGGCTCCAGTCCTCTCCCTTGTCTCTCTGTGCTGTGGAGGCAAAATTGAATTACATTGACTCAAGAGTGAGGGGCGAGACCTTGGCCACTCCTGCCATGGAAGGGGTGTGAAGCAAGGGGATCAGGGCAGATCTAAACTGGAGAGACAGAGGTGAACTTTGGGGAATAAGCTTGCTGCTTCTTTTGCTACAGGGAAAGTGGTGGCATGGGGCTGGCAATTACTGCTTCACATAGGGGTCACCCTGTCGAGAGCCTTGCCACTGTCCTGGGGCATGCCATGGCCATTGCCCTCCAGTACTCCAGACCTGTGTGCAGCAGCCTGCTCTGCCCATGCCAGGGGCCAGCACAAATACGGTTGACTGAATATTTTATCTGCGTCATTCTCGGGTTGATTTCTTTTGCCACCCTGAGTTCTGCGGTGTCAGTAAGTGAGTGGGTGCAGGGGTGTAATGATGGCAGCTGTTTTGTGTTGAAGCTCGGGAACTCGCAGCTCTGATGCACAGCGTCTTCTCTTTGCTCAGGCTCTACTGCCTGAAGATTTACGGCCTGTCATCTCTCTGGCGCTTGTTCCGTGGGAAGAAATGGAACGTCCTCCGGCAGCGGGTGGATTCCTGCTCCTATGACTTGGACCAGGTAGTGCTGCAGCACCAGGGGCTCACTGCAGGGCGCTGCCCATGGGCAATACAATCCTATCCTGCTTCAGCTAATATTGAGACAGAAGCCACGGGAGGCTTTGTGGTGCTCAGAACAAGTGCATGCCTCAGCACTCTGCATCTGTGGCTCTTCAACCAAATGCTTGGACTCTGCTGCTCTGCAGCACACCTTTGCTTCTCTGCATGTTCAGGGGGCCTAATTCTGGCAAGTGCTGAGCACCTGCAAGGCACCCTGGTGAACTGCAGTGGGTGCTGCAGATGCTTCCAGCTCCTGGAGCATGGGAGTGGGTATGGGGGAGGGAGGCAATTTAAGAAGTGGTGCCCAGCAGTGTTGCCACAGTAACAGACATGCCAGCGTTTCTATTAAAAGGCCCCGTTTCATTCACGTTGCACTGGAGCCTGGCCCACACGTTCTCACTCAAGCAGCAGAGGCGTTTTTTTGTCAAATACTGTAAGCTCTTTTTAATTTCTAAAATGCCATGCAAAAGTTCAGCAGAGCCTGAACTGCTCCATGATGGCAGTGGCAAACATCACTAAAGTAATACAATAATATTTGGTAACTTCCAGGGCCTGGGCCTCTCTCTCCATTGCAACAGATAACCTTGAGCTTCTTACACCAGTGGACGTGTAAGTGGAGGTGCTATTTTTCTGTTTCTGTAGTGTTTAAAAGCTTCCATGCCAGGAGACTGCATCAGGGCTCCTCGGTCCCTGTGTACTTTGAGGAGAATTGGTTTGGCACTTCAGGCTTCATCCTGCTGCTCTGGAGGACAGCGGGAATTATGTTGTTGGCCTGGGTGGGAAGAGACGTTCAAAGCAGGCCTTAAAGGACTTTTGGAGATGTAAAGCAACTGCAGTGGAGTGATTGAGGAGGGGAGAGACAACTGCTGTGAAGAGAGTGGATTGGGTTATGATCTATTTCTGGTTACGTGCATAAAGCTGGGATGTTGATCCATCTCTGTCACACGGCTGGCTGTGTTATTTTCTTTTATAATATACCACAGCCATGATCTCTTTTTGCAGAAATGGCAGTGCTCTGTGTTCCTGTCACCTCTCTGTTCTGGAAGTGGCAACAGAAAATTGAGGAGTCAGATCCCTATTTGTCAAAAATCTGCATTTCTCCCAGTTGGAATTAGTTAGACTTCAGCCAACTAGGCTGGCCCAGAATAAAAATAACTTTTTCTGTGGGCAGTGGAGCTAATGACACCTGCTTTCCTATGGATTTTTCTCCTTCATCCTCTGAATATTGCTCCCCCCACCCCAGTAACTCCAGCTTCTTTCTGTGTCCCAGTTTCCCACCGAGCAAGAGGCAGAAGTCCTGTGGCTGGACTGACCAGCCAGTTGCTGCTGCTGGGAATGTTTATCAACCAGATTTTGCCAGCTTTTCACCGGGTGCCTGTTCTCCTAAAACAAGGAGGAACAAAAATACTTCTCAATTCTCTACAAAATTCCCTACCAAATTCCTACTTCTTTTTACCCTTCCACATTTTTCTGGTAAAAACTGACCAATGGCTCTAAAACTTACAGGGACAGGGAGTGGACAAATGGCATGAACGTGTAAGTCTTGTTTCCTAAGGAAGCTGACCTGAAATAGGAAATCTTGAGTATTGTCTATAAAGGAAAAAATGCTGTCAGAATCCAGCTTGTTTGTCTTTCCAAACATACTCCTATAATAGGGAGCCTTCTAAAAAGGGCCAGTGAGAGAAGTAGTACTGAAAATATTAAAGGTAACAGCATTATTCACATAGGGAATAAAAAAGCACATTAAGGAGTCTTGCAAACTGTCATTATCTCACAGTTTCCTATTATTTTATTTTATTTTGCCATTGCTCTGCTAATGATTGTTTGTGTTTCTCTTTTCCCCTAGTTATTTATTGGCACTTTGCTATTTACAATCCTGCTGTTCCTCCTGCCTACAACTGCACTGTATTATTTGGTGTTTACCCTGGTAAGATTTAACCCTTGAAGCTAGTCATACACTGTCTTCTGAGATATTAAAAAAAAGTTTCCTAGTCATTCACTGTCATCCACAAAGAAAATATATATTTGTCTGGGTGTCCCAGGAAGGGTTCTCACACAGCCCGTGTAGGCCAAGCAAGTGGAATTCAGGATATGTGTTTTTCTTTCTCCAAAGGGAATTCCCAGCAAATCGTGGTCAGCAGAACAAGCTGTTCCCCTCTCTTTCACTCAGAAGTCTTTTTTTTTTTTTTTTTTTTATCTTTCCATCCCACGTCTGGGGTGATGGCCTCTCTAGTTTAATCCAGAACTTTTTTTTTTTTTTTCAAGAAATTAACTTGTTGTGCTAAATGCTTTCAGCCAGGCTTTGCTCAGAGGGTTGGACTGCTTTATTTTTCTTTTCTTCCCCCCACCATGACCAGTCCTCTCTGAGACACGCCTGGAGCAAAATTTTCCACAGATAGTGGCCATCACATGGTTTCAACATCTTTTTTGAGCCCTCTCTTTTCAGATTAGCTTGGCAACAAAAATAAAGGCAGTCTGACAAAAGGAGGTGCTTTAATCAGGGGACAAGAACACACTGAGTAGGAAGCTTATTTCTGACTGCTTTGCTCTTGCTTAGATGCTCTACATGGGGTTTCTTCAGGCAGAAATAAGCTACTTCAGCTCACTGTTGGAGAGAGAAAAATTTGCAGTCACTGATTCACAGTGCTGGAGTTTACTAGAAATGGAAGCCTAAATTCTCTCTTTTAGACTATGGCCACTGAAAGCGGAATAGCTCTCATGTCCTTGAAGGTCACAGCCTCTACAACAGTAGGAGCTTCATTTCAGTTACACTCTTAAGCTAAGATTGTCAAGGAACCTCATGCGGGGTCATCCAGGCCCAGCACTTCTAGACATCAAACCCACTTGGGGAGGCTTTAGCTTAGCACACAACCATGTCAGATTGCAGACCAGCTCATGAGTTTGCAAGTGTTGCATCTCCTGTTTCTCTGAGATTTTCTTATTAAACTGTTTCTTTGTAGCTCCGTTTGCTGGTGGTGATTGTGCAAGGCCTGATACACTTGCTGGTTGACCTGATTGACTCTCTGCCTCTTTATTCAATCATCCTTCGGCTCTGCAGATCTTACAGACTCGCAGGTAGGTCCTTCAGCACTGCACATGCAGAAGTTCAAGGATTTAGCATTATGCATTTAATTTTGATGCAATGGGTAGCTTCTGAATAGAAAGATGCGGGGGGGGGCAGGAAAGAACCCAAGGCTCAAGTTGCGCAGTTGTCCATACTGTTAACCAATTCCTGCAAGGAGCAGGATGAGGTTGTCAATGGAAAGAAATTTGATGCTGAAGCAGAATCGGGAACACCTTTACAAAGCCTGTGCAACTAAAAGTGACGTCCAAACAAGGACCCTATAAATGAGTTCATCTTTTGATTCCAGTACCAGGTCAGGTAAAACTTGTGAGAGTTAAACAAGCTGTTAACTTTGGGGGTTTGGGCTCTGAAACAAGCCAAATTACAAAAATCCTTGGAAAATCTGCTGTTTCAAAGGGCTGGATCTACAGTGGCTGTGAATCAGTGGAACTGCTTCGGTTCTGTGCTGACTTGACTAACTGAAGTCCTGAGCTGAGGTGTTTGGATTAATTACAGGGCTCTGGGCAGATTTCAGATAATTGTTCTCTTTTTGAGACTAATCTGTCACCATTTTGAAACTAGTCGTTGTTTTTCCGTTTTTGGTAAGCATCAACCATGGTTTGCACCAGAGTAAAGGATCATTTTGGAATGGGTTTAACTGTCAAACAGCTATGGTTAATCTAGTTAAAATCAAGCACGTCTAAATTATTATCTCCCATCGATTTAAAGAGCATACAGCAGGAATTTAAAATGTAAGAAAGCTTGATCATCACTAAACCAAGGCTAGTCATCAAATGCAAAGGAGGCTTGAGGCAACTGATAACAGCTTTGTCTGTTGGAGCAGTGCCAGGCTTGATTTTGGGAAGGTATAGCTGAGCCATGTTACCAACTCTGTTGCTTTTCCATGTGTGCCTTCAGCAGATTCTTATGAGTTTCCTGGCAGAAACTTCTTAACCCTTCAGGGCTGTCTTTGGAGAACAGGAGATGCTGCTGAAGAAAACTGACCCAGTAAACAGCAGGTTGTAGGGCAGAAGGAAATCTTGTTGCCACTGAGAGATGTAAGCCATATATTCCCATCAGTCTTAGATTACTTCTCCTCAGTTTTGTTCAGCCACCTACCTACTGCAGGATAATAAGCCTCCACCCAGGCAGAGGATTGTCTTCTCTGTTGAGCTTGTTACCTGACTTACTTTCCTTGTTGGCTGTTTGTTTGCTCCTCTTAAACATTTGAAGAAAGAGAACACTGCAATGCCATGCTGCCTGCTAGATGAAGAGGCATCTCTGAGAATTTCTGCAGCCTGTGTTCCTGCCCCAGCGCAAAAACATGTCATTGCAGTGGTAACAGATGGAGCAATTGAATCAAATTCAAAGGACTTTAGAGAGTACACATCACTTGATGTCCTCACTGCTTAGGTTTTGCCTCCCTTTTCAGACTCAGAACTTGGATAAGACATCCTCTGGCATATGTTATGGCAGCTGATTTTACAGGCACCATCAGGATGGTTCTACCAACATGAATGGATAGCTTTTCCTGTCAGCAAGGGGTTAGTGCAGTGTTTAAGTTCAACTCAGTTCAGTCGTGGCATCTGGCCTCCAAGTTATTTGACTCAGTTTCTGAATTGACAAAATATTACACTGATGACGCCTAGGCCAGGATAAGTGAATGATCCATGTGCACACGAGAAACAAAATCCATATCTTCTTTCCATGCATCCAAAGTGAAATACTTCGGACTTTACAAAGCTTTTTGCACATATATCAAAGCTGATGTCCTCTGTGCAAGAGTTCTGTCCGCCCAGTGTCAGCTCAAGGGATGCCACCTTGGTTGGGATGAGTACACTGTGATGTCAGTTTGTAGTGTGAAGTAAGGTGTAGCAGTGAGGTTCGGGGGTCTCAAACTCTGCCCGCACATGAGTTACCAATCTGCTGTTTGATTGTGAACATGTCAGTTCATTTTCTCTGTATTTCTCTTTCCCCCTTGCCCAATATTCACATCACAAACTTTGGGGCAAGTTTTGTCATGGTTCTGTAGGACCTGTCATGGTGGTGTCTCTATGATTACTGGAATACAAACAAGCAGTGAGCTTGCTTTAGTGCGCTGTCATGTGAAACAAAGCAAATGGGTTTATGTCCTGACCTTTCTTGTACCATCGATGGTGCCTGTGTACAGAAAAAGCAGAACCCTGTGCTCTGGAGTTGGCTGGCAATCACAGAATAGTTTAGGGTTCTTCTCTGTTAGAGTGATCTGCAGTAGACCAAGCCTTCCTGCTTTTTCTGTGAATTGCTCAGACTCCTGAGCGTTGTTGTAATCTATAGGTTAATCTAAAATAAATTTGTAGCCTTTTTGTGCATGTATTTTCCTAAAAGTTTAAGACTCTTGAACAATTAAATAATCTAAGAGATTGTTGGCTTGCAGCTGTAGAAGGGAAGTGTGTGGCCATGACCTGCAGAAGCAGCATTTTCTGGTCGAATGGACTGTTCCTAGGATAAGACTCCAGAGTGCTCGACCACGTACCTGAAACTTCAGTGCACACTTGTTTCTGTCTCTATCTGACAAATTGCCTGCCTGAAAAGTTGTTCCTGGAATGGCTTAGACACTTCCTCTTAGCCAAAACTCAATGAATCACACTGAACACTTTTTGTCACCCAGCACATTTGCTTATTGAGACCCAGGGTACTCGAACATCTTTTTGAAGCCATCAGGGAAGCCCATGTTTCAATGCAGTCCAGTAAAATGCAAATAAATCCTTCCTGTCCTGTACAGAAAAGGCTTTACGGTTTGGGGAGAGAGTTTAAACCAGAGCTCTCTGCTATACAAGAGCATTTCTCTCCCAGGAATAAACTGTATAATTTTAATTCAAAGCTTGAGGAAAAAGAGAAGATGTTTTGGTTTTTAAATGTGCAAGAGGCACATAGATACTATAGCAATGAGGCTTACACAGATGAAGAGTTTTATTTCTATTTGTACTCCTGAGTCACTGTTTGATCTGTGGCAGATCGTTTCATTACTCTTGCCTCATCTTTTTACCTGTAGAAAGGAATAATAGGGGCACACTTGGCTGGTACAGGTTTGCAGAAGATGGATTGGTTTTATTTCTGTGAAGTGATTCGAGACCTTTCAAAGAAAAATGTGTCTCTAGTCGTAGTTGTTACCTTTGTTTGAAACATCGCATTAAACGTTCATGTGCACTATGTCACTGTTGGAATCCAAAAATCTTTCCTATTTATCTTTCAGTATTGTGAATGTAGCAAATCCAAGAGGAAATATAAAAGTGGCAGTTTTGATGGGGTTAGTGGCGTGTTAAGAATATATGAATGCTGGGATTAATAGGCAGTGATTGCTCTGAAACATTTTTAATGCCTCTAGGCCAGCCACTTTCCTCCCTTAGTCTGAAAGAGGGAAAGATTTGCACATGTGCTGTATCCACATGAGTACAAATTAAAGGCGAATTCTCTGCCTGCTATTAACATGGAGTTGCCATTCTGATGGAAGTTTGGGAAAAGAGAAAGATTTTTCTGTCCCTTTGTCATCATCAGGTCTGGCTGTCTGATTTCTAGGCTTTGTGCTTGCTTTAGGACTGTGTTTTCAAGCTGGAAGTCAGAGGGCTGCTTTTAATGGAGCTAAGAGAAACACATCGTTTGTCATTATGATTAAAACCACTATAGAGAGAATCTGTGCTTCCTGTTGCAAATGTGTAAGGGTTCACAAATCAAGAAAGGTCGAAGGCTCCATTTCTAGGAAATTGGTGCTTAGCCAACAGAGCTGAGCAGAAAATGGCATGGTCTTTTCTTCAAGCATGGACTTGGTTTCCTTGTTTTGTTTCTTTTCAGCTGGTGTGAAGTTCAGAGTCCTTGAGCAGCAGGATGGGAAACCTCTTCGACTCCTTATGCAGGTAAGCCATTTGTGCCCTCCATGACATTTTCTGCTGCAGGCTTCACCTCAGATTGACCCCAAGGTCCTTCTCTCTTTTGTAGCAGTTCTGAAACTGGTCCCACTGAACGGTCCCACTTAAAAAATTTCAGCTGTGAAGTGCTGAAATGAGGGAAACGTGTTTCACATCACAATGACTAGCTGCTGCTTTCTCTTCTTTTTAATACCTGCTTGAGTCCTCCCTTTAGAGAAAATGCAGTGTCCTGTATGGTGTCAAATGAAATGGGAAAGATAGGAGAAACATGGAGCTCTGTTACTTCTGGAATTAAGACTTCACGTCATTATCACCTCGCTTCCTGGCTCTATGCAGCTTCACCTTAATAACTGTTGAACACTGAGAGAAGCAAAAGAAGGCAGCTAAACCATCCAGAATGAACGACAGTTAAGGGCTTGTAAAAGATCTTCCCCTCCAGATGTGCTGAAAAGCCTTAGCTGCTCCATGATGCCAGCAGGATGAGTGCGTGGGCGAGACAAGAGAGGGAAGGGCCTTCTTATTCTCCTGAGTTGCTCTGGCAAAGTACACAGAAGAAGATTACCTGTGCTTTTGTAAACTCACATTTCCATGCTCTGTCTTCAGAGATACTAAAGGAATTTTTTTTCTGAGAAGAAATTATGTGATGGTAGCAGTGAAGTTCTCATTACGCTTTCAGGAGTGATTGTGAGATTTCCATTTCCTCACTTTGCAGGAGTACTGCTATATCACAGGGTTGCTTTTCTTGCTCTTTGCATCCTAGGAGGAGAGTCTGCAAGTAGCATATAGAATTTAAAAAACACTTGGATGCTGGGGGAATGTGTGGGAAGGAATTAGCTGCAGCTTCCCAGTTCTCTTGCTTTTTCCATCACTGGTCTAGCCCCAGCCCTATTTCAGCAGAGGTCAGATTAGCACGGAACCAGCACACCAGCTAGCAGCAGTTCAAAAGGGAATCCCTTCAACAGATGTCTTCTAGGGCAAAACTAGCATTTCATAAGCATGCTGTCATCCCAGTTCCTATCTTTCTGTAGGGTAGTGATGCAAGAACCAAAATCTGTCATTCGTTGTCACCAGAAGACTCCATAAAAAGGAAACCAGACACCAAAGATGAGGCACAGGAGCTGCTGAGCAGAGAATTTGGCATCGGTGTTTGTGAGATGAGGTAGATAGCTTCTCCAGAGGCAAAAGATCACGACTTAGAGAGCAGAGGCAGTGAGTCATACGAATATGATGAATTTTCCTTGGACCACTGCAGAAATGTCCTTTTGCTATCTAGAATATAGCATAAGTCATCATATCAAGAGGTGGAAGTGCTTTAGTGGATGTCTCTCTTGGCCTTCTGCTCAAATAATAATGAACAGCGAGTCAGCAAAGGCACTTTTTTGCTCTTTTTGTGCTGGTGGAAATGAAAACTGGGTTTATGTCAGAAATCCTGCTGAATATACCACTTTCTGATAGGTCTTTTGAGAAGACAATCTAAAAAGCCTATTTTTAAGTGACATGCTAAAATTCTTATTTATGGTACATAATGATGTAGAAATTTTCTTTCTAGAAATTTCACGGTGGCTTTGTCCACTCCCCGTATGGTACCCCTCTGGAGCTATGCTTGGTGGAAGTAAGGCTGTATGCTTGTAACTATGCCCAAAATAATTTAAGTTCTAGGTGACTGATACATTCACAGCTGTCCTTTGGGGTGCTGGTAATGGATTAGAAATCAATAATGCTGGCTTTGAGCATTCACTTTGAGCTTGTGGTTTAGCCGAGTGATTATTTTTTTATTTTTAAGATCGTGTCACTGGAATGCAAAGTCCAGACACAGGCAGGCAGAGGGTGGGGGATGATATTTCCATTCCAAATGCTACTTAATTTTCTCCAGGAAGTCTTACACAGTTCAGTATTTTCATTAGTGTTTAGAAATAATTTATTTTGGTGCACAAGAAGAAGTATTTCTGGCAGTGTGGCTCAACTGAACTGATAGCCCAGTGAGAAGAAATGATGAGTTTGATTCCTCTGTATACCTTCTGCTAGAAGTGTTGTCTTTCACAGCAATTGCTTTGAAAAGGGTTAAGCAAAAGAGGAAGGGAAAAGGGAACAGCTCCATTATGAAACAAAGGATGTATATTATATCAGGGTGTATTATAGCTTTGGACTAAAGAAATTGCATAAAAGGAACTCATATTGCCACTTCCCTAATAAACGGTTGCTTTTGTTTTGCTTGTTTGTTTCCATTTATAATAGGAGAGGCAGGCGCATATATTGTGCTGGGCATAAAATCATCTCTTGTATTTTCTCAGTAGGCAAGTGTTACTGCTCGGTATCACCACTCTGCCTATGGATGATTTTCAATGAGAAATGTTGTGTCCAAACCTTCCAGCCCACGTAGCTAATAGTCAAAGGAACACACGCTATGTATCTCCCTTGTATAGCAGCAGTTCCTATCCTCCCCCAGCATGTTTTCACTTAAAACATACTGGTTTGCCCACAGCTGAGGACATAGGCAGAAATAGTTACTCAAGTTTTACTGTTGTTTGTTTTGGGGGCAGATTTCTTTGGTCTTTAGTTTTTTTTCTTTCTGTTTTCTTTTTTTCAGCTAACTGTCTATGACCACAATGCAATGAGGTTGGTTATAGTCATGCAGAATGTCCCATAAATGCTGTGGTCGATCCTTGGCCTTTAGGCTGTAAAATGTGTTTGAAATATGAGCTGCATGAGTTTGGGTTAGACATACCTCAGGTGGTATGAGCTCTGCTCTTCTGTTTCTGGTACAAATGTTCATTTTGATTGCATTCAGAACTAGTTTCCTGTGAATCTGTCTGGGACCCATTTAATATCTGCTAATGAGTCAGTGTCCCACAGCCGGACCATGCTGGGTCTGGCTGTTCCTTGGCTTCCTTCAGCCCCTGCGAGCTGCTGCCTGGGCCTTTTTCCTAAACTTCATAGGGATGCTTCTGTGTACAGGCATTTTCTCCTTCTCCTTCAGCAATGTTGTACTTTGAAACTAATTTGACAAAAGTCTCCAGGACTAATTCTAATGAACCTTTGCTTAATCACCCTTTCCCAGAGCTCCATCTTTGTAGGCACTCTGAGTTCATCCTCCCGCTCTCCATGAGCACCAGACAGCTGAAGCAAACTGGTGGTACAGGCAAACTCCCAGAAAACTGGTTGCTCTTCAGTGGACAAAAGAAATATTCAGCTTTTGACAAAGTACTGACTGTCTGCGTGGTTTTTGCTGTCTCTCTTTCCTTCTTGTGGCTAGATTTTCTACGGTGAATTACAGTCTCCTTTCATGCAGCTGCTTCATTGGTTCCAGCATAGCTGGACCCTTTCATTAGAGGAGGATGTCCTTCCATTTCCCCCCACTGTCCAAGCTTCCTCTAGCTCTGTAAGTCACCCCTTGGCATCTCTCATGGTCTGTTTTCTGAGATCCACCATTTCTGTGTAATCTGTTTAGTCTTTTGGAGACAATCTATTGGTGTGCATCCTTTTCATGCATCAGATCTTGACCAGATTAGATCAATCCTCTGAGCTTCACCTATCTCTCTACCCTGAAATGCTTCACTAGAATGAGATTTTCCAAGGTCTAATGTGCTTCTGTTGCCCCTTGTCCAGCTAACATGTCTGTCTGCCTCCCCCATCTTCCAAAAGGTTGATACAGCAACTTTGTGACCATAATCAGAGGCCATGAGCTTTTGTAGGCAGAGACTCCAGACGTGGTCATTCTTGGGATGGTGATTGAAATAAAATTTTAAAAGATGAACTCAGACAAGGAGACTTAATTTAAAATGGTAATGAGCAGCCCTGCATGGCATTGTGTGGTATGCATCCTGTTTTGCTAGGACTCCATTCCACTGAGTGGGTATCAGGTCATATCAGGCTTAGCCTAAAGCATAGCTCTGGGCTGAGGGCTTAGCACATTAAAGAAGTAGGCTCATATAAGATATGGCTTAACTGGCACGTTATAGAGGAGTTCCTAAGAGTCACAATGCACCCCCAACAGAGTATTGCTGTCTGTGGTGGGAGGCCCCCATCTCTCCAGCCACTGCAACTTCCTAATACAACCAAGGCAACAGTTCCACACCCTTGTGTAATGAGCATCACTCTCAAATCCTGCTGGTGCTTGCGTCTGCTTCTCTGCTTGAAAATGATTCTAATAATACTCCTTGCCAAGCTTGATTTGTTAATGTTTTGGGATGTTGTAGAAGGCTAAACAGCTTTAGCTAGCCAAAGAGGGATTCTGATGCTTTGTGAGTAGCAGTATTGATGTTTTAACGGAGGCCGGTGCTATGCAAAAGTTGCACCTGCCCTCCTGAGCTGCCCGTGTTTCTTACTACAACACGTTTTCATTGCTCCTGTCCCTCTTTCTTCTCCTCATAGATCAACCCTCTATCATATGGCAGTGTGATACAGACATATAGGCTGCCAACCTACAGCTGTTACCCTAAGGATTCCTGGACATCTCTCTGCAAGAAGCTGTTCCTTGGAGAGCTAATCTACCCTTGGAAACACAAAGGAGAGAAGCAGGACTAAAGACAGCAAAAGAGCTTGAGAGACTTGGTCAGAAAAACATATTGAATCCTAATGCTTTTGGACCAAAGGCATCTCAGAGCCAGCAACTGCTAGATCCCTTTAATTAGATTTTGGTAACATGGGAGGGGCTGAATTTTTAAAGGCAAGTATTTTTAAACATTATTTTTCAACTTCCCTACACTGTGTTTGTGTAATATGCTAATGATTATTTTTGAAGCAAAAGGTTAAACCCATCAGTGCCTCATGAAACCAGCATTTAGTGTAATCGAGGAAGTACCTCCCGAATGGTTTGATGATGTATACATCCTTCCATGTAAGCTCACAGGGCCGTATTAAAACATCCCTTCGGGTGGTTCAAAGCCACAATGCTGAGGTGCGTTCTGCCAAAGGGTATTTTGGACCTTTTATGCTTCAGCCTTCAAGCCAGCTGATCAAAACCAAGATGGAGGAGGATTAGCTTGTAGAGTCATACACTGAAGACTGTACAGTGGGGCTATCTGGGTTCATAGGACATATTCTTTTCCTTTTGGGTGGGCTTGGATTCATCCTCACTGCAGCACCAGAGGAGGTGTTAAGCATAGTGACAGTGGGGCTGGAGGCCCAGAAACACAGACTGCTGTACGTTTGTGCATATATGGTCCCATCTACATTTTTTCAAAAGCAAATATTGTTCTGGGGAGAGCTGAGCCCTGAGCTGACACCAGAACTGAAGTGCAGAGCACACAGCCTCAGACCCCAGACTGCTCAGGTTTATGTGGCAGCAAGCCATGGTGGCTGAGAGCTCTGGGCTCTGCCAGGGCTCAGGGCTTTTTCGCTTAGTTGCAGTGTAAGGGAAACGCAGCTTTGCTGAGTCCAGCTCTGGCTGGTGGGTCTGCCAGAAGACTGCAGCAGCCCGGCTTGTTACACAGCTCAGCCAGCTCAGGGAAGCGTGTGCTGTACTCCCTTACAGGGTCAGTTCATCCCCCTGTTTCTCAGGGCCCAGGTGAGAGCCTCACCATGTGGTGCCTCATCTTTTGCACTTTCTGATAGTCAAGGAGCTTTTACATTTATCTCAGATATGAGACATTTAAAGCCACTTCTTTCCCTGAAACTACAGACACATTTCTCTTAAAAGAGTTTTCCTGCTTTGGATACTACCTCCACAGTGCAGCAGTGCTCAGCTTTTCGGTGTCCTGGTCTGATTGTGTGCTCATTTTGATGTGAGTCTTCTGTTCCATGTCTTGGGGATAGTGCCTCTGCACACAAGAGCTTGATGTCCCACTAGGTACTTTGTTGTTGTGTAGACATTTAAATACAATCGTTACCCAAAAGTACACTTTCTCCAGGTCTGCTAGCTCCTCTTGCCCCAGCTGAAACAATGATGTAGTATCGTTGTACCCCGCTGCCACTTTGCATGCCTGAAGTGATTGCATTAACTGGCACGTGAGAGGTGTGCTGGATCCTGCCCCCTTTTCCTTTGTCTGTCCAAGGAACCAAGGATGGAGGGGGAAGAGGAGGATGTGTTGTGACTGCAGTGCTCAGCCCTTCTCTGGAGGTCTGCCTGTGTTTTCCACAGGGAGTAGGTGGAGGCAGGGCAAGGAGCCATGACAAGGTGCCCTGGGCTTTAGTAGCCTTCAGTCAGCACTTCCACTGGCAGGATAAGAGTTTCGTACCCCAGCCCCATGTCTCATCCATGTACTTGAAGCTGTCACAGAAGAGAAGGGGTTATGGCCCTGCTGCTTTAAGACATCCCTGGCCAGATATATTCGCGTTGTCTGTAACTGCTAAAAGCCTCTCATGGTGCAGCCACTACCTCTTCAGTTATAGCTCGATCAGGAGAAAATAAGCTCTGTAGGCAGGTTCTTAGTTCAGTCATTCCTTAGCAGGCAAACACAGGAGCTGCCAAGGTCTTACAGTTTTCTTAAGGACATCATGAAGGGAGGCAGTTGCTACCCAAAGAGGATGTCTTATTACCTTGATCCAGGGAAGAAGGGCACATCATTGAAGAAAGCCAGCATGGCAAAAGCCTCCCCTGCACTGTTTGCCACTGCAGGCTCTGGGTGGGACACCACTGGCTGCAGAAACCGGAGAGATCTTTGGTCATCTTTAATGCTCAGTGCTTAAAACTCATGTACAAATACAGTATCTTCTTCTTTTGGAATATCGGTGCCCAAGTATTTCTCTCCACTCCATGTGTGAATAACTCCAGGTTGTGATCCATTTCGTGGATGAATGGTCTGAATAATGTTTCTCACTTCAGCTTAAGTCAGTGTCATGGAGACCCATCCTTACCTGGCACTCAGCGGAGCAGATTTATACTTTACCTCCTTCTCATGTTTCCACTGGAGCTACTAAATAATATTCCCCCTGCTTCCTCCCACGCCTGCATAGTTTGGTTTACTAACTGCTGTGAGAAACTTTATTTTTGATCTTGTGAAAATAATGTTCCTAATATCATGGCTTTTAAAATCTTTCTGTGAGACCAGACAGCTCATGATGGTCCTAATCGTGGCTGTCCTTTGGGATCAAGTGACCTGAAAGCCCCAGAGACTGCACAGAGCCATGAAAACCAGCAAATGTGACCTTCCTGTTGGGAACCTGCCAAACATATTAGACGTTCCAGTGTTGGGTCTGTTTACTAAAGGCTGATACTGACTCCAGGGATGGAGAAATATCAAACTGAGAAGCAGCTCCTCCTCAAACCCAAGAGCCTGAATCTTCTGTGACACAGAGGACCTTGAGTAGCCCAACTGGGAAATGACAGCCCCTTGTGGGTGCGGTTCTCCTGTGTCACACAGAACTGTTGCCTGAGCTGTCTTACTGTTTCTCATACTCGGTGTTCTTCTTGCCCGTGATGGTATCTGAGCTTATGAGCTTCTTCTGCTGGATATTTGCCATGTCTCTCCTCTTCCTTTCCAGTCACTGCTGTGAAATAGTCTTCCCCCACCCTTTTCCGATTCTGCGCAGAGACATTACAACAACATAGCAGACATCCTGCTCAGGAACATTTGACCTTATGTCATCTCTCTAATTAGAAGTTGGGATCAGCATCATCTTCCACAGCAGCACAGACTGGCCTAGTGCTGGCATTTCCTCAGGGAAAAGACTGCTGGTAAGGTTATGGCTCTAATTTATCCTCAGATCTATATTATCCATATCAGTCTTTGGATGAGAAGTAGTTAAAGATTTCAGATCTTTTCTGATTCCTACCACACACCCCTTATAGCAGGCAATGAGCAGTCTTTGCCAGCCATCATTCAAAGACTGTAATCTTGCAGACTTTTTTAATACTGCATTTCCTCATTATTATTTCTTCCACTTTATGGTTCCCAGTGCTGGCACAACACTCAGTATGCCTCTTCAGGTAGGCTTGGGTTTTGTGAAGGAAAACGTGATTCACTGCATGCAAAACTCCATCCTAGATAGAAATTCTGCCTTTGAGAAATACTTTCCTTTCCTAATCAGAATAGCATGTGATGATGCTGAAAGGAAATCTCAATAATTACGCTGCACTGAAGGCTCTGGTTATGGTTTTGGGAGATTTCCCTGATCCTGCAGCTGGACTGTGCCTTGTTCTGCTGGCACATGTGAATATTCCCTCAGGCCCACAGAAAGAGCATTGCACGTATGTATAACCCATATGTCAACTTACACTCTCAGGAGTGTAAGGCAGGAAAATCTCCTGCTTTGTTATCATGCAGATAATGAGTTGCTTTCCTTCTACCCTGGGCTGCCTGATCCTGCAGCCACAACACTATCTTCTTGCTTAACTCAAGCCCTTAGTGATTTACTCTTTGTGCTTAGGCCTGCTGATTACACCATCACAGAATCACAAACTCGTGGAGGTTGAAGGGGCCTCTTAAGATCGTCTGGTCCAACCCCCCTGTTCAAGCAGGGCTACTCAAAGCTGGTTGCCCAGGACCATGTCCAGATGGCTTTTGAATATCTCCAAGGATGGAGACTACCACCTCCCTGGACAACCTGTGCCAGTGCTTGGTCACCCTCACAGTAAAGAAGTCTTCCCTACTCTTTAGACAGAATTTGATGTCCTTCAATTCATGCCCATTGCCTCTTGTCCTGTTGTGTTATGCTGAGCTAGGAGACACCATAACTCAAATCTCTTAGCGAATTTGAAGATTTGCAGTCCCATGTTGTCTCTGTTCCTGAGCAGCCCTATTCAGGGACTATTCAGCAGTCCCTTTGCCTTTTGGGGGGTATCTAAGCCCTCTGCAGTTAAAGAGGGTTGCCTGCTCATTGAGTCAGTTACCTGACCTGCTCTTTGCCAGCTTTTCACGACCTGGTAGCAGAGAGAGTGCTTGCTCTCCAGCCAAGCTCACTGTCTGCATTCAGCATAGAGTGGAAACTCCGGGGGATGTGGGCAGAAACCCCTAAGCTGGCAGCGTGCAAGTCTGGCTGGATCGGGGAGCCGCCTTTGTGTGGTGCTCTGAGGCTCTGCATGGGTAATCGGTGGCAGCGTGCTGTGAATACAGATGGGATGTGTCTGGATCTCAGCTGATCCATCCACATGATGTGAGGCCACAGGGCTTACCAGCTCGTTCAGGAGCTTTTGGGTTGTATTCCTCTCTGCAGGATAAAACATGTTCAGAGCAGTCCAAACCTTATGTGGGCAGCTGATCTGCCTTCCTGGATGAGAAGAGTGTGCCTATCACCTTTGCATCTGGCTCACCATTTTGCATTGGGAGTGGAACAGCTTGCTGCTTGCAAGAGTCTGTCCCCTTCAGCTCTCAGCTGGCAGCCTCACCTCCAGTCCTTATCCACATCTGGGCCTGGACCTCCAACCAAGAATCCTCAAACTCCCCACTTATTGTCTCAGCAAGCTAAATATGAGGAGGGTACATGCAATTATGAATGCTGTAGGCAACAGAATGTAAACCCTTCATTTCCAGACAGGGGATGAGGCTCAGGAGCAGATGGAAGTGCTGGGTGTGCTGCTTGCCCAGGGAAGCACCAGAGCCAGGGCCCTGCTCTGCACTCACTGGGGGCACAGAGGGGCTGTGTGTGCATGTCCCGCCCGGAGTGTTATTTAAGCATCTGGTATTGGGGAAATTTGTGAGAACTTCACAACTGTTGTAATCAGTCCTCCTACTTACAATGTTTTCTGTTTTTAAATAAAGTATTATGAAAGAGTACTGAAACATTTACAGTTTAATTAAAAGTGTGTGTGTGTCTTTGCCTGTGAAGTTTGATGAGGAAGTTTGACCTACTAAATGTTAAGCAGGAGCAAAGTGCTCACGTAGCAGCAATGCACTCTTTGTTTTAAAATGTCACCGTTAACACCATTTGAAGGTGACTTCCTTCCCACCCCAGCCCTGATTTAAAATGCAGCAGTCCAGCTTACCCGTCCAAGGAACAACTCCTGGCTTAGTAAACAGACTTGCTTCACGCTCATCACGGTACCGTTCCTGCAGACAGAAGTGCCTGGCAGAGCGATGGCGTCACTAGCAGGGCCTGTGTCGGCAGGTCTGTGCACAGTTGGGACCAGAGAAGCTCTCCGTGTACCGGTTGCAGGTGCTTGTGTTTCAGAGTTTCTGTTCTGCTGACAGGTGAATTTTTTGGTTAATTAAACCTTTTAATCAGAACTTAAATGGATTTTGATTACACTAGAATAAAGATGTTGGGAGAAAAAAATCAAGCTCTTCCCTCTTGTTTAACTTGCCGCTGAGGACCTGTGTGACTGCCTCAGCAGCATCTGCCGCTGCCATAAGGACTGGGCCCGGTGGCTGCTGGAGGCTCGGCTTGTCCGACCGGGCTGCTCATCCTGGTCCTGAGGCCTGGCCGGGCGGTTACTTGATCTCTGCTCTCCACACACACAAAGTATTTTGCCACTTGTCCAGCTGAGAGTGTTCTGCTAAGGCCAAATCATGAAGCCCTTACCCCAGCTGATCCAGCAGATCCTGCCTCAGGCCTCGGAGACAGTTGAGGGGATGCTCCTCCAGCTTTGTTTTATTCCTATGATTCAGTGAGGCGCTCCTTTGTTTTCTGTGACCCTACCTGTGTGATGTGTCGCTGTTCAGGGTGAGGGGGACAAGCCTCTGCAGCATGTACATTGTGCAATCCGAGCAGGAGCACAGGCTGCGCCTGGGAATGATGGGTGCCTCGTGGCCACTCCTCTCCTTCTCACATCCGAGCAGTCGCACCCCTGACTTCTCCTCTCCTCTCCTCTCCTCTCCTCTCCTCTCCTCTCCTCTCCTCTCCTCTCCCTTTTCCTCTCCCTTTTCCTCTTCCTTTTCCTCTTCCTTTTTCTCTTCCTTTTCCTCTTCCTTTTCCTTTTTCTTTTTCTCTTCCTTTTCCTCTTCTCTTCCTTTTTCTCTTCCTTTTCCTCTTCTCTTCCTTTTTCTTTTTCTCTTCCGTTTCCTCTTCTCTTCCTTTTTCTCTTCCTTTTCCTCCTCTTCCTCTTCCTTTTTCTCTTCCTTTTCCTTTTCTCTTCCTTTTTCCTTCTGTTCCTTGGCCATTTGCACCCAGCTGCCTCTTGCCCAGCTAGCAGCACCCAGTTCCACTGGCCTTCCACAGCATGCCATCGTCCAAGCAGGCCCAGGGCATCACTGGTTGCCGGTGGTTGTCTGAGGCCACGCAGAGCCGGTGTGTGACCACAACCGGAGCACTGTCACCGGCAGAGCCCTCGCGGCTGCCATGTGCCATGTTGCAGGAGCCCAGCAGCGAAGCAGGGTTGCTCCAGGCCAGCTGAGTGTCAAGCGCAGCCAGCTGGATGCAGGGCCATGGCAATGTCCCCACGCTGCAGCGAGCCTCTGCCAGGATTGCACCTCTACGTCTGCCTCACGCCGAGGCTGCTGCCTCCCGCAGAGTTCTGCCATCAGCTCCTGAAACAACCCCACTGCCTTCTCCGTGCTGCTCCTCTCTTGTAATGAGTCCCATCAGTCTGGGCTCAAGTTTGGTTTCCACCATCCCACCAAGGAGGTGAGAAATCATTTGATTGAGCCATAAACCAGGGCTCTGGGGTAGGCCCTGAAGGAGTAGCAGGATTGAGAACCAGAGGCTAAGAGAAACGAAATCGGGGAGATTCCTGCCCATCCTCCTCTTCCCACCCGCTCCCCACCACTTCGGATCCAATGGACTGGTGGACAAAAATGAGAGGACTTGCTTTTCTCTCCTTCTGGGGAATCCAGGCACAGACAGGTCCCCCCTCTCCACTTCCCCTGCTCCACCATCCAAGGCTGTGCCCTGGGGCAAGAGTTTCTCGCCTGAGCCCCTGCTCCCCCAGGAATGCTGTCAGCAGCAGCTGGGGGTGGCAGCAGCTCCAGATAGAATCAGCGGGACATCTGCTATTTCATTTTGCTTTTGCAGAGACTGGATGAGCTGGGCTGTTTGGGAGGCAGGGGTGGGGGGACAGAAGGGGGCTGTGTTTGGCTGCTGCCAAAGCAGACAAGCCAAACCGAGCAGTGCTGAGTGTGCAGATACCCTCACCCCGTGGGGATACAAACCCCTCATCAAAACAAGCCCCCCCAAATGAGTTTACACCGCACGCCTCCAAGGCAGCAAATGAGCTTAAGCCCTCAGGCCACAGGAGAGGAGAGGGAGCCAGGCTGGGACCACCGAAGTGAGGGGCAGCCCCCCCACCCCAGAGCCCTGCCACCTCTCCTTACGCTATGAGCACGGAGGAAAGGGCTTTACCATCTGCCTTGCCCAGGCTGGGCAGGGTCAGAGCATCACCCTCCTGCATGCAGCACAGCACCCAAGGGGCAGAGGTGCTGCACGCAGCTCACCAGAGCACCGGAGGGTCCCTTGTCCCCAGAACCGCTGGGCCCTGCCACCCCGTGGGGTGCTCAGATGAGGCATCTTGGCGCCCAGAGCTTATGTCTCAGCCAGCTGAGGACTGATGCATTCGTCACTGCCCAGTCCATGGCGCTGCATGTCGCCAGTCCATCACCTCCGAGGGTGGAAAGTCCCCTTGGCTGCATGGCCAGCGTGGTGGAGCCAGGCCAGTTGCCTGGTCTCGGTCCACCCCACTTCAGCCCATTTTACAGATTCCCCTTTGCCAGCCCCATTTTTGGGGGATCTTTGGCAGAGTCGGTGATGGGGGTTATCTACGCACCCATGGCCATGGCTGTCCTGGCCCATTGCTTGATGGCAGAGCAATCCCCAAGGGAGCAAGGTGAATCAGCTGTGCAGTAAAAGACAGGTTTGGGCAGCAATTAATATTTTATAAAAGCAAGAAGTCTCACTGCTGCTGCAACTCGAGGAGCACGAGCCAGGGAGCAGAGCAGGAGGAGGAGGAGGAGTGGAGGCTGGAGGAAAGCAGAGCAGAGGAGCTGACTCACCAGCACAAGGGAGGGCTGTGCTCAGCCCCGCCGAGCTGAGAGCCATGGGCTTCCATGCTACTGGGCAAGGCAAGAGCCCTGATCCTGTGTTAAGCTGCAGCACCAGCTACACAAAGGCCAGGGTGGCGGGAGGTGTCTCATGTAGGATTGGGCTCCAAGACTTATAGAAATGTGGGAGACAGAAGGGCAGGGGATTGGGGGGGGGGCAAGGCAGCAGGAGCAGAGGGGCCAAGGGCACCAGGGCTGCATGGAGACATCTTCGTAGCAGGCAGCAGGGACGGATACGAAGGATGCTGGTGTCCTCCCAGCATGAGGCAGAGGGGAAGGGATTCAAAACTGGGACAGGAGCAGAGA